>NW_008239105.1:1178453-1268736 GCF_000691975.1 Corvus brachyrhynchos
ACCATTTCTAGATTCCAGCGCAGATTTTCCGTTGGATGTGGATGTATTAAAAAGCATGATACAAAGCAATTAGAATATTGCCATTACTGAGAGTCATGCTTGGATATCATAGAGCAAAAATTGATGACTAATGGCAAATATAATAGAAACGTAACATTTGTTAACAATACCAGAAAAAAAAATACTATAACCTAAGGACTGGTAACAAGAAGTGTGGTATAAGCTGAGAGCTCATTAGGGGGTTGAGGGAAGAGAAGGGTTAGAGGTTTGTGCTAGCTTGAAAACAAACCAGTGGGAGGCACCAAGTCAGAATAACAATTTAATGGAAATTAAAGAAAAAGGGAAAAAAAAGGTAAAAGAAAACACTGTCAAACTGACAGAGTCAAGGTACAACCTGACACCCTGTTAGGCAGGGTGGTGGTAGCAGTCTGGTAGAATGGTGGCTGCAGTACTCTGAAGCAGAGAGCCTGTAGTAAAACAGTCTGCTCTTCCTCAGGAAGTCCAATGGTGGCTGTGTAGCTCCTGTCCTCTGGAAATCCAGTGGGAAGCCCGTGTCTCTGGTGTTCAGCCTCAGATTATATCCACGATGGGATGCTTGGTTCCTCCCTCTGGGTGGAGAAATCCAGTGGGAAGCCGGTGTCTCTGGTGTTCAGCCTCAGATTATATCCACGATGGGATGCTTGGTTCCTCCCTCTGGGTGGAGCATCTCACAATGGGGTGATGAGTCATGAGGCAAAGTGTTGATTAGGCTCATTAACAGAAGATAGTCCGGAGGGAGTTATCTCTGAGTCAGGCGGCAGGACAATGATGGGCAATTAACAGAAAGATAGTCTGGGGGGAGGAGGCAAGGAAACACTGCCCCACCTGATTTCAACGGCTGATGGGGATGGTAATAGAATACACTGCAACCCAGGACAGTACCTTTTTAAGAGCTTGTTAAAGAAAAGGAGAAGGAGGAGATAGAAGAGACAGAAAAAAACAGATGAAGAAGATTAATACTTCAGATGTAAATTATAGACTAAATATTTCGTTGATACTTATAGGTGAAATTGCTGGGAACATGGATTTTACTCACATGATTTTTTAAGCTTTTAGGTAGTCAGTTGATAGCAGAGCATGTTTTCTAAAGAAGACCCATGAGAGGAGTGTTATGGAATAACTACTCTGAAGTTAGTATTCTCACTACTTACACACTTCCTTCCCACACTTTTTCTTCTTGTTTTGAAGTAATGTACAGTGCTGTAAAATTAACTTAAAAAAAAAAAAAAAAAAAAGGAAGAAGTAGATGAAACAAAAAAGAAGTCCACTCTCAAAATGAAAAACAAACAAACAAAAAAGAATGAAGAGAGGGGGTTCTAGAGGCATTTAACAAATTGTTACATTGGGAAATAGATCATTTACAATTGAATTTTTCATTACTAATCTTATACCCCAGGGAGCAAATCTTACATTACTCTTCTAGCAAATACTTCCCCTTACAGGTGTTACTAAAGATATTATTAATAGTTATAAAATATCCTACATTAGTTGTTTAATATTGTCGTAGCTTTGTTATCATCATAGGATTTCATACTGATGGCAGGAAGAGAGCTGAACAAATTACCTTAATTAACTTAATGTTGAGTCAGCTATAAGTGTTCCCTATGTATGGTGAGTGTTGTAGCTCATCAGGAATTTTTAAAGTATTATATGTAGTGCTGTATGTTCAAGATGACAATATGTTATTTCTTTGACATCTCCCTCGCTCCTCTTCAGTCTGGAACTGGTCTATTTTTTAAAAAGATAAATCATAACATTCATTTCCTGTCCTGTTACAATATATCAATATTTTTTATTCTTAGAAATATACCTTCTCTTCCTATTAGTTTAACTAAGAAGGCTTCCACTTGGTCCTTACATTTCTCCTCTCTTCTTGTTTAAGTGCTGTATAAGTAACATGCAAGCAAATAAAATTTGCAGTTGTATTAGCAGTAGGGATGATTGGTTGGGACATAGTGAAGTTGGATTTCATTTTCAAACATCTGAAATATGCATGACCAACACAACTATTCAATAGAGCTTTAGATCATGGGTAGATTTAATAAAGTAAAATGATGGCCATATATAAAGACATGTTATTCTATTGATGCAATAGCTTGTGCTATACTGCACAAATTATCATTTTTATTTCTATTTATTTCATCCTCTCCTATTAAAAATGTCAAATGTATGTTACTTTTTTTATTCTACTTATATCTGAAAAAATGAAGAAGGCTTTATTGCAGATACAATAAATGCAAACATTAAAACTGACAAAGAAATGACATTTTGATTTAAAAAGAAAAAACAATAATTTACTCTTATAAAAAATAACCTTATTTCTTATTCTCCTTCTTTAAAAATTCCATGTCTTACTTACTTTATATTATGGTATGGCTACTTTTAAATAATGTCAGCTGTTTGCATCATCTAACTAGATATAACACATTTGTGTTCTCAGGACAAAATAATAAGCTTCCAGTAGAATCTACCCCAAAACCAAAAGTGATGAAATATAAGTTCCAGAAAGTATAATTAAATGTGAGTAGGCAAATATAAAGTGTCAATACTAACACATAATGAAGAAAAAAAATTGTTTTGTAATAAATATTATACTTCATATAGCTGATATTCTTACTGCTAGAATATACCTAGGTAACGTTTATTCCCTACAACATAGGGAAAATATCTTCCACCTTCTTAGCTGGTACTTCTTCACTCTTGAGGCAGCAACAAAATCTTTTCCCAAAGGATAACTTAAGAGAATAGTAATGGATTAAAAGGCAATTAACTTCTTGGTTAAAGACCAACACAAATTGGCATGGCTAAAACTTTCCACCACCTGTTCATTTTTTTTATTAAATTATTATAATGGACTCACTCCAACTCCCCCAAAAATAGTGTCTGAATCAGAAATACCATCATAGCTGGCATTAACTGTCTTGGGTTTTGGCAGTTCCAGGAAGTTAACTGGCATGAAGACCAAACTATCACTCCATACAGAGAAAAGTAATCTTAAAGCTGTAGTTTACTGTCTCTCCATAAAAATAGCAAATGGATGTTTGCTTAAAATGGTGTCTGCAGAGACGAAACAGAAGCCATAAAAATAAACTGTAAAAATAAGATCACTGGGCAGCCACCATCGGACAAATAGAATAAAATAAGGAAAAGCAATAGGGCCAACATCAAGTATTTAATAAGTGTGAGAGAAGATACATCTAGTTCTAGGGAAAAAAACCCACAAAGGAATAAATGAAAAAATAAAATAGCAAGCAACAGAGAAGACTCAGTGTTGTTTTTCCTAATAGTTTCATTTATTGAACAGTATAAGGACAATTTACCCTTTTTTCATGATATCATGTATACATTCTGTTCCGAGTTAGAAGAGTCTGTTCAGATGTAGGAGATAATATGAAACTATTAGGCTTTATAGATCTTCTTGTTGAGTGGTTGTGGACATTGTAATTAAGGCACAATGTATAAATCAGAGAGTCATAAATTATGAAACTGGAGTAGTCACAATGATCAAATTAAAGCTGCTGAATATCATGGACCACAGGATTCCTCCTTATGTTTTATGTCTCAAGTAGATTTTTAGAGGAAAAAGTCAATTTTTTATTATGAATTTAAAAAAAATAAAATTAAAATGCAGCAACAGATAGTCTAGTTCAGGCCTAGAGGAACAGTTTTAATGGGTGATTTTTTGTGCATTTACAATTAATTATGTTTTGGATTGGAAATGAAAAAAAAACCCCTGAATCTAAACAAAAAATGTTCAGTTCAATCTTAGAACAAAATATATGCTTTTTTTGTATCTGTATTGAAGAAAAGAAGGCTGAAAGCTGCCAGAAATGTATAATCTGTATTTTGGTCCTTGGCTAAAAAAATAACCCTGGGAACTGATTTCAGCCTTTTTACTGCTGCTCATCTAATAGCCGGATCATAGCAGCAGGCAGGAGGAGAGGATAAAGAAGATTTTCTCTTGATCCTTCCTTGCCCCTTTGTCTTGATTTTCCTTTCTGTCCTTAGGCTCGTTCAATTGCTTTTTTTGTTTCTTTCAATGGTGCATTGTTGGGATTCTCTCCTAAGTCTTGATTAATTTCTCATAAGCACCCTAACAACTCTCATGTGGCAGACACGAGTCCTAACCAAAATGAGAGCAACATGTCCCAGCCAAACAGTGAGGAGGGATGGGGATCAATTCCACCAAGGCACAGCATATTCCTTTCTTCAGTTACAAATTCTGTGGCAGACCAGCTGAATGCCTTGGAGACTTCTTTTCTTATCTGATGTCATGGGTTTTAGTCCTCCGTGGTTTCATATTTTCCAAAGAGAATGCACCTATCTGCTAGAGATCCAAATGAAACTCAATGACCTACAACAGATGTGTGCACAGAATTGTCATCAACTTCTTGTGTATTACTAATTTTTTAACTACTCAGTCTGTTCAATTCCAGATGCATTCTGATATAAAAAGAAAATTCAGTTTAAGGATTTTTTAGGAGACACTGCAGAAAACTGAAATGAAAGGGGAAAGGATGAGAAAATCAAATAGAAAAAAACTAACCAAAGAAAATTCAGAGGGTAAATGTAATGCAGAACCAAAATTTAACGTCAGGAGGGATGACGAAATATGAAACAGCTGCACACACATGCTTCATCCTGGAACCGGGATTGTGGGGAGTATTGCAAAGTGCTACAGCTTCAGCAATGGAAACCTGACTGGGAACTTTCTGCAGTCCTATGAGCCAGAAGGCATGCCTAGCCTTGAATTAAGTACAATCAAATTACAGCAAACAGAACCGCCTTTCAGCAATCTTTGCTCATTTCCTTTCTTTCTGTAATTTTAGAAGATTTGAGTTTGGAAATGTTGAATTAAACTAAGTTTCATTTTAAAATCTTTCAGACACTGCATGCATGCCACTGTATTAGAAAAACTATCTTCTCAACTTTTTTTTTTTTAAATCCATATTTCTAGCACTTTTAGGTATTTTTATGCAGAAGTGTCATAGTTCAACACCCTTTTTGGACTAGTTTAGGTAAAGTTCTCAGGGGAGCTTTTAGCTGAGAAAAAGAAAGCTGAGAGGATACCATCAAGACATACAAAATTGGGATGATTGTAAATGCAGAGCCGTTACTTGCTGAATTTCGCAGAACTAAAACTAGAGGGCAACCACTAAAACTACTAAGAGACATGACTAAATTAGAAAAAAACCCACTTTTTTTTCTCAGTGGGCAATAAACTTCTGCAATTTGTGGCCACAGCATGTTGCAGAGTAAACACTATCAGTAGATTCGAAACAGAGTTAAGCATAGAGATGTAGTTGCAGGAGAAGGCAAATGTGTATCTTTTCGGTCCCTAATTCAGTGCGACTTCCAAGGAATAAAGGGGGAATGGACTACATACAGTGGCCATGTTTTGTGTCCTGCCTAAATCGCTTTCACTTCTGTCACTCTTTAAAGCAGACCAATGATCTTAAATCTCTTTTCAAAAAACTGTGGAAAATAGAAACTTTTAGTGAATTTATCTGGATTTCTCACCAAAGGCAGCGAAACCTCAAAGGCAAGATTTATGGGGCTGTATGGGGTTTTATGGATTTAAAGTATAGACAGAAGACAAAATAAAACAAAATTAAATTTTATTTTCTATGTTTCTTCCAGACATTACTGGAAATAACAGAAGTGAAAAACAGGGCTTTCAAATAACTGTCTCAAGTTTTCAACTAACATAATAAAATATTTAGCTAATTCAGTTTTCTTTTATTTTAGATTACTGTACTCTAGATTCTGATTCTGTCATCATCAAAAAACTTGGAGGAAATTTATAACTAAATTTGGGTTATTTTGTCAGTTGTTTTAACATTTAAGTTAGCATTAAAAAGGCAGTTCCTACAGGCACATAAAAGAATAGAATTACAAGATCAGTAATGCTGCAAAGCTCCCAAATCTCTGTCTGTGCTTACTGGTAGGTATAAAAAATTCATTCATTTGCTTTAGTTTTTTTTTTATTTTGGCCATTTGGCACCACATATGAAAAACTAGATAGGTAATATATCATAATGGTAAGTCAGGATTTGAACATTATATTCCTCTGAAGTTATTTCCAGGGAAAAAAAATCACTAATCATAAAGCTGTTCAGCTACCCAAGTCCCTCAAAACACAAAGTTAAATTCCTGAGACCTTCCTGAGAGTGTAAAGAAGGGATATACCTCTAAAAATATGTACAGACAGCTCCGTTGTGCTTGTCATTTAAAATATTTCTAAAATTGCTTTAACATGAGACAAAAATTTTAGAGAATATTAATTCTTCATTTCTAGAACAAAATTCCAGATTCGTATTGTTACGGTTTTTATGAGGGGAAATATATGCAATCTTATAGATACTTTGCTCAGGCTTATATGAAATAGTACCAAAACCATATATGACTTGAAGATTTTTTTAATAAAAATTAGAAACACTGTTGTTCTTATTCAGCAAAATCTTTTTATATAGACAAGGCTTAATCATTCCTATAGGGAGAAAGCAAAATACACCACATGTGTAAACTTTATCTTAGATTTAATGTTTGCTCTTATTAGGCAAGTTGTCCAGAAGAGGTCTCAGATAGTTGCTTCCTCACACGTTTTATCTTCTGGCTATCTCATGCTTTTTGTGTTACATTAGCTGTAACCTGGACAATATTGTCAATTGTGACTCAATAAATCAGTGTAGCAAACAGCAGACTTGTGAAGAAAAGTTCAGATGTAGAAAGTGAAACAAATGGGATGGAGAATGGTGATTTCATGTTTGTCCATCATTCTTCTCCACAGATTTAGAGTTACTGAGAGGGAGAATATAGGAATATTTTAAAACCTTATTTAGATAATTCTTTTTCAGAAATTTAAATTTTTATTTAGCACCATCGTAGCAGAGGTTGAGATACTGTGTTGTAACCAGAAACCTTTTCAATATATTTTAAATTTGTATAGAGCCTTTTGAATGAGTTTTAAAGATTGATATCATCTTAAAAAGCTGGAAATAATCTCAGTATATGATTCCTTAATTTGCATTATATCACAGTGTTTACATTTGCATCAGAGATGGGAGCATGGTGACTGTGATTTTGGGAAGTGAAGTCATCTTTTACAATTACAATATAGCATGCATTTTGAAGGTATAAGTGTAAATTATGCTGCCATTTTTTTTTCCAAGAAGGAAGGAAAATTTTGTGGAATTCTTTACTGTTTCTTTTATTATACCAGACCTTGCTATTTGCTGTCTAAAAATCTCCATTTTTAAGTGATTCTTCTCCTAAAGTGAGTTAGATTAAACATTCTTACAAAGATTTTATCTTCCACCCTCATACAAAGCTCTACAATGTGAATACAATGATACGATTAGAACAACATGTGTTTGCAGGAAAACAAATGCTACTTCCATGATTGTTGCAAGTTTGTAGCCTAGATTCTTACCTTGTAATTATTAGTGATGATATTTGATTTAGAATCTTTGATTATTGTTTTCAATCACAATTAAGAAAATGTGTATCATTATGCTTCAGATTGAATACCAATAAAACAATGTTCAGGACATTACAAAAAATCTCTACTTTCCTAGGACCCCTCTGAAGGCAGACACAGATTTTTAAGAAAATTTGAGACACAGATTTTCCAAGATGTACTCTTATATTTAGGTTTCTAAACTATTGTAAAAATCTATTTTTACTTATTTCAAAGGAAAACATAAAAGAACTTGGAGCTTGCATAATGAGTTCCATCTCTCTGGAAAAGATAACATTGATAGTGAATTAATAGTTCATTTGTTCACCATGTTTTGTTTGGTTTTCTTGCTCTTAAATAGTTCACATCACCGCCGTGAAGTAGCAAGTGAATTATTTTAATTGTGTACCAATAAGAGATTAACAAAGTCCAGTTGATATTTTACCTCCCACCCTGGTTTACCACCACATTAGAACTCATAACATTAAATTTTATCTCCTCTGTAAATTCTAGGAATGTTTTTCAGCTGTGAGATTGTGCTGAAGATTAGAAGGAGTTGTAAACCACTTGGAACATCTTTCCTGTGTTCTTATGCCTCCCGGAAGCCTTCCGGAGTGGGTTGACCCTGGCTAGATTCCAGGCGCCCACCAAAGCCACTCTCTCACTCCCCTCTGCAGCTGGACAGATGAGAGAAGATACAACAAGGGATTCATGAGTTGAGACAAGGACGGGGAGAGATCACTCACTGATTACTGTCACAGGTAAAACAGGCTCAAATTAGAGACATTAATTGAACTTATTACTAACAAAATCAGAGCTGGGTAATGAGAAGTTAAATAAAACCTTTTAAACACTGCTTTTCTTTCTTCCACTGTTCCCTCCTTCCCACCTCTACCTCCTACCCCAGCGGTGAAAGGAGACAGGGAATGGGGGTTATGGTCAGTTCATCATCCATGGCTTCTTCCGCTGCTCAGAGAGAGGAATCCTTCCCTTGCTTTAACATGGGGTTCCCCCCCAGAGGGAGACAGCTCTCCATGAACTTCTTCAATGCAAGTCCATCCCACAGGCAACAGTTGTCCACAGACTGCTGCAGCGTGGGTCACTCTTCCACGGGGTGCAGTCCTTCAAGGCCAAGCTGCTCCAGCGCGGGAGCAGGGCCCCTCCCTCCACGGGCTTCCCACAGGGTTACTGCCTCCTCTCAGGCATCCACCTGCTCCAGTGTGGGCACCTCCAGGGGCTGTAGGTGGATCTCTGCATCCCCTTGATGAGGGACGAAGCTGACTTTTATTTATGCCTCAACATATGTTATTCCTGTAAGAGCTGTACATGCGCCGGCAGCGCCGTCCCCGGCGGGGCTTTGCCTGGCAGCCAATCAGGGCAGAGAAAGCTTCCACGATCGGGCTGTGACCGACCCCCTGCACTGGCCGGTGGGACAAATGCCCAGATGCCCGAGAAGAATGCCCGCGAAATTGGTCTGGGGGAGGATCCTTAGCACATAAAAGCAATTAACTCCAACACAACAGGCGCCATTTGCTTTTGGGTTATTTGGAGGGAGGTGGGGCTCGCCCATAAGGTCAACTTGGCCTCCCCCTTCGCTTCTTTTCTTCCCTGTGGTCCTGCTTTCCTCCCTGTGCCTGCTTTTCTGTGCTTTGCTGTTTCTGTGATCCAGCTCGTCACCGCGAAGACCTCGTCCTCCGCAGCTGCTGCCGCCTGCACGCAGTTGCAGCCCCCAGCAGCCGCCGCCGTCCTCAGCCGCACCCCGACTCTGAGAACCTGCAGCTGCTCCAGGAGCACGCCTGTAACCACAGCAGCCTGTTCTCCGCCGACGGAAGGGACACGCAGCCTGCTGCTGTTTGGAAATTGTGCCCAGACCGCCACGGGAGCTATGCAGCACTCACGCTCCGTCTGCTGAGCTGGCGCCGACAAAGCGCTCAGGATTCCTTGTGGTAGCGCTGTCCTGTCTTCTGTTCCTTCCTGTTTATCTCTATTTTCCCTCTCTACTCTCTTTTCTATCCCCCTTTGGTAGGAGCACTTACCCTTTTCTATCAATAAACGGTTCTCAGATACGATATTGCCGCGCTTGCGCTTTATTTTCGTCCGAGAAATCTATCAAGAAGAATCCTTCCCGACTCCCCGTTTTGTAGCGGAACAGGACACTCGTGGATCCCCATGTGCTGCGGGGGCACAGCTGCCTCACCATGGGCTGCATCACAGGCTGCCGGGGAATCTCAGCTCCGGTGCCTGGAGCACCTCCTGGCCCTCCTTCTCTACCCTTGCTGTCTGCAGAGTTGTTCCTCTCGCATGTTCTCACTCCTCTCTTGTGTGTCTGCAATTACAACTGCACAATAACTTTTCTTCATCTTAAATCTGTTATGACAGATAACACAGAGGTGTTACCACCATTTCTAATTGGCCCAGCCTTGTTCAGCAGCACATCTGTCTTTGGAGCTGCCGGGGGCTGGCTCTGCCACACATGGAGGAAGCTTCCAGCAGCTTCTCATAGAAACCACCCCTGTAGCCCTACTGCGACCAAAACCAGGCCAAGCAAACACTTCCTCAGGAAGGCCTGAAAAAAAAAAAAAGGTTCTAGAATGTTTAGGTTAACTTATTTATTCAATGCTTAGGGATGTCATGTGCCCCCAGATATAAACAGATAGGGCACATCAAGCATGTATTTGATCATGTATTTTAAGAAGCACTCTCGTATTCATAGCAGGCATTTGAAGTTTCAACAGTAAAATAGGTAAAATTAGAAGTAAGGTATGCAATACTGCTCGATAAGGTGATTTATTTCTGATTGCTCTAACTGGACAAAACTTGAAATGTTTCTCTAGTCCACTGACTACAGTGGGACTGATGTAAGACATGCAAACTGGGTTCTGGCTGAACAGCATAACAGTAAAAAAAAGAATTGAATGATAAAATAAAACATAATGTAAATTTATAGTGAAAACCAAAATATATTAAATGCATGCATCTACATAAGGTAGCATTACAGCCATTTACCTGATTTAAAGGTGATCAACAACCAACAACATGTGATCTGTAAAATAATTCAAGTATTAGTTTTCTCTCTTTCTCTTTTTTTTTTTTTTTTTTTTTTCTGTTTTAGGTGGGGTTTTTATTACCTGAAATTGTATGATTTTGGTTTTCATTGACTCAATGGCATTTATTTCCATAGCCAGACTAATAATTCAGGTAACAAGTGGCTCATGGACTTGGAAACAACTAAAGTTTTTTGTTTCTAAATTGCTGGCATGTCTCTCTCTCTTCTAAATATAATGGCAAAATATTTGGCACTCAAGAGAAATGCATAAACTAGATGCATCTGGTTTACCAGAAGTCATAAGTGAGATGACCAAGAAAACACAAAGCCATCCCCTTTCCTCTAAGCTCTCAAACCCCTGATCCAGTAATTAATTTATTCTAAACTCAATTCAAAATTTTCAGGACTTTCTCAGAGGTAAGAAGGGAAAGTTATTTTTCTTTTTTTAAATTCAGCATTGTCATAGTTAGAATTTGGATAAATATTTATGAAAGTGGTAGAATAAGCATGATAGAATATTTCCTGAAAATACATACTCTTATATTCATACACAATTAGATGTGTGTGCAGTGCTTGTCCAAGAAACAAAAAAAGACAGTCTTGAAAGCTGTTTTTTAATTCCTTTCTGTTTTTTTCCAAGCTGCTGGCAGCAGAGGATATGATTGAAATCTTGCTGTACTGCTGGGTAAAGCACCTACAATAAATATCTAATTTACTTCATCTTTGGTTGTAAATTAGAAGGGATTCTACTGTGGGTTCAGTCATGCACACATATTTATTTCTTAATTAAAACGATGAAATTCTGAAATACTACTGAGGTATCAGCCGAGACTGCAATAGCCCCAAATCTGACTTTTCAGTCCTCTGTCCACAGTCAGGTTAGTTCAGGGATATAGAAGTTCTTGTGCTGTTAAGCTGTGTTTTTGTCACAAATCCACCTGAGTCCCTTGTTGGATTATCTGCTTGTGTGGATTTTCTCTCTCAATTCAACCCGAAGGTTTGAAAATCTCTGGAATTTGATATTAGCTGTGAATGGTTTTGGAAATTTATATTTAAAATATGCCTGCCACATACTTGCTTGTGGCAATCTCTTTTAAGAAGAAATTCCCTAGTCAGTCAAGATCCAGAGGAAAATAATTAGTAGTGTAGTAACACTGGTGTAAGGCATCACTTATATTTTTGACATGTGTAGCGGCAGGACTGCTGCACAGCCTCCTGTGGGCTCCAGAAATTTGCTCACAAAGTAAGGTGCCCTCCCTGTAGTTCCTCATGCATCTATGCAGAAAAAAATTTCCACTAAAGATATTCCTGCATTTCTCTCACAGAACTGAGAAATCATTTTGTCATATGAAAATTTGTCAGACTGTATCTGTAAATTTTCTGTGTTTGGAAAATAAATTGTAAGTCTAGCCACCATTAACATCCACAAATTTAGCAGTAGAGAATATTTTACTACCTGATCTGAATATATCAGTTCTAAAGTGGTTCCTTCACTGATGCTGTAAAACACCTTCACCCCTAGAAGTTCTTTCTAGCTACTACTCTGATGTTGTTTATATTGATTTTCTGTGGTGGTGTAGAGATGGAAGGAAGGGTGCTGCTGATTTCCTATTGTATCTGCACTACTTGGGTTACCCACGGCAGTGTGGATATTTATAAATGTTCACAGGCACGTGGTCATTGCATTATTCCAATATTGTTACCTTTACTTTTTTATTTATGCTGATATTTTGACCAGAACTTTTATACTTGTACGCTAAAAATGAATCAAGTGAGGGGTACTGCTGAGGTAATACATTTGTCACGGTACTTTTAGAGGAGTTACTGACTACTACAATTAGTAGTTTTAGGGCAAATAGAGTTTTAAATTTTTTTGAAAGTGTGGAGCATATCCAGCAAGTCCTCCTTTGGTTTCATAAAGTGCATGCAGCTCGCAAATTATTGAGTCTGAAAAAAGATACCCAGAAGATATAGTAGATGAGAGAGGGAGGGAAGTGAGTACTTTGAGTAATAGTTTAGAGATGTAGCACAGAAATCCTTATTAACATGAAGGGTAACATGTTGCTCCTTGCATCTGTGGCAAATACGTGGTTTAATAGTGAACTCAGTAACAGGAGCACCTATCAATGTGGTTTATCAAGAGTGGCCAACATTAATTTGGCTAATTAGTGACTAACACTGGAGAGTTTAACTTTGAAGTATTACATTCAATGAGGCCCTCTTACCTAACACTGGAACAAAGACTTTCTAAGAGTTAATTCCTCGGCGATAGCAAATCAGCACAGGCATCATTTGTATTTCTTAGAGACTAGACACCAACTTCTAAGAGGGATGCTCAAAACCCCTCAAAGCATAGTGCCTGGAAAGCTTTAAGTGCACAGAAGATAGTAAGAGAAGGCTTTAAAAGGGCAGCTGAACACTGAGTGGGAATAAAGAACAGATGAAGTGGTGAAAAGGTGAAGCAGCTGGTTTCATTTCTTTTTTGCAGTCAGTTTTGGGATGAGAGTGAGATTTCAGCTTGCTGGTGGATCTGTTTCTTTGTGGCTGCTGTATGTTGTCTGTGTCATGTTTTGTCTCCATGGTGTTAAAATAATAATTCGTCAGTTCTTTGATAAAGAAGTGAGATGGAAACCAATGGAATAGAGGAAATGCGTTAATTTTTGCTGATGGTTAGGTATATAGTTGTTTTCTCTGGGGTGCCAGTGTTGTTTTCTTGAAAGTTTATATGCTGTTGTCTGGGTTTATTTTCTCTCTGAATTCCTTTCCCTTTGCTAGGAGTGTTGTTATGTGCCAGTTTATATGCTGTTGTCTGGGTTTGTTTTCTCTCTGAATTCCTTTCCCTTTGCTAGGACTCAGATGCTTTATCCAGGTAATGCATTTTAAAATTATTAAAACATATTTTATCTGAAGGTAAGTGTTGCTTCCTTCTTTTCCAGGCTTCTGAAAGAGATAGAGAAAAGTATGAGGATTCAAGGCAGTGCCATTTAAGTTTCTAAACTTAATAAGTAGAGAGAAGAGATCTCGCTGCTTCTTTGTGTCTTCCACTATCCTGCTCATAATTCTGTTGCACAGACAGTCTGTGATGAGAATATACCACTTTACATTCATCTTTTATTTTTTCTTGTATCTCTGTGTATTGTTTTTCAGAAAGAAGATGAGGGTGTATGAAGCTAAATCATTTAGGAAAATGGATATTTGTAAGAATACTTTGTGCTTGTTAGGAAATCTGTACAGTTCTTACGATTCTTGGTTTTTGGAGGGTATTAGGGTGTTGGTTTCTGTTGTTGTTGTTGTTTGGGTTTTTTGCATTGGGTTTTTTTTTTTGTTTATTTGGGGTTTTTTGAGTGTGTGTTCCATGAAAAAATTTTGAGCAGTCAGTCCAGGTAATGCATTTTAAAATTATTAAAACATACCTTATAAATAATAAACCTACCTTCCACAGCTGTGGACATTAATCACCCTGAAATGCCAGTGATTTTTACATGTTGCAGTGGGTTTTAAGTTGACTCTATACATCAGGATGAGGGGAAAATATTTTAGAAAGGTGCTGTTTTAGCACTTTTAATATCTTGGCTACAACACCAAAGTTAATGAAAAACAAAGTAAGTTGAGATGGTGTTTGCAATGTATTACAAACAAAAAACTTGGTATTTTGCTGCTTTCCCCTTTCCAGTTATCTGCTGGATGGCTGTAAACTATATTAGCTCAGAACCAAGCAATCAAAGGTGGTTTGATCAAATGAAGTTACTTTAATATAATTAATATTCACTAAATAGAGCCATAACTGAGGGATTAACTTAAAAATGCCTTCCATGCTCTTGTACCTATAGGTGGTTTGTAATTTGTGCCTCCTGCAATCATGTGGCTTTCTTCAAATTGGGGGTTACTTAGAAACATGCAGTGCATTTTAATGCTGCTGGTACCAATTCACATGCTCTATAAGGCTTTCTTTCTTTTTCTTTTCTGTTTTCTTGTTGTTTTTTTGGGGGTTTTTTTTGTTTCTTTGGTTTTGTTTTTTTTTTTTGTGAGGATGTCTTTTTTACTTGGTTTATACTTTTGATCTTTCCTTTTATTTTGAAACATTTTTCTGGATTTATTTATTCACTTGATTTGCTTCTTATCAGGATTTGAAAGGGGTCAGGGATAGAGTAGGTAAGAAAGGGGGAAAAATATTAGTATATGTGAGAGAACTGTATTCTCTCTTACTATTTTCTGTAGAAGATGTCCATTGATGGTTAACTAACTCTTAGGTACGGCGTGACTCTTTGCTATTGCGAAACATGTCAAAACTATGTTACAAAAAATTTTGAGTCATATTGTTTATACAATTTTACGAATCTCTCAGTGAGTGTACTTCAGATGTGAATTTTGTAAGGAAAGACAAAAATAATTGCTTCCTTGTAAAATTCTGTATTTCTTTTCAATGAAGTTGTCATGGTTTAGCCCTAGCCAGCACCCCCACAACCACTCACTCCCCCACCAGCAGGTTCAGGGAGAAAATGGGTAGGGTAAAAGCCAGAGAACTCATGGGTTGAGATAAAGACAGTTTAATAGGGAAAGCAAAAGCAATGCAGACAAGAAAAGCAAAATGAGGAATTAATTTACTGCTTCCCGCGGCAGTCAGGTGTTCGGCCATCTCCAGGAGAGCAGGGCCCCATCACAGGTAACAGTGACTGCAAATATCATCACTAGAAATGTTCCTCCACTTCTCCTTCTTCCCCCTGCTGTATACACTGATATATAATGACATCATATGGTCTGGAATATCCCTTTGGTCAGTTGGGGTCACCTGTCCTGGCTGTGTCTCCTCCCACCCTCCCAGGCACCCCCAACTTCCTCACCAGCATGGCCGGTCCGAAAAGCAGAAAAGGCCTTGGCTCTGTGTAAGCCCTGCTCAGCAATAACAAAAACATCTCTGTATTATCAACCCTGTGTTCAGCACAAATCCAAAACACAGCCCCAGTCCAGCCACTGGGAAGGAAACCAACTCTACCACAGCCAAAACCAGCAGAGAAGTCCTTACTGATTTATCTTGTGGACAAACTGTCGTTTGCTTTGTTTGCACACTTTGTGTTTATATAAATACAGTGTGTTTGCAGATCTGATCTGAAGTAGTCCATCATGCATGAGAATAAATCCTACATTAAATGAAATCTTTCAACAAAGGAACCTTATGAAATATAGGAGAAATTTCATAAATTGCTGTTTGTTTTTTCTGAATAAATAAAATAGTTTTTGTTCTCTTACATCACTCCAGAAGAAACTTGTTAAATTCTTAGGATATCAGAATGATGTTGGTTGGTTAGTGGGTTTGATTCGGTTCAATTTTGGTTTTTCTTTTTTTGCTTGAGGTTGAGTTTGTCTGGTAAGGCACTGCTATCTTATTCTGGCTAGATTTGTTCTGCATTCATTTCTGAGAAGCAAAAGAACTCCTAGGTGGACCAGACTGTACCTAAATAAAAAGTATTTAAAAAAAAAGAAAGTATAAATAAAACAGGAAAAACATCCCTTTCTTTCTCTGCAAGGTCAAATGCTTAATCCTTTTTCTCAGATTATACAAATTCATCAGTGCCCAGCGGGCCTGCCTGTCATTGCCCTGAACCTTGCACAGTCACTTAGCTGGTACAAAATAAGTGGAAAGACATGTAAAATGCTATCAAATCAGAAGGGTTTTCTTTTACATCAATTCTATAGCAGCATAAAGGACTACATAAATTACAGCAGAAAGGGAGGGTTTTTTCATCGTGGCACTGGATGCAAGGTAGACCCTTGGTATAAATTCAGCAGTTCCTTTCCATTTTTGTTTGTTTGTATGAAAGACTTGAGGTTTTCAGAAGAAACACTAATCTGAAGTGTTAGAACCTGCAAGGCTCTGTCTGAGTCATTCTGACAGGTGAGAGTAAACAAGTATAAAAATGGAAAGTGTTTCTCTACAGACAGTGGGGGAGTTTCTAGCTAAGTGTGGAAAACAGGGCCATCTTCTGATGCTTGGTAACTATTTAATCTTGAGTTTGGGCTGAACCTGACTTTAGCCAATTTTTTAAATTTGTTAGGTAAATGGGCACTTTTCACAGAGAAAGTCCTAGATGACTGAACTCTACAATCAAAACCTCTGGTGAACTAACTTGTCTAAAAAGATTTCTTTTAACACAAAATTCCTTCTTTATCATTGCAAAAGTGATAATAAAGTGTTGTAATTACTTCATATAAAACTAGATATTTCTAATTAATTTATGATTTTTTTTTTCTCTTAAATATCCTGGACAATCTTTCCTTGCAAGTAGAAGAAATCACTGAATTGTTAGGGTTGTAAGGGACCTCTGGAGATCACCCAGTCCAACCCTATGGCAGAGGCAAGGTCAGCTAGATTGGGTTGAGCAGAAATGTGTCCAGGTGGGGTTTGAATGAGAGAGGGAGACCTCCCTGGGCAGCCTGTTCCAGTGCCCTGATACCCCCAGTGTAAAGTTCTTACTCATGCTGAGGTGGAACTTCTTGTGTTTTAGTTCATGGCCATTGCTCCTAGTCCTGTCACTGGGCACCACTGAAAAGAGTCTCTTTTCTCTTGCCACCTGCCTTGGAGATATTTATATGCATTAAAGAGATCCCCTCTGTCTTCTTTTGTCCAGACTAAACAGGTTCAGCTCCTGCAGTCTCTCCTCGTAAGAGAGATGCTCCAGACCCCTTGTCATCTGGACCCTCTCCTGTAGCTCCTTATCTTTCTTGAACTGTGAATACCTGAACTGAACAGAAGGCACTAGGTGCAGCCTCACCAGGGCCTAGTAGAGAGGCAGGATCACCTCTCTTGACCTGCTGGACACGTGCTTCCTGATGCGCCCAGGATACTAGTGGAACTGAGAGAAGAGTCATAATTGTGCTCATCTTACCAATTTTGCTTTTCTTTTTCTTTGTAGTGTCCAAATCATAAATCTATTCCCCTTATTCTATGTAACTTGTAATCTTGATACGCAGGAGAAGCAAAATGTACCTTGCAAATCAATTGTCAGCCAAAGTGAAGTGGAAAGGCAGATCCCCCAAATGTGCTTGGGTCCTTGACCTGCTTTGATTGATGGATACGCATGACTGATGCAGTGGCAGGGGGCGAAAGTAGTTTTATTTAACCAGGGAATTGTCTGTGTCTGAGAGTGCTACTTATGTGGGGTGTGTCTGTGAATAAATATTTTTCAATTTTGTATGTCAGTGGTGCCTCTCCAGCTGAGCTGAATCTCTTGCCAGGAGCAGTGCTGAACAGAATGTTGAAGGGGGTGTCTCCTGGGCGTAGGAAGGGCTGACGGAAATTCGCTTGAACACATAACCTGACCAAACTCAGTGTTTGTAAAAATAAACAAAAAACCAGCCTTGTTTGAAGGACAGTATTGTGCTTATGTTTTCTAACAAATGAGGTAGCTCCTACTCCCTCTATTACAGTGTGGCTTTTTTTTAGATTTTGGGGGTTTTGGGTTTTTTAAGGAGATCCATCAGGCTCCATCTTTTGTCCATTAGGCTGTGGAAAGCTAACTGGACACCGTTTGAGCATTTTGTTTGGAAAGAGTAGATTTCTCCCAGTAGTGGATTCTGTGGCATTATCCTAGCTAATCTCAAAAAAATCCCTTTCCTCTTGTACATGCTGCATGGTGGTATTTCAGGCTTATCCTGTACCATTAAGGTGGTTAGGGTACCTCCTAGTGAAAAGTAGCATTCGGAGGCTTCAGTAACCCAAGAGGAAAGAGGCAGTGAAACTGAAGAGAGAAACAAAACCATTCATTATCACAGCATTTAAAATATAGCAGTTGAGTTCTTAAAATATTGAAGCATTTTAGATAGCTGCTGCACCTCAGCTATGAAATACTGCTCCTTGACTGAAATGTGATAACTGTGTGAGAACTGTTAAACTAATGTAGGCTGGCAAGTTTTGTACAAGGGTATTTTTACTTTATAAGATATGTTTGGAGTTGCTTTTGGTTATTATCTTCTGTCTTCGGGTAAGTCTTTTAGACATGCACTTACGATGTAGCTAAGGGGAGGTTTAACTGAAGTGCTTTTTTATTTCAGGAAATTAATGCTTGCTCAGCTTAATCCTTTCTCTACTTCACTGTATGTCTGCAATATACTTAAGAGGCTAATAGTTTAATGCCTCATATTTTATGGGTATTTTGATGATGTTTCAAAGTGTTACCATTTGAAATACCTTAGTAACACTTATTATTCATGATGTTTGAATGAAAATATACAGGTAAGGGTAAGTCCATGACAGAGCTGCCATTGCAGCTCTTTTCTGAATATTTTCCTCAGGATCTGGATAAATATCTTTTTCTCAAAAAAATCTTCTCCATGCTGATTGTGATTAGTGCCCTCATAGGAAGTAATTCCCTCATCTGTAGCTCCTAATTCTGCAGTCGCCAGCATCTGCAGTGTGTGGAAATGTTGTGCTAGTGTTGGCTGTCATGTCACCTTTTGCACCTCTTCCAATACTCTCACCTTTTCTGATTATCTTCTGCTGTCTCCACAGCCTGTTTGGATTTTTCATTGGCTACCTTTTTCCCTGCTGCTGCCTCTCAGACCTGCCTGTGCTCTGCTCACATATCACTTTATTGTCTCAGTATTGAGCATCATTTGGAAAGTGCAATGCTGTCTAAAGTTATAGTCTTCACTGGCCAATCTATCAGGATGAGGGATAAAGATTGCTTGGCAAAAGCTGTGACCTTTATAATGATAAATACGTTGTCCTATTCATCACAATAAATATAAAGCATTGTCCTGATAGGACAATGCATCCTCTATGAAGAGTACTGTTATTCTTTGCCATTTCTATGTGTGCAGGGCCTTTTTTTGAGAATTAAATGGAAATAAACACAAGCATGAAGGCTGAATAAGACAGATTAATGTAATTTAAGATATGTAATTAAAATGCCATAGACAGGAAATTTATTTCTATTAAAATAATTTTAGAAAGCGTTTTTCTATACTAAAGAGATAATTTGTATTTTTATGGCTTGATTAATACACTGTGATGAAATTCTAAAGCTGCAAAGCATTAATTGTCATAGAACTAAGACTAAAGTCTGATATTTTAATTCTAATGGGTTCACAGCAGTTTAATGGTGTTCAGTTCTGCATATTTCTGTGTGTTTTAAGCAGCAGAAAAAATTCTTTGATATTAACAAAGATAAATTGTTTTAAATTTCAGCATGTTTGATGTGTAGGGCACTGGACTGTGACTTAGAATATCTGGAGCCCAATTTTGGCACCTTTTCACTATTCTCTAACATGATCTGCACCAATTTCTAACCTTCACTTTATTTTGAGTCTTTTCTATAGTTTCAATGGGCTCTATGGTTGTTGTCCTTTCAACCTGTTTATAAGATTTCAACCACCTTAGGGTCCAGATCTTGGCACCTTTTAGGAATATGAGAAAAAATAATAAATATTATATAAAAATATGATTTTGTATATAAATAGGATACTGATAATCTATTCACTATCTACTCATGATACTTCTCTTTTCTTTAGCCCCCAATTTTATGTCCTTAATGTTTATGCTATGCCGTTTAAATGTTTTGCAGACATCTTTCCCATCAAGAGAGAAGGAAATATCCTGCAGATGGAATTTTGGTTTTGACAGTGAAATTCAAACTTTTTGTAAGATTCAAAACCAAAAATGAATCACTGAACAATAAACTTTATATTTACTGACGGTTGAATATCTACCACAACATACTTCTGTTCATGACTAAAAATGGCAATTTTATGCTGTGGAAAACCAGTCACCCCCAACATTCCTACTACTTTGTACTTTGAAAGTAACCCAAGGATCAGATTTTAAGCCTGCAATTAGTAAGTATTTTCTGGGGTCTATGCACTGAAGATAGAGGTGCTTCATAGTAAAGAAAACAGAATTCATGTATATGATGAAGGAATTGTGGGCTGAAATCTAATCAGTAACAGTGTAATGGAGGTTAGACTAGATTGTAACATTGTTTTATTCTGATTTTAAAAATTTAGTAACCAAGCTGATTATATCTTCTTTTGTGCTCAAAGAAACATCACTTTATGATCCCTTGCTTTTGAAATGAAGTATTAAAAGGTTTCTAGTGCACTTAAAATACAGGAAACTTTAAGAGTAGGAATTGTTTTTTTGTTTCTTTTTCTCCTAGTATACATGCTATGCAAAGTTATCGGCTTCCAGGTGGAATGATTGGAATTCATTCTTTTTTATGGTTTCAACCCAAATTTGTCAAGTGGACCTTTGTGGTATTATGAAATAGTGTAATGGTATTTTCTTTTTACTTCATAAGTTTTATTTTCCTGCCTCAACCATCCCACTTGCAACAAAAATTATTGGGGGAAAAGACATGGGTTTTTTCAATGTTATTTTTCCTCTTAATAGTAGTGGGATATGTTAGGGTTTGGGGGGTGGTTTGGGTTTTTTTTGGAAAAAGAAAATAACATTTAAAACAGGCTACAGGTCCCTGAGATGCTTTTATTTGTAGTAGTTTACTCTAAATTTGTAAACAGGAGGCTGTAGCCTCCATTTGTCTTTTTCTTTAAATAAATGGCTTTCCAAGCTTTGTTTTTACTGCTTAAAAGTGTGGAAGTATTTAATGTTCACTTAAAACTTGCTTCAGGCAGTGTCTGTGAGTTTTTCTGCTCATGTAAAGAACAACAGAGTATTTCAAACCAGCAGTGTTGTTGTAGTGTTTGATACAGAAACATTTCAGCTACATGTATTTCTATCTATATATCTTCAGTTTCCCCTGGAGCTTCCATCAGATAAGTAATGTTTGGGATAAATTTAGATGGAAGAATAATAACAACTCAAAAAAGTATAGTTTACATTTTTGAGCAAACCCAGTTGTGTTTGGTCCTTAAAGATTTAATTAACTCTGATTTTCTTTGAAATTAGGAACAAATTGTGGGAAGATTTTCCTGACAGCTATTTAATGACATAAGTCTGTCCTTTGGCATTATTCAGAAATATTTTATAACTGAATTGCTCTGATGTGTTTTCTTTTCTCTTATACCTCAACATTTTACCAGAAAAAGAGCTATCAGGTTAATGAAAAATATTCCAGTGTGTTACCAGTCTCTTCTTAACACAGATGTGTTCAAATTATGAAAATGGTTTACTAAGAGGGTTTATCTGGAGCTACTATCAGTTTGATGAAGGCTGAACAGAATACAGCTTCAGGCATAAACACTCAATTACCTGAGCAGCCTTTTTCCACTATTATTTTCAATTTGAGCCAGAAACCCTGTCCCTGATAACTCATAACCCATCACCCAGTTTCTTTGGTTATACTGACCCGAGGGTAGAAATCAAATCTGTGCTGAAAAGTTAAAGAAAATACAAAAAATACTCTTTTTGATTTGTATGTAATCCAGGAAAATTTTCTCACTCTGCTGGGACTTCATTGCTATGAACTTTTGACCAAATTTATCAGGCTGATGAAGATTTGGTAAAGCTTTAGAGAGTACCATTAAATTCCATACCCATGGAAATTAAAATTACTTCCGTGTCTTGCACAGAAAGTGAATGCAAAGTTGATAATAAAAGTGCCTTCTATTAAAGAAGATTGCTTATGTCAAAAATGTGCATTTTAATCTGTCTGCCTTTGAGCCCATTACGTTTTATCAAACTAGAATATATTGGAAGCTAAGGAAAAAATGAATTTTAAAAATGAAGCCTAACACTGAGATAATGTGCAAAAATGGTAGCCAAGATGAATCTATGCAGAAGTTGTGAGTTCCAGAGCCAAATAAAAATGGTTTAAGGTTAGAAAATGATTTGAAGGAAAATGATTAAGTGTTAAAGATGGGGAGATTTGAAATTAATTTAAGTGATTTCACATTATTGAAATCTGCTACCTGGATTGCGCTTCCTCATAGGTGTGGTAACAGAATTAGAAGCAAAGGAAAGCATATATCCAATCAGGAATAACTTTTCTCTGTGTTTGGTTTCACTTGCGGTTTTGGCTCATATCATGCACAAAGCCCCATCCAACATGGCCTTGAACACTTCCAGGGATGGGGCAGCTACAGCTTCTCTTGGCAACCTGTTCTGGTGCCTCACCACCCTCAAAGGAAAGAATTTATCCCTAATATCTAATCTAAACCTATTCTCTTTCAATCCTTTCCTCCTTGTCCTGTAACTACATGTCCCTATGAAAAGCCCCTCTCCATCATTCTTGGCTCCTGTTTCTCAGATCTCAGATAAAAAGAAATAACGGATAATTTCCTTGCTTGTTCTAACAATTTTTGTGGGTTTTTTTTGTTCAAAAAAACCCTCCATGACTATTGCTACTGCACCCCTCCACCCCCCCAAAAAAAGGTTTTGAAGGAAAATGATATTGTTTCAAGGAAACAGATTTAGGAAGTAAACAATGACAGGAACAGATATAAGCAACCAGAATTCTTTGCCCATTATGCCACGAAGAATATAAAGTTTCGTCTGTTAAAATAGAAGTAGTACACGATTGTTGTCCCCTTCTCTCCCCAAGGCAGAAGGTATTGATATCTGTGTATGTGCACACAGTATACATTCTAAAGCAAAACAAAAAACCCTCTTTCTATACCAGAATCTTCTTAGAAAATAAAAGAGGTAGAAAAAAATCAGAAGAGTAAAAATAGGATGAATTCACACTTATTTTGCGATTTTTTCTCCTTCATCAGTTGGACAATACTTTTGCATAGGTTGAGTAAATACACACAAAAATAAGAAATAGGTCTTTTTATGAATCTTTGATTCTTCAAACAGAGACAGCATGAATGGGAGACTTAAAGCCATATTTCATTTGCTGGTAGAATTCACTCATGTTTTAGAATACTATGACTTGTGATAAAAATCAGTTCTTTGCATCTTCTGTATTGTAGAAGGTGGGAAATTCCTCTTAAATCCAGAGCATCATTTGCTGAGTTTAGGTTTGTGTTGGACGCCGCTGTTCTTGGAAACTGTTTTTCATGTTGCACTCATAGTCATTTTATGGGTAGCTTGTTTTTTATCCCAGATGGTTTAATAACATTTCTTTAAATGAGCAATCATCTAAATGTGTTTGAGGAGACTTTGTGAAATAGACTTTTTAAATTTCATTTAAAAAAACCCCATAAGTCTGTGTTACAAGAGATGTAAATTCCCATAATTGTGTCATTTGTTCGCAGTGGAATATATATATTAATTCACCTGTGAGAGCTGAAATGTAGCCATGACTTGCAGTGGAAAATATCTGTGGATTGGCAGAGTGGGAAGAAGGAGATCTGTGAGATAATGAGACCCTGAAGGGGCTTTTGACAGAGAGAGGCATGTGACAGTTAATAAGCATACACTTCGCGTTCCAAAAAGGCTTGGATATAATCTGTAATATGCTTCATGTTTCTCTGAGAAACCACTTCATACTATGATTTGTTTATTTATGGTTATGGTAATTAATATTTATACATAGCATGGGTAAAACAAACAATCTTTTTTGACTCTTCAGAAATGGAATTGATTTCCCCCTAAAATAGAATTGAGTCAATAAAGAGGAAATCTTACATTTTTGGCAGGTCTGCTAAATCCTCAGAATGCTATAGATGTGTATGACCTGGATAAAAATAGTAAGTGTATATATAGTTTTTATCACTTAAGTCCTTTGAGCATCTCCCAGAGATAAGAAACATTTGTCACATTTTTGAAGGGGTTTTCATTGACAAAGGCTTCAATCATGCAGAAAGCTGTTTTCAGATTTCCATAAAACAAAGAGGACACCATTTACATGATAAATTGCTCCTAGACAACAATCTTAGCTGACTACCCAAGTGCTACCCTGTGATTCTGTTATCACTGATTTGTCCTTCAGTTTTCCACAGAATGAAAATGAAGGACTTGCAACTAATTGTGCCATGAAAACAGAGCTAATTTGTTCATACTGAGAGAAAAAAAAAAAAAAAAAAGAGTATCAGCCATTAGGGTAGAGTGTAAATCATATCATCTGCAATAACAAAGCATTATTAATGGCCATAGTGTCCTACAAAGAGTCAGAGACTGATATTTTGTAGTAAAATTACTTCTTGAAAGGTCTAACACATTTTTTAAAAGCATGAAGCCATGTATTTCTAAATGTCTCTGAAAATTACGTGTCTTCCAACAAGAGCTATGAGTCTCTGTTATTTTTTATCAGTACCAGTCAAGAGGAGGAAATAAAGTTAATATATATAAAAATATATTCTGGACTCCTGTTATTACCAAATTTTATTCCCATGAAGATATCTAGTTTCTAATATTTTTTTAGTTTTAATCTATCAAAATGCAAAACAAGATGGTAATGGATACTTTAACTAGTGTCACACTGAACTACTTAGACTGCTCTGAGTACTCTGTTTTATCTATTCTCACCCAGAGTGACAGTTCAGAATACAACATTTCTTACCAAAGGAGAAAACCTGACCTCAACAGAGAGTTCAAGAATTCTCTTCTTAAAGATGCCCTTTTTTTTTTTCCAAAACCATTCTGGAATAAGATTAAGGGAGGTGGGACACCAGTGTAGATACTTTTAGCTATTTTGTTTGCTGTGAAATATATTTTGTGTAAGTGAATATTGTCCCTAATGTTAGCTGTGCCTTTTGTTCTATGATTATCTGCTCTTACCCTTTCATCTTCCACATTTTTATTTTCAGGAGATGGTTTGTTGTTGTGATTTTTATTTAAAATAAAAGCAAGCTATTTCCTGCATTCTTAACTACCATCTTTTTTGGTGTTTGCAGTTTCTGTTGTTATTGTAAGTAATCTTTTGATTAAGAAATAACATTAGGAAAATAAGTTTGAAGATGAGGAAATACTGCTTTTAACTTTGAGTTGATCAGTGTAGTTTAGGTCTGTATAGTCTTGGTTTTAAATTAGACTTGGGTTCAATTGCTGACCAAAAGATTTTGAAACAGATTGATGTTGTGATCTTGTCTCAATGAGAAAATGGTAGAAAATAAATATAATGGAAGCGGGAGAACTAAAATTAGAAAGAAAAATGTCATTTCATAACTTTGTGTTCCAAACAACTGGTTCCAAGTCATTTGCTCATATTCCAGTCTATCTCACTACACTCACTAAGCAGCTACTACAGCTTAGATGTCATCAGAACTATAGACCTTGAGAAGTAGTAGTTGCAAGAGTAGCAGGATAAAGCCATAATTGATATTTTACTGGCTTTATAGTGAAGATTATTTTGTGCATTTTTTTCTTTCAAATTTGTGAAACCTAAGAAGATAATAGTCCCTTTTTGGACTTTTAAATGAAACAAACACAAATCCAAAGACAAATATAAGAAGGTTAGAGTTTCAGGATTGGTTATTTATATGTCAGCACTTCTAGAGAGATGTGAAAATTGACCTTTCTTGAATTGCATCCAGTAGAAGCAAAACTGCCTCCTTCGCTTGCTAAAATTATTCCATCACTTTATCTTTACATTATGGGATTCAGAAAGGTGTATTCCCTGACTGTGTGACTGTTTAATGTTTTTTGGTTTGGTTTGGTTGGTTTTTTTTGGGGAGGGGGTTGGGGCACAGAGAGAGGGAAACAAGATCCCATTTCATTCTGTCTTCCTCTTACCATTATGAAAGTTTCATAGGAGAGGAAACTTTTTAGAGGCCAGGAGAAATTCTCACTATATGACCAATAGGACTGCAGTTTGATTGTGTGCTTGACCAGGGCTGAGAGATGCATGATGAGAGTTGAACATTTCCAGAGTCTGGATTTTATTTTTTCTTTGTAGGAGTTAGGGGGCTGGAAAATCTGCACTGATGTTCGCAAATCTGTTGACATGATTTTGATTAGGCTATTTTACTTAATTTTCTTTCTTATTTCAATTCGGTGTCACCACATTCCAAATGCTTTTTTATTATTTAAAAGGTCATACTCTATTTTTCTTTGTCTATCACTCCTTATGCTGTTGTCCTACCTACAATGTGATGGTTAGGTCTTCAGATTTGCTCTACATTAAAAAGCAGAAGGAATTAGAAAACTGTAAGTTCTTGATTGTAGTTCTGCCATATATAAAAAGCTTTATGTCTGTGAAAATTTCTGGCATGTTTTTACTCAGATCTATTTGGAAATGTATCCCTAGAATTGAAAGTAAGAATATGCTGCACTATAGATATAAAAAGAAGAGGTTTAGGGGTAAAAACACAAATTAAAAGAATGAAGAGACAGCAGAGAGTTCTAAGGAAATAGAATACTCATATTGTATGGATTTGTTATTTGCCAATAATCTGGGTTCGTGATTCTCAGAATCCTCTGTAGAGCACTTTTATGGAGTCTTAGGAGTTACTTTTCTCAAAATTGTGCAGTAGTGATGAAAAATTGAAATACAAGGTCAACCCACTCTGCAAGGAAATTTCACTTGAGTCTGCTTCAAGGAAAATTGCCACTTTTCCCTTATATATTTGCTGGTTTATGGACATAAAATGAAGTTCACTTCTTGTTCTTTAATATTTTTGTGCTTTGAGGACAGCTGAGTTTATTATGCTGTTGGTACTAAAAATTGGAAGGGAAAGACAAAAGAATGCAAGCTAAATAGCAAAATTGTTTGGGATCATATAATTTATCTTTCTAAATAATATGTACATAAAACAATCAGATGAGTAGAAATATTACTGAATTAAATAATCTGTTCTTTTAGTGGGGCATAGGAAACAGAATAAATACATGATTTTGAAATTACCTTCTCCACAGAACAATGAGAAAAAGAGGTTCAGCCCTGATGTTAAAATTATTCTCCATAATATTGTGGTGACAGCATTTGTCATGTAACTGCAGGATGTTGCTTTGCAAAATATTTGCAACCAGGACGTGCATATAAATTACTGTATAGCAGCTGCTATATAGGAAGGAGAGGGAGGAAAGCTCCTTGGTTATAGAAGAGATTTCCTTTCTATGCAAATAAAACAGCAGCTGAAATGCATTGTAGAAAAATAGGATTATGATCTTAGTGCAAAGACAGTTTCCTTTCAGGTGAATTAAACCTGATGGTGAGGCATTCAATTATAGAAAAGAATGAATTGTATTGCAGCCTAAGATACACAGGATACCAAAAGGGAAAAACATTATGACACTGGAAGATGATAAGAAACCTCCTTAACAGAAACTTCAAAAATATTTATTTTGTGTAAAAGAAATTAGATGACTAGAGGGGAAATGAATAAATATTGACAGAATGAATGCAGCAGCCATAACTATCAAATGTTTCAATTACCCAGTTTTTCCGGTGTGATAATTTCATTCTGTATGTTAGGCTAGAAAGTTTTCATGGTAAGCTTTTTCATGTTTTGTCTACGATATATTCTTTGAATTGTGTCATCTTAATTGCACATTTCCCTCTTTTCTCTTTTGTTTCTACATTGTTCTTCCATACCAATACTCATATTGGAAAATAATGCTTAACTTTGTTGTTTACTGTGAAATTAGAGAAAATTTCCTGTCCTTTAATTTTCACAATACGTGGAAAATTTGCATTGGTGCTGAAAAATATAGTGAGACAATACCTATTACTGTTTCTTTGTAATGTAGAATCAAGAGATGGCACTGTTTAGATTAAAACAAACAATTGAAAAAAATCAAAAATCTGAAACCTGAAGGGCTGTTTATTTCAGTTGCTGAGAATGTGGCCACGCAACCTCACTGCCAGTAGTGGCAGTTTCACTAACAGAAGTAGGATTTGCTCTAACCTGTTTTCAAGCATTCCCCACTGCTACATCTCAACAGCCTCTCAGTGAAGTTTTTAGAAACTAGTGCTCTAGTCTTCAGTGAAATAAGTCTTTTCCTTAAGGCTATGTATGTTTCTCTTTTTCAGAGCAGCATTTTTTTCCTTAAATAGTCTCATTTGTCATTACTTTCCCTCATTAACATCTACTCATTTTGCACTTTGAGCAGGTTGTCATCTCATGTACACGTATCAAATGCTTCTGTCCATTCATCCATTCTTTAACTGAGAAATTGTTGTAGCTGTTTTTCACTGATGATGTGGTTTAACCCCAGCTGGCAACTAAGCCCCACACAGTCACTTGTTCAATCATCCCTGGCAGGAGAATAGGATAGGATAGGACACAAAGGATAACATTAAGAAAACCTATGGATTGGGATAAGGACAGTTTAATAATTGTAATAAAATAATATAATAATAAATTGAAAAAGAAAATAATGAAAAGAGAGATAAAATCAAAACATTTTATTTAAAGACACATGTAAACTGTTGCTGAAGCAATTTCCAAACAAAAGTTGGCTAGCTGTCCCAACACCCCTATCTTCTCTTTTATTGCAGAGCATAACTCCACAGGGATTTCTCAGGATTTTTTTTTAGGCTATGAGGACAGTTTTGGTACCTACATGTAGCCACATATATGTGTCTATCTCTTTTACATGTGTCTGTATCTCTTTTACATGCAATGCTGTAAGATAGATACAGCTTCATGTACGGTTTTGCAACATCCAAACTTTATTTGTAATGGCCTGGATTCTCTGCCCTTCTGTGACAAAGGTCTAAGTGACTGTGTTGTCTCCTTTATAAGCAGTGTAAAATAATTGTCAGTTTTCTCTGGCACATAAGCAGAACACACCTATCATTCAAGTGCAATTTAAAAAAAAAAAAAAAACAAAAACCAAAAAACTCATTCTCTTAAACTTTCCCAGTGTTTGAAAAGTAGCAGCACAAAGAATTTGAAGCAAAGGAATCACTATATATAAGGAAAGGACAAAAGACATAAGGCCTTGTCTGAGTTAAATAATGAGTTTCAGCTACGGTCTGGAAGTGATTTTCTCCACTCATTACCATTCTAACCAGCTGCACAGATGGCCTCTGAAATCTACATAAAGGCAAGAGTTCAAAGGTTAGGAAATAATGAAAATATGGTGCCTACAGTCAAGTAAAATTATAGCTTTTTCCTGTTGAGGGAAATGCATACAATCAGAAATCCAGAAATTACAAGAAGATGTTTAAATAACTGTTTTAAGTAACACTAAAGGGCAGAAAATTAGAGAAGATCACATGAAGGTTATAGAAAATTATGTCTATTAGCTTCACTTGTGGTTACAGCACTAAGAAAACTGTTCTTATTAACAGTTTGTTCCAACAGTCCTTCTACTGTGAAATCTAATGCAATGTTCCCCTTCATGTCCTTACTCCTTGCATCCCACCTCTTGCAAATGGGGAATGCAGCTGGTCACACTTCCAATCTCCCTTCTTTTCTTCTACCTGGGCGATAGCGGTAGCCCTCTGGGATTCTTTGAAATGTGGCTGGTGAGCAAGATATTTTGCTGTTTACAATGACTAGCAATGCTTGCAAGCATACAGAGAGCTTAATTAGTTTTTCTTTATCTCTGTTTCAGTGTGTCTCAAAGTCTCTCAGTGCTGAAATATATGCTCTCTCACACACACACCAAGGAGAGAGAAGCACATTGAGAACGAGCTCATTTTGAGCATCACCTTATGGTTTCAGCAGCTCTGTTGGCTCTGCTTGGAGCCGTGAGAAATGTTTGGCAGCTTTGTTGCATGATTTTCTATGTGCTCATCAGTTTGATCCAAATGGGTGAACAGCTGGGATCTCACCATCTTGAAGACAATTGCTTGCTGGAGTTCATTTCTCTGGCAGACATTCTGCTGCAGTCTTGCTGAATGGTGCCTTGCTATTTTCCTTTCTTTCCCTTTTGCCTAATGAAAAGAATATTGAAGTGCAACCAGAGGGTCTTTATTATCTCTGGTTAATTCATTTTACAGTGAAAAACATACTATTATACTTCCAAAAATTTCAGAGAAGTCATGAGAAATAAAGTTTTTCTGGACATAGTTTAATGTGGCTTTTTTCCACTGAAAATATAAATAAATGTTTTTTCTTATTTGAAAGAATACCCAAACCATATCAATAAACTTCAGTAATTACATGCAGAAGGCCCACATATTGTCCCATTGAGATAATACCTATTTAGAAAGGATGACAGAAATCTTCATTTTCCTGAAGGCAAGAAAGTTAAGGTAATAGGGCAAAGATTCTTGAAGTATTCCTGGTTGGTTGTTTTGTGTGTTTGTGCGAATTTTGTGGGGTTTTTTTTTGGTTGGTTGGTTCATTTATTTTTTTTAAAGCCATAAAGTACTTTAATAGAAGTACCCCCCCCCCCAAACACAAAGTGATAGTGTGTTGAGACTGAAGGACATGCACCTCCCTGCCACTAAGTAGATCCAAAGATTTAAACAAAATTTCATATCTCAACTTTTTCTTACCATATGTTTCATTGCAGGCATCAAATGATTTTACTATTAATTTTTAAATTTTTGTTTCCCCAAGAAACCTTTACTAATGTTTTTCTCTTCTGTAAAAGAAACTAAATATATTAAAGTCACTGAAACTACATACCAGTCAAGGAGGAACCTTAACTGTACAGGTATCCTGGTTCTTCACAGAGGGAGTAAATTGTCTTTTTCTTAGCTTTCATGGCAGAGAAGACTGAGGTAAAGCAGGTAAAGTGAATCATCTGTTGTGTTCACAGAGTTAGAAAATACTTGATTCAATTTTACTTTTAGAAGTAATAGACAGATGTTAATTTTCTGGATGACTGCTGGTTATTTGCAGTCAGCTCATCTGATTAACCTTAATATTACACATTATAACCTCTCTGTGTAGTTATCTCTAGAGCAAAAGGAGCTGTTTGTTTACATCTAATGACAAATTAGAATAAGAAGCACAATGGATTCTTGGTATAATTTGCTTTGCTTAATGTAAGACTTTATTCCTGGTGTGATGAAACATTATTGTTACTACGTGCCTCTTTGGACAACAGTTATATATTTAATATATTCTGAGTAAGGATTTAATTATGGCTGCAATTGCTGTTGTATTCCCCTGCATAATGCAAGTAAAGAGCATGAAGACTGTCATGCCTGTTAAGCCTCACCAGGGTTGTGGTGGAGTCACTGGTGGTTTTCAAGACACAACTGGTCTTGATTTAGAAGTTTGTGGCTCATGGGTTTGCAGTAAGCAGAAATCTGAGGACTTTCCTCCTCTCTTCCTACTAATTATTATGTCTCTGACATTAACATAGATCCAAAATCATTCCATCTGAATTAAGGCAATTCCATCTGAATTAAGGTGCCTTAGAACTAGAAGGGAGAGGCAGTGGGTTAAGGGTGAGCAGGCATGGGTCAATAAACTGGTAGTGGAGGTCCCCCTCGACACCTTGGGTGATGTATAAGGAGGGCAAGTCAACATGGGAAAGAAATATCCCTGGAAAAAACATTTCATTGGAGATAAAGAGTCACTTCACAAGCTGCTGCTGAAATGGGCTCTATGCACTGTAATGATTTTGTAATTCTTTTTCAAGGTTGTTTTGGTTTTTTTGTTTGTTTTCATTCTAAACTTGTTTGTTCTGTGAGAAAAATTGTTCAGTTTGGAATATGTAAGAAATATTTAAGTCTCTTCTTTCCCCAAAAACTTTGTTTGATCAGTTTTAGGAGAAGTAACTAAATAGTTGAACCTAATCTTTCTTTGCTGCAGAAAAATAAGCTGATAGAGAAGTTGTGTGTGCATTTTCAGTCCATCTAGGAATAACGTTTTCAATTAATAATTTTTTTCTCACAGCCTGTTCTCTGTTAGTCCAATCCAGAGTGTAATTCTCTGGAAATGTTAGCTTTCCAAGAGAAACAAACAATAAATCTTTACAGTGCTGCTTGGAGCAAATACTTATTCCTATACAGGAGAATGATGAGTATAGAAAATTTCTACTTCCAGGTGCTTCTATCTCTTTTATCCTTCCTTAAAAAGAAAAAATTAGTTCTTCTTCCTATGGTCAATCTTTTTATGTAAAATATAGCTACATTTTTGGTGGTGGGAAAATAGAAGGGGTTTTTTGGTGATGTATTTGTTTTATATTTTTTTTTGATGGGTTGGATTTTTTTTTTAAGAAAAGCTCTAAGTTAAAAGCCTTAAATTAAATCAGAACTGATTAATTGTATTTCATGTTGTTCCAAATGTTACTGTGGTTCAATTAGATACCTAGTGAAAGTACGGGAGCCTTTATTTGTAAAATCTAAATATCCCAGTGAGGAGAGGTTCAATATTTTTTTTAGGCTTTGAGCAGAAATCCTCTTCAGGTGCAGCTGTTTTGGTAGAAAAGGTCACACTTTTCTATCAATGGAGTGGATCATGTGCCAAATTAACCTTCCTAATTCTCCTAAAGGAAATTAGGGAGGAATCTCCTGAACTGATTTGTGACAGCCCTATGAGATTGATAGTCAAAAATGTAAGCAACTTTAAATAAATTACATACAAATATTACAAAAATTGATAAACCATATGGATAGTTATTTGATGAATGAAAATTTAGTTTTAGCAAGGTGATGTGACAGTATTTTTGGGCAAGTTCAAAAGACAAACTTAGAGAAGTCTCTGTTTTGGAGGAAGGAGCCTGCAAGCTCAATCTTTTTTCAGATATATAACAACTCTCAGAGAAACACATGTTTAAATTAGTGTACCTGTTAGAAGTGGTGGGATTTTTGTAATAGATATTCTACCTAATTGCCCAGACACTGAAAAAACTGAAATGGGATGGAAGAAGTGTTATTTCACTTTTTTCACAAGGGGACTTTCCTACCCAGTGTGTGTATCATGCTGCAGTTCTAGCTCAGGTCTTCCACCACTAGTAACAAGTTCCTCTAAATTAAATGCCTGATATTGTTTGTCCCCACATGACTTACTTTTCAGTAGTTTTGGTAAGAACAATAATTTTGTCTCAATTTAGGTTTGTTTGGAATTACTCCTTTTTTTATCTGCCCCTAGTACAAAAACAAAATCCTATACTATGTTATGACCATTCTAAGAATTTAAGAAATGTTCTAAGAAGTAACATAAGATGGATGAAAGTGAGAAAAAGGACAAGCTTAAATCCTTTCCTAGGAAAAGTCTGTGTTGAAATGCTGTTGTAATAGCAGCAGCTCCTGTGTTACAAGGTGACAAGATGCCATCCATGACTGTAAAGAAACATTCAGAACTGCTTCTAACTTTTATGGTTTGTCACATTTCTGGCAACCATAATGTTCTGCTGTCAAGTATTTCTAGTTTTGTAATAGTGAGTTTTGGTCTATGAGTAGAAATGTATACGTGTAACTTTCAGTTCTCTAAGTTAAAGCATGAGAGGTAAAAGAAGTCTCACTTCGCCAAATATATTATGAGTTTTTATTCTACAGCCTTTTATTTTAATGTTAAATGATGGGAGGAAGAGGCCTTTTTCCAAAAGAAGAGCTTTGAAAATATGTTTGGTAAATATATTTTTAATGAAAACTAAAAATGTTTGAAGGTTACAGGCAGGGAAAAAAAAAATTGAATGAAGATTAAACTGTCAGTGTTGTAATTTTTGAGGTTGTATCTACATCTGAAATGTGATAGAATGGTGTCCAGTCAAGAGAACTTGATGTTGTCTGCAGGTTTGAATGAATAAATTGTGTCTATAGCATGATTATTCTGCTGTGTAATAAAATGCAAAATTTGACTGAGTTGCATGTGTTGTATTAAGTCAGCCAAACACTTCTGTAACTTCTACCCTGAAAAACCAGCCCAAAGTAGCTGGACAAAGAGTTTTAGTTGAGCCAGGACCTTGGAACAGGCAGTGTGGTATAAGAGAAAAAACACTTGCTTCAAATAATTAAACCAAAATCAGGATTCAAAGTGTTTTATGAATCTATTAATGGCTAGTAGTCAACTGACAATTGGTGAAGTATATAAATTCAGGATCCATAGCAGCCGTAGAGTAAGTAAACTGAAATATTGGATACTTCCAAAATGTTAATGAAACCTAAAATTTCTATCTACTGATCTACAAGTAAGTCCAAAGAAGTTACTATTCTCTGTGTACAATGACATATATTCACTTCCTTCGCCCAGCCCCTGGGGTTAGCAGCACGCACCCCCACTCTTGGAGAAACCTTGGGAAAGAGGGATAAAGATCTCTGGAAAAGAGTGCGCTAGATTCTCTTTATTAAATCTGGATTTAGAGTGGGATAAAAGATTTTTCTGTCCCTTAAGGATCATGCCTAGAAAATAAAACTGGGAATAATCTAACCTGGTGTATCTACAAACATGTTTCCAGGTTTTTTTGAGATAGGAGACACTGCAGGTGTGATATGGACACTGCTTCTTCTCCTGTGCCTGGACACACAAAAAGGATACCTTTGTGGAAGCAAATAGTTCAAAAAACTGACTGTTGTAATGTCAAGTCAGCTTGCTACAAAAGAGTTTGGAATCATTTGCTTCAACCTGCAGGAGACTAATTCCTTGAAAACAATTTACAGTACATCGACAGACTGCATATATGACATTTTTCAGAAATACAGGTGACAAGCAGTGGCAGCTGATCTCCACATGACTATAAACTGTTCTCAAAGGTCTGAATGTTCAAGACTGTTCTTGCTGTGCAAATATCTCTGTGTGATTCAGAGAATCAGGATCTATTTCTAGCAAGGAAGTTGGGTATAATTTTGCCTGAGGTTGATTTGCCCAACTCATTTGGAGTTGAGTTTTTTCCCCATCCAGATGTACAAGGAAGGCAGTGGATAACACTTTTGTAATAACATTAAATACACGTTGAGCTAATATTTCTCCCAACTCATATATGCATGGTTTTCACTGAAGGCTTTATAACAAGATGTTTTTCTGTATTTTCATATGGCTGACACTGAAGTTGTGGTTGTTGTTAAGGTAGTTGATTTGTATCTCTATCTGTTTGTCCATTTGTTTCCCTCACTGTGCTTGGGATAAATCCATTAAATTAGTGTCATTACAGTTTAGTAACATGGTTTTTCCTGGTAACTTTCCACTGTCAGGCTGGCTCCAATACCAGTCTCATTATTTCTAGCTGCTTTTTAGCCATTTACTTTATCCTGTTTGAATCAGCCTAATTTAATCCCGTAGTGCTCCCTCTCACTCCTCTTGTTTCTGCCTCATTCAATGCTTTTACCAGCTGACAGTTTTTGTAAACTTACTTTAGCTAGAGCAGAAAACTCGGATGGTTCAGCCCCATGAATTACTACTGGCTGCCATTGGTTTTCCCTATATTCTACATGATTTACTGTATTCTGGACGATTTCTTAGAGAGCCAGGGTTTTCTTTGGTTTTGATATAAATTCTCTGACTTCCTGACACTCAAGCCTTATCACTATGTTGTAGAACAGTGCTGGAGCAAAAAGCCCATGCTGGCTCTGATTTCCATGCTGTTATCTTTGAGTTAAGATGAATCCCATCAGATGATACAAGTATTGATGAACATTCGTGGGAATTAAGGGGAATTTGTGCAGCTAAATCTGCCATAAAGAAGTGGTGACAAGCTAATGGCAGAAAGAAAGTGTATAATTTTTAAGAGATCTTGCATTTAATTCTTTGTAGCCCACAGAAGATTGAAGAAATTGTGTAGGCTCAGTGTAGAGCAGCTGCTGTGCACGATGCCTCAGCACTTCTGTGGATACTTTGTGTGGAACCTGAAGCTCATAAAACTCAAGTTACTTTCCTTATTTTCTAGCAGCAGCAATGCCTTAACCATCTTTAAAGATAATTCCTCTTTTGAGTTTTTATTGATCACTCATTTTCAACAAAGTGATGACTTTCAGTCAACCTCTAGGGTTCAAAGAGTTCTCGTTTCCTGTATTAAAGCATTTCTTCTCCTAAGCCTTTTTAACTAAGTCATTCTTACAGAGAGTCCTGGGAGTTAATCCCTTCCTGAAGACTGGGTAGCTTTGATTGTCCAGAATAGCTGAAAGAAATTATTGTCCAATAATATTAGAAGATTCCTTATCAAATTCTGAAAGATAACTAATTAATCACAGAAATAAAACTAAGATCTCTAAGTTTAAATTGTTCTCTTAACTGAGTTACTTGTTTGAAGTGTGTCAAGTGACCTTACTGTAACTGTCCATAAAAATATTTATTTTTATAAAGTGGAGGAGTATGGCACTCATCTCTGATCAAAAGACTTTAGATCTTGCTAAACCTTTGAAGGGAATATATATTAATCTTTATATTGAAAAATGAATGTGAAGAACCAGTACTCTCCATGTACATATGTACACAGTTATGTACGTGAATATATAGATTACATTTATGCTTTACCTTCAGACTTGGAAAAACTGTTGTTTATTGTTAACTGATCTTTTTCTTAAAAAATGGGGGGCAGTCTGCTTGTATGACTTCACAGTTCTGATAAGATCATAAGCACCACTGACTCTGAAACTGGGAAAATGGATTAAATTGGAATATAGATTAAATGGCTGACTGCAATTTTATTTCAGCTGCATTTAAACCCTGCACTGGTCAAATAGGTCAAATAGAAGCCTGAATAAGCTTTTGCTGTGATCTAAGGAGTTGTGTGTCACATAACACATGCCTCGGAGCTTGGCAAATATCTTGCTTCATCGAGTCTGAGGAAACAATTTGACATTCTGCTTCAGAATTCAGTATTTACTGTCTTTTACATGTTTTGTTTTTCTTCTTTTTTCTATTTTTATATATTTTATCTTGTCTCAGAGGCAACTAAAGGCTTTCCAGTGTAGACAAAACTGAATTTTTGGCACTCCATGTATGAAGGGCCAAAACCTGTCTTTTACTCCTATAATAGGAGGAGCAGAACTTTGATGCAGCTGTTCTTGATGCTGTCATCTTGTTTCCTATCCAACCAGCATCAGAACCAGTTTCTGTAACATTGGAATATGAAGTAATGTAAAAGTCATGTACACAGATTTATCCCGAAATGAGATATTGTTTTATGCATAATAGAAAATAGTTCCTTAATTTAAAACATCATTCATTCTAATAAAAAATAATTCAGCAGTTGGGGTGTAGAATAAATCTGCAAATTTTTTTTCCTGAAGATTCTGCTAATTCTGGTTCAAATGAGTTAGCTGTGGAAGAAAGAGTTAAATGGTTAATCAGAATCTGAAAGCAAGTGAACAAAAAATATGCTGATGCTTCTTAGATTAAAACATCTGAAAATATACAGATGTGTTTTCAGGCTTGAAACTGTACTGCAATTGTAGCTGTCGTAGGTCCACTCAAATGAAACCTGTACAGGTCAAGTCATTTAATGTTTTTCTAGTATATGAGGAAAAACAGCGCATCAGTGCTTCCTGAAAATGATGAATTTCAAATCTAGGTTTTGCATGAGTAATCAAGGATTTCTAGCTGTGACACATAAGGCAAGTTAAGTAAAACAAAACAAAATTGTAAAGCAGAGGTTTCATACTGCTCCAGATATGCATATTGTTATTATAAAAGACTGTATTTTAAATGGGACTTCGTCTTATGTGTAATACTTTTGTTGCCATATTCATTTGTTTCAAGCCATATTTTACTTTAATTAAGAAGGTAGAATCTATTCTGAAGTGTAAATTGTGGCAAAGAGTAGCTGTGAATGGCTTCCAGCAATCACTCAGTCCATCCAACTGCCTCTGGCTGAATCAGATGCAGACAATATCTGCTTTATATAACAGGTCTTTCATAACACCTGCTAGTGAAGAAGTCTTCAGCCATCTCCTAGATAGCTTTTAGCATTTTGCATCCTTTTGTCCTCATGTTTTACTTGTATCTTCCGCCCTCCTATTTAAAAACCATATTTTAATCGGGACATGGAGATCCATATTTCCTAATCGCTATGTCAAAAAGAGAGGAAGGGGGTTTGGAGGAAAATAGAAGAATACATTGCTTAATCAAATAAATGCAAGCAGAAGCACTAAATAGATGTCTAAAATTTGCATATTACGCAAGAGGACAGCAAGCTCAATGTTTTTCTTATTAAAAAGATTGCACAGATATGTATGGGTTTATGCCAATATATTGCATTATCTACTATTTTACTCTGTGATAATGCAGAAATTGTATGTAGTTATTGCAGTTGTGTACTTAACAGTTGAGGTTTTAAGAACATCATAATATTACCCTGAGTGTTTGTTTAGGAGTTTGGTTAGATTTGGGGTTTTGGATTATTTTTTTATTGTGGATTTTTGTTGGGGTTTTTGTTGTTGTTGTTGTTGTTTGGTTTAGTTTGGATGCGGTTTTTTTGGTTTTTTGGGGTTTGGTTTTCCTTTTTTTTGGTGCTTTTGTTGAGGGGTTTTTTGTTGGTTGGTTGGTTTGGTTTTGGTTTTCTGTTGTTGTTGGCGCTTTTTTGGTTTTTAGGGTTTTTGGTTTGTTTGTTTTTTAGGGGTGTGGGTCTTTGGTTTCTGTTTTCATCTTCCTTTTGTTTTCCCTTTAAATCTTGTGTGACAGCATTGGCATTTTGAAAAATCTATGGCGCATTTGAGTTTTAGGATGCACAAAGAACCCCACAGATTTTTAACATGTGATTGCTGAGTATCAAGGAAAGGTTTAAATCTTTATCCACAGTTGTGTCACACTGGAAGCAAATATCAATCTATACTTTCTATTTTAACATATAGACTCTTTCTATTTTAACATATAGACTGTAGATAAAGTAGGTATTTTATCTGTATGTAAATTACATTTGACTTTATGAATACAGTTCCTGTTATAACATATTATTATCTGAATTGTGCCATTAAGCATGCAGCGTTTTTCAACATCAGTTTAAACAGAACTAAACGTGTCCTCTTGAACACAGTAATTGCATCCTAGCATCCCTTTATATTTAAAATAATTCATTTTACAAACAATAATATAGTTTATCTTCTAATATAAATTCCTTGGGGCACAGATAATGCATTATTCTCTATTTGGAAGACAGGCACATCATGGGAACTACAAGAAATGAAGGATAGTAATTACATTCCTTAAGGGGAGAGGGAGAAATTTAGTTTAAATTTTAGGGGAGATATAAATGAACACTCTGCATAGAATGAATTTCAACCCAGATGAGCAAAACCTTTGTCTACATATTTAAAAAGAAAAAAAAACCCTTAAAAATAATTAAAGTTTCAGGCTGTTTTGGAAAAAATGGCTTGAAAATATGCTGAATGTTGGGTTTGACTGTATTTTCTGTCAGATAAAACGAATTGTTATTATTCCGTACTATTCTGGAATTAAAGGTAGCTGATCTTTTGTCTTAAAAGAAAGATGCAGTAAAGACTTGTTTACGTTATCAGCTGACCATAAAAATCAGTCAAAGAAGCAAAAAATCCCTGTAACTCTTAGGGTTTGTGAATAAATTTTCATAACCTTTTAGGAAGCCTTTCTAATGAGGTCTGTCTGTCCAAGCTGACTGTAAGCTGCATTGCGCAGTGATTATCCTACACCACTGAAGTCAGTCCTTGTGAATGGATGCATAATCAGTGTGTCAAACTCTTTGAAAATTGAAAAACGTGGCACTTAACAAAGAATCAGAAAAAGTAAAGAAAAATAATGCCTGTTTTGTTTCTAACCTCTGCATGGTATACAATGCAAATGGTACTATTTTGGACGAATGAACATTAAAACCAGAGATTATTGACCAAACTTTTCTTTGTTAATTCATTAATATAAAACCACAAAGCAACGAATGGCATTTTTACTTTTGTTGTCATTATTCTGGTGTCCTAGGAACTCGCCAGCATTCTTATAGGAGCAGGCAGTTATTTTCTAAGAATCCACATTCAAGGTGGTTGTTCCCATGTTTGACATAAAGTCTTTTACCCAGATTTTTTCACTAGCACTTGTGCTGTATGATTAAAATAAACCTAGAAAGAAGGTTGCTTGCATAGTCCTGAAATTGCTTCATTCTTAAGTGACTGTTAGACACTTTGAGGTACCTTATAATCAGCATGCCCCCATTAGCCACTGTGGATAACAGCTCCACCTTCCACGGCCTTTTTTAGCCTGAGGGCCCAAAGTGCTGTGTGTGTGTATTTCTGTTCACGGGGGATGCATTACTGGGACCTCTCTGTGTAAGGAGAAACAGGCTACTTGGAAATGAGCTTGCCTTGGTTGTTTAAGGAAACAAGGTCATAAATATCTAAGGCATGCAAATTATTATTGAGTAGAGACATGGCTGTGTACAATTCCCCAGTAAGACAACACTAGAGCTCTACAGCTGCCTGGGTCATAACAGCAAAGAAAAAATCAGATTTATTGTTTATCTTCAGATTAAAAGCATCCACTTATGCTTGAAATAAAATGGAAGTCCATTTTCATGAACTAGATCAATGACAGGATGAACCCTTCCTGGATTCCAAAGCTGCCTATGCTGCAGGGTTTCATTTTTTCCATTTGTATTGAATTTTTGTGCGAGTCAGACTCTGATTAGTGCAGCCATTTGCAAGATAAAATTCACCTTGTTTGTTTGTTTTTAACCCTGCTATTTTGCAATAATACAAAGAACATAAGATCCACTTTAATTTTTCAGTTGGATTTTTTAAACAGTCTGGTAATGAAAGTTGTAAATAAGTCTTCCTTTAAAAATAATAATTATAACTTTTGATTTCAGTATAGGCATTCATATTTTGTTATCTTCTATTTGTTTGGGCAGAAAAAATGTTATTTAACTAATATATATAATAAAGGCAGAAAATTGGTTGGATGGGAAAAGTTGAGTCTAAATTGGTATTATCAAACAATTGGTATTATCAAACAATCCCAGTGTAAACATTGGTTCTTAGCCTTGAAAGGAAAATAAATAGTTAATATAGAATATAAATGCTTGCTTTCAATAAAAGTATTTTAGAGACCCTTTTGAATTTTAATGCAAGAGCTATTTTCTAATTCATTTAAATGTAATCACTATTCTTAAGGTTGCATTTTATGACAAGTTTGACAATCAGTCACTGTACAAAAATTTTTCAAACCATAAGGCCTTGAATACATTAAAAAAACAAAGGTAGTTTTGTTATCAGAGAAATTTATAATGCTGAAAGCAAGCCAAGGCATGTTAAAAAAAAAAAAAAAGGAAGAAAAAAGTTCTTTCAAGGCTTCAGCCTTTAGAGATCAGTTCATCTGAAAGACTTCTGTCCTGGTTGTGTTTTAAAGTGTGCACACACAGGGATACATAGGCACACACACACAAATTCAGTGGTGCCCTCAGGGTGCCTCCATTTGTATTACAGGGCGGCTCATTCGCAGCTCACCCAGGATAGAACTGCTCAGCTTCCCTTTGTGCTCTCAAAGCCACCTATAATAATACAAATAGAAGTACCCTAAGGACACTGCATACAATGCATCTAGAAATGCCACAGATCCTTTGGGGTATGGAGAAAATATAGGAAAAAAAAAAAAAACCAGGAAAGAATTTGTTTTCTTCCATGGGAAATAAACCCCAACTATTTGGTGATTTTTATTTCTGAAGTCGAGCTTGTAATTTTCTAAAAAGTTGAGGCTTTGTAGTATCTTTTAATTTCAAGAGCCAAACGATTGGTCACATCCTGAGGGATGTAGGTTGTTCCCTGGGAGATTTGCCTGTTCCTATACACAGAGAACACTTTCAGAGCAATTTACATCTTCTTTAATAAGAAACCAGAAGCTTCAAAATAAAAGGCTAAGCAGAACCAAGAATCGTGGCTGAAATTCTGCATGATGGAGACTCCCTTTACAAAATAAGATTGAATTGTTATTAATGTGCTTGGGTTTTTTTCACAGAAAATAATATACTTTTTAAAAAACAGAAAAAGGTACTTCAAAGCTTTCCATTTTATGAGTTACTCCTTATCTTGTCCAGCATACTGAAAAAAACAAAACCACTGAAATACCCCAGGAAGCTTTATCCAGTCACACTACCTCCTTTTGTCTTAGGATAAATTAACATTAATATCTTTGATATAATGTAATAGGTTTTTTTTATAATTAAACAGAATTGTATTGAAAACAGTTTTATCCTTTTATTTTACAAAAAATGTGTAGAAGAGGGTGCTTTTGTCCTCTCATTTCTGGAACATTGAATATTTTCTTATGTTCCCTTCTAAAATGCAGGGCACATATTTCATGCTTGTTAAGACTACAAGAGAATCTCAGTCACAATTTGAATCAAGTGCCCTTTTGTGGACACTTACCTTGTGGTTTGGATTTTTACTGCCATTTTAAAAGGCTGATTATGAGCAAAGGTTATCAATGAGCTTGATAGCTATTTCAGCGATCTGAAGTAATTTAAGGTGTCCTGCAAATGTTACTAACTAGATTCCCTGGCTGCAGTGAAGGGTTTCATTTCCACCAAAACCAAAGGTGCTCTCAGGCTTGCTCAAGCGTGTGGTTCTACAATTTTACCCTTCAGTTACTGAATATTTGATAAAGCTGCTTATCTTGCATGCTGCATTTTGCGTTTATGTTTCTACATTGCTACTTTACCACCAGCACATTATCTGTTTTACTTTTGCAGTTTCCCTTATGCATAAATTTTAATATATCTATTTACTAGTTGTTTTTTGTCCATTTTAACCCAAGTACAGTTGTCATTCTGAAAAGTGTCTTTCTAGTTACAGTTTCCTAGCAGACCACGGAATCATAGATTCATTTAGGTTGTAAAGCACCACTAAGATTATTGAGTCCAACCATTAACCTAACACTGCCAGGTTCACCACTAAATGTGCCTAATGCCACAACTGCAGGCAGATGCTTGTGTCTCTGAAGTCTGGCACTTCTGGGTATACTGTATTTTGGGTGGAGGCAAATATCTCTCTTGTTTCCTAAGCCTGTGCAAAGTATGGTGGAGACCTGCAGACTGATGAGCCCTTCTTTTCAGGTTTTCTATTTGGCATTGTAGCACAAAGCTGCTGGTGCTTGTGACCCAATGGGCCAGCCACGTGGAACAGCAGGACTGATGCTGGAGCCATGGAGGTCCCAAAATGTTATGTGACCATCAGAATGATTGCTCCCACCTTCTCAGGTCCTCTTAAGGTCAGAACAGTGGGTTTTGGCCAATTAGATGCCCCATCTGCTGGACCATTGGGGTATTACTGTAGACTGTAGTGTCAGCTTTTCCTGTGGTGCTCATTAAGACAGGTGACCATAGACAATGCTACCTTTCAGCTAACCACATGCCAAAAGAAAACTGGAACTGTAAGGAAAGAAAACCAATTCAGTCTAATTTTGGAGAAGATTGGGAAGCTGTCAGCAAGAGGAAAACAACTTGAAGAAAGACAAGTATTTGCTGTCAAGCATTGTTATATTTTAAGAGGGCTGCTCCCAGGTTATCACAGTTTCTTGACAACTAAATAAAATCAGAAAGCCAAAATACATTTTTTGGCAATGCAGGGATTTTGTTGTTGTTGTTGTTTTTTGATATCACCTCTAGACTCAAGAAACAGCATGATGTATGTTTTCTTGGTATCAATCGCTAACATGTCTGAAATTAGTTGGAAAAGCCAGAAGAAACTTCTTTTCCTCTAGCTTAAACATGCTTTTCAAAGTATAAAATTTCTATTTGCTCTCAGTTTTGCTTCAGGTTGAGAAAGAAACAAAACAGTATTGTTTGAAAACTTGAACTCATTATGCAGAAGAGGTACAGCACCCCTTGATTAAATAGTGCTAGAGTAATTAAGTCATTACTACCTTGACTGAATGTTGTGATTTTTCCTTCAAACATTTAAAAATCTAACTCTTATCTGTGAGCAGAGTCAAGCAAGAACATAGTTTTTTAATATTTCGAGGGTTTCTCTATGCTCTGTAAAAAATGTAATAAAATGTGTTTTCAAACAGGTGTTACCAGAAGCCCTTTACCAAAATGAGTTTTCTTTCCTACTGTAACTGATATTTTGAACTTGCCATGATTTCAAATACATCAAGATGCAGGCACAGGTTTGTTTCTCCCCAACCTGCCTTGTTTCCATTTTATTCCATATTCTGTTGCAAGTTCTTTATTTTCATTTTTCATGCTATGTGTACCACTACATGCATCATGTTTTTTGAATGACAAAAATGGAAAATGAAGAACAAACACCTTACTGACCTGGTCTGAATTTTATGTGTATGTGTGGTGATCATTAGATGATGAGCTTGAGGAGTGGTGAGGGATTGAGGAAAAACATGTTTGCCTCATATAAAATACACTTTGGTACCCCTCATAAGCCACACACTGTCTGAAGTAAATCAACCCATCATTGTAGGTCAAACAAATTTCCTGTGGCTGAAAGGCAAGTAACGAGCTGATGGTATGAAGTTAAAAGCAGTACAGTCATTTTAAAAAATAAAATTCTACAAGTATTGTGTCTGTGTTCAGGCACCTTTAATAAGTGGGATTAACCTTTTTTTTGGGATATTGTTCAGGAGTTTTGAATTTGATGTACCCTGTGAAACTTTTTAAGAGTTAAAGCATGATTTGGACTTCACTACAAATTCAGAATAATGATGATATTAACTGGAACACAACGCAGAAACTTAATCTGTCTGTGTTTTTTACAAGTGTTTACAGATAACTCAGTGTAAGTGTCACTATGCTGTCATCCAAACTATTCCCAGTTTGAGTTTTGATCCTTGGAGAAATGCTTATATGCACAGAGGTCAAGTCAACAGCTTTATGATTTACTCCCTTTCATGGCAGTAAAACTGTATTTATAAACTCCACAGTACATCTGGTTTCTAATTTATCATCCTTCAGGTACATAAAAACAGTGCTTTAACCTAGTAAAAATATTGTTTTGCATCAGGGAAAAGTCCTGAACCCAGTCCCTGAAGAAATTCCTATGCTTCTGTCTCTGTGATTAAATAGTAAATAGAGATTTGGTTGCTTTGGAATTTCTCCTGTATTTGTTTGTCCTCTCCTGGATTTTGTCTGAAATAAGAGGGTGGGGCTGATGGAGTGGATGGGAGGTTGCTGTACAAACACTGATAGATAAATCTACTGATACCAAAGAGATCTAAGACGCTTATGCTTGGTAGGAATCTCTATAGAAAGAATGAGAAAATACGGTCACAAAATCTTTGATGTACAAAAAGATTTTTTTTAGGTTAAGCACTATTCCCCATACGGTAAGGGAGAAATTAGTATTCTTTTTAGTTGCTAAGGGTCTTTTTGGTGAGTCATAATTCATTTTACAGACAATTTCGAGCTCAAAAAGACAACATATACCTCACATTTCTGAAGGTGTTTCTTTTGTGGGAATAATCCTCCATGAGTCATTGACTCGGACAGTCACTGTGAGTTGTCATCCTCTTGGATGTTCAACATTAATTAATGCATGGTTGAGCTGGCTAATTAGGGTCTTTGTCTTCCACGTTTTCCACAACACTAAGCTGTGGCCAGAATCAATTGGCTTGTTTTGACTTGGGATTTTTGGGGTTGTTTGTTGTTTTCACTGGGTTTTTCATTAATTTTGTCTTTTCAATTCATTTTATTTCCCTTTTATATTTCTGTTCAAAATTTGCAAATATACATAGGTTGACTTTTCTAGGGGTAGAAGATTGAACTATGTTAAGAGAAAGAGAGAAACCTTGCCACATGTCAGCCTTGATTTCATTGGAGACAATGTTGATGTGAATCCAGAATGTAAGTATATTCTATGGCAATCACATTTTATATGAGTATATACTGATTTTTTTTGTTTCTTTCTCCCCAATTCAAGGCCAAGCTTCTCACAGAAAGGCAAACCTCTTGCTCTGAATGTTAGATTATTTTAAGCAACCATCACTGATGAATTTAAAAACTGGTTTACTATCAGTGCTTCCAAAGTTATTATGAAGAATTGACCCAAGGTTTCTGAGACTTTGAATTTCCCATCTCTGCATCCTACAGAAATTATGCTCCCTTTTTTTGCTGCTCATTCATCACCAGCTAGACCTGCTTTACTTACAGTGCCTGTAATTTTGTAACATTGGAGGTTTAGAGGAACAGAATGGACCAAAAACCGAAGCAAAATATTTCTGGCATAAATAACTTGACGCTTCTTTTTCCCTCTTCTCACTATTACTTCTTAGCCTAAGACATTCTTCAGGCTTTCTTTATTTTTTGCTGGATTTCACCAGGACAGAATATTTCTGCTGGACAGCCTCTATTTTGTATACTTTGTCTCTTTTCTGAGGTTACAGGTTACAACAATTTTCAGTCCAAATCTCTGAAAGGAAAATCCACTATATGGCTTAAAATTGGAGGACTATCTTCTACAGGAACCTAATGGAAAGCATTCATTTTGCTGAAAAGGCCAAGGCTTTATTCTAGGCTTGTGCCAGATTTTCAGATATTCTTTTCTATATGTTTATTCATATTGTCCTTTCTAGGTCTTCAAGCAATTAGTTTTTATTTGCATGCATCATTGCACTTCTTTGCTCCCAGGATACAGTCCTTGCTTTCTGGCTGTCCTACGAATTTTTTCCTCACAACATTCCATTTGGGCTTTTCACTCATTTTGTTCAGGCTTATATTTGAATTCCATACCCTCAGGGCGTTTCTTTTTTTTCTCTCTTTTTTTTTTTTTTTTTTTGCTTCCCTATTTTCTCCCCCTCCTCATTTCTAGATTTTAGGTTACTGAGAGGTTGTGCTGCTTATCTGAACAATGACACCAGTAACTTATGTGTCTTTCCTTCAGTGAGCGTTGCTTTTTTTTATCGCCCTTTATATTTATTATTCATTGACTGTTTTGAGTTTGGTTCTTCATTCTCAAAAATTCTATATAAAGGAAGAAGGAGAAAAACCACTACCTGGTTACAAATATTGATTGGTTTTTAATTTTGTCAGGACTGGTCTTGGCATTTTGTTATTAGGCATTAAGTTCTTCACAAATTTAAATGACTGAGGAATCCTGTTATATTCAGAGGCAAACTTCAGAAAAGGATAATTGGAAAGCCCTAAAATATATTAAAGGACTTGTTTTTAAAAATGAGTGGGTTCGTTTCAATATCTATATTTTGTTAGCATTAATGCAGTCTTTCACATTAATATATTTCATTGATTCAAACTATTTTCCACCACAGTAATCTAAATCAAATTATGATCCATGCATTTATTGTGTACTGTTAACTACTTTAATAAAAATATTTAAATAAATATATATATATTGTACTCTGTCTTTAAATTTAAGCAAATATTTATAAACTTTAAAAAATGTTATTTATTGAATTGTATTATGTTTGATAAAAAATATTTTAGAAATAATGTGGGAAATAATAGTGATTAGGTTAGTTTTCCCCTCACTTGAAGTAATTCTCTATATGTGAGTAGTTATTCCCTTTAGATGTTCACGCATATAAATAATTGCAATATAAAATTTCTGGCTTGCATTTTTCCACTTAGGGGATTTGCTGTGGGAAACATTTGGCCTCGGGTGAGCAGCTCTCTGCTGTCTGTGGGTTTGCCCTCTCCTTAGCACTGCACACGTATGTTAATGTTTGCAGAATTAGAAGGGTTTTTTTAATTGTAAACTTTAAAATTAATTCTTGTCTTACTTCAACTAAAATTTCCGGCGTTGTACTACAATAAGAAATGAAAAAAAAAAGATAATCGAGTATTTATAAAAACCTAAAGGTTTTTAAAATTGTTCCCAGTAGTGAATAAATTTACGGGTACTGTATTAGTGACAATTAATACAATCAGTGAGTTATGTATTATTGGGGAAGTAAAGGAATACAGAAAATACAAAATATATAGAGAGATTTTTTTTTTCTCTGTCTATACTCTATTCTTTAGGCATTCAGTTATTTAATTTCAAGGTTTTATTTAACTTCAGAAGGTTCACGTCCTTTGACCTATACAGTCCTCTCAACACCAGCTGGAACTAAGAAATGTTTTTGCAGGACAAATAGGCATGAAAAGAACAAAGGATTGGATGCAAGGTGAGAACAGGACATTCTGGTGCTATACTTGGGCTGTAAAATATCTTTTGAAAGTAGAAACCTGATGTTCAAATACAGCAAAATTTTTCAAGGTGAAGTTTCCTGATACCTGAACTTATTTTTTTATTCCTTTGAAAACTAACTCATGACATTAAGTGCTACTTCAAGTATTTTTCAGTTGAGAAAGAATACGATATATTAATTAGAATATACTTTTCCAATTATTTGTTCTGAGGATCTGTTTAATGAATATCTGGATATAGACTATTGATCTCATCTTTGTGCTGCACTTGATCCTCTCTTCCCATCAATATTATACACAAGTAATTGCATTTTTCCTGTTTCTCATGGGCTGTAGCACTGGACAGGATAGAGGGGTCAATGTCATTACATTTACAATTGAGAAGATAACAGTTATTGGTGTAAATTAAATTGTCATTGCCTGGAACAATTATGTTTATGGCAAAATCTCCATTTTTCTCATTTCAACTTCTGCAATTATTGAGAATAGAAGCACTCAGATGTGTAGTTATGTACAGGTTAAAAGTGATGTTGAAAACCCCCAAATACAGACAAGTTAGCCTTAGAGATGGTATATGAAGGGGACAATACTTCCTTCCGTTGTATTGATTACTATTGAATTGATACTCAGTTTTGACTATTGGCAATAGTCTGTTTAAAAAAACCCCAAGACATGCCTTATTTTGAAAATAAGAATTACTCTTTAATTTTACATTAGAATTACATTCTAAGAGAGATTATTAGTGAGACTTTTGGTAATTTCTCTTTTTTTTTTTTTTTTAAATTGTTGATTTTCAGGCTCTTCAAACATTTCACGTGACAAAAATACGGTCAGCTTCTGATTCTGGAGTTTTTAAAGGGTCTGGAGATAGTGTTATTTTTATTAGATCTTTGAACTGCAGTGTGTTTACTGGCATTCTGTGCATATATACTGCATTACACTGCGCGTGCTGTTGTGTCTGTTCGCTAAAATGGGCTTAAATTGGGGTGCTGAGGCAGTGTCTGCCCACACAGTAAAAACACTTCAGCTTTCCTTTACTTATTCATTGACTGGTAAGTTAGTCTGCATCCATTTTCAAGAAAGTTAGAAATAAGATCTTATGTTTTTCATAATAAATTGACAAAAAAAAAATAGCAGGCATATATTTGTCAAGCTGACCATCACTTTTTATTATTTCCTTGTCTGCTAAGGTCCCAGGTAAAACTAACAAAGTTATCCGGGGTGTCACAGTGTGTGTGGTCAGCAGCTTTAGAAAATCCATCTTCATATGGATGAGGGTAAGGTTACCTTAAGTTAAGGTACCTTAAGTTACCTTAGGGTAACTTAAAAAATAAATTAGAGCCAAATACAGAAACGTTTAAAGGAATGTACAAAACTGTTAAAATAACTAGACACAGTAGTATGAGTTAAAGCTTCATCAGGATAATGCAGTTTGTCCTCTAATGGTTGTATTCATGGGTAGAACTAAAAAGCCTAGCTTTTACATTGCATTAAATTGCTAAATGCCCCCAGACATGCTAAGCCAGAAAACACTGAAGATTTGTAAATGTTGTGCATTTATCTCATCCCAGATCACAATTTTTGGGTTTTTTCTTCTCTGCTACATTTTCTTTGGTCAAAAAATTGCTTGAATTCTGACAGAAGTCAAAAATAAAATTGAGCATATTAACATGTTAATGTATATTACAGGAAGGCCTTTGAAGTGAAGTGCTGATAACGGATGTGTTTTAGAGAGTAGTCTGCTGAGTTAAAGTACAGCAGCAGCCTTTGTGTTTGGCAGCTTGGGAACCACAGGAATTACAAATGCTATGTAGGTGTTCCTCTGCAAATCCTCAGTGCATCAGTTCAAATGGAGTTATTGTCTCTTTAGTGCATTTGCAAAATGCATATTTTTTCTAATATCTTCATTTTTTATTATTACAGAAAACAGAGTAATTAATACACTACATGAATTCCTCTACAATTATTTCAGATGTCTGTTGTGCTTGAAAAATATTTCTGTGTGAGAAATTTTAACACATTAATTACAAAGGGTTTTAGGAGCCGTGGAAGGTTAGACACCATAGATTCCTCTTTTTATCTGAGACTCCTACATAGCTTCACCTCTGTAGCTTAATCTCTCCCCATACCTCATGCAGGAATCAAGAAACATAAACCACAGTTACCGATTTAGAATATTAATTACAATATCCCATTATTTTAATCTGGCCTTCCAAACACTTAGGGTTCAGTGAAGCAGGAAAACAAAATTTTTCTTAGTCAACATGTTTCAGTTCTGGTATTCACCTGCAGTAATCATATGGGACATCTATTGAGAGACTGCTTCAGATTTACTGGTTTTGTGGGTATGAGACAAATTGCCTGATGGTCACTCCCGCAAATGTTTTGGTCCTTACTTAACCTGGATCCTTCCTTAGAGATGTCTTCCATCTGTATTTTGAGAGTTAGTGTTTTGTCATCTTTTACCCGATGCTCAGTGAACAAAGATTGAGATTTTGCTGGCTTCTCTTCTTTTCCTCTTTTCTTCCCGCCTTCTGCTGGGTGAATTTCTTTGATGTTACTGTAGCAACATCTGTAAAGAACAACTTTCAGAAATACCTTTGAATCTATTAGGTTTTTTTCTTAATCCATCAGAAAAACAATATTCTGTGAAATAGATGTATTTTTATAAATTCAGACTTGATCTTTCTTTGTTTTCTTACACATTGAAAGTTCTCTGAATGGTATGGAGTAGATCTGGGTTTCCCTGGGGTTATTCTGGGGTTTTGTTTTGTTTGTTAATAATACAGCACAAGTAAAACAATTTAAAAACAAACAAAAAGAATGTTTTTCCAGCCTTAAATTAGATAATGGTATCAGAACTAGTAATTCTTCAAAACAATATGAAAAAAATTTTTTTTTTGTCTTAATAGAAAAAAATAAGGAACTGGTTGAATATTCTCATAATTTTCATGCCTATTAGGCAGGTGTTTTTCCTACCAAGAGAAATGAGAATATCTCATAGAGTATTTGTTGAGAGGGAAAAATGGTTAGCCTTTAAGAGTAGGTTGGAAATCTCTTTGGGTTATTGCTCTGTACCAATAAGAAGAAGCAAAAAGACATCTTATTCAATAAAAAAAGAAACAGGTTTTCAAGTACAGACAGTAACCCCATGTTGCTCTCATAATTATAATGAACATATTTTGACATATTATCAAAAAAAGAAGCTATTGAAATACCAAGCTGGAAAGTTCTCAGGCCAGTGCTCATATTCCAGTATAGGGTAAGATTGTAACTCAAACACCAAAATTAAGCTTCACTTCACGCAGACCAGTGAACACTTACCATTGTTGTTTGGCCATTAATTCATAATATGATTTATACAGACATATTAAACCTGCTCTTTAACTACTTCTTTGATTAAATTGTGATGGAAATAAATGATCCAAATAAAATTAGTAGATTTGAGGACTGCTGGATCATGCTGTATGATGGGTTTTACATAATTCAATCCTGAATGTGTATCCAATACGCTTAAATCGTATTTCTAATTTTCCTTTAAATAGTTTGCATTACTAATTTGCTTCTAAGAGATTTCTGCCAATCAAGTTAAATACTTTCTGCAAACTGCTTACATTCCTGTCAAAGTGTACTTGTTATACTAAACACCCACATTCTGTTCTAGTTCCATTTTAGTTACTTTATTATTATTTTTTTTAATCTTTCCTCCCACAGAGTGTTAGCAACTTCTTATTGATGGGCATCCAGGAAGCTGAATGCAATATTTATTTTAAAAATATATTCATTTAATCAGTGCAGATCTAGATGGTACCTAAAAAGGCAAATTCCAGGTTTTGAAAGATGTGTGTGGGTGCACCAGCAGTTCTGCCAGTCTTGCAGTGAGGCACAGTGCACACCAAAGTCAACAGCACGGCTAAGCTCCTCTTGAATTCCACTTTTCAAATATTCCCTTCCAATGTTTTGTTTTCCAGGTATCAAAAGGTGTCAAGTAAACAGTTGAGTGTGAACAATTCACAAGCTCACAAGAGAATAAATGGTCTTTGGACAGTGTAATTGCTTTGCAAATGTAGTGTGAGGAATATTCTTTTTCTCTTCTAAGTGGAGAATACATTCTTATCAGTGTGTGTATTATGTTACTGTAGGGTAACTCATTATCCAGTGTAAACACTATATCGGGATAATAAGAACATTGTGAATGCTTTAAAAACACTCTTTACATCTCATTCACGGAAACATTAAGAGATTTTAGCTTTGACAAGCAACATTTTCCCCTTGGGAACAACAGTTTTGAAAGAAAGACAGCTCAGCTAGTTTGTCCACTACAGTAATTTAAGGCTAACAAAATACATTAATTCAAAATAGCAGCACTAAGAGAATTTATAATTTTCAGGCAGGTCTTCATGCTGTTCAGAGTTCACAGTGTGTGTTCAGAATGCAAGATGTGCACACAAAGGAAGGCAGGATTTTCTCTTTTTTTTGGCAGTACCTAATAAGAAGAGAAGGTGTTGACCCACTATTCATTTCTTATTTAAATTCTCCTTAGTCAAGCAAAATTCCCTTTTGAAATTCATCACCTGACTTCCACTGAACTTTTGATAAAAGAACTTCTGTATTTGTTTGCAATGGAGAATTCTTTTTTTTTCTTTCCTCACACTTTCCTCACACAGCTTTATGTGTATTATATCATGATATTACATATGTGTTGTCAGTTATGTTTACTGCAATTCCCCAACATCAGCTTTCACCATGTAATTTCCCATTCATCCTTTCAGCTGGTGAAGAAGCTTTTAGGGACTTATAAATTTGTATTTTGTGGCAATTTTAGAAAATTTCAAGTGCCAGCTTGTATTCCAAGACTCATCCTCAGTAACAGTTTCCCTGATTTTGAATATCTTAAATATCAATGTTAGGAGTTAGTCTGTAATGTAACTAAGGAGGTTTTTTGTCCTCTGCTCTTAGGCTTTGCTTCCAGTGACTTAAAGAGAAGTTGCATCACAGTGAATGGGAACAGAATTGTACCACAGAGGACCCAAATTCTTTCCTGGCTGTTTGGATCATGTATATCATAGAGGTCTTGTACGGACAGAATTGTTTGAATTATCCTTTATTTTCTTTAACTTTTGAATTCTTACTTTAAATGGATGTGATGTTCCCCTTATGTTCTGGTGAGATTTTGTTAGACTGTTTAGTTTAGTTTGGGTTTGTGACTTTTTGTTTCTTTGGGTTTTTTTAACCCTAGCTCCTAGACTCTTTGATTTTCATGGAGCTTTCATAGTTCAAACAGGCAAAAAACCTTTCCTTGTATTTTTGACAGTATTCACTTTAAAATAACACTCAAATACATGAGGTTAAATTATTTTCAGTTTCTTTCTCTGTCAGCTTTATTGGGTAATTTGTCAGACATCTGCCTCATTCCTTGTTTGAGTTCTCTTCCATTCAGTTGCATCTCTATCCACAACTGTTTCCATCAGGCTCTTATGCAAGGATTTAAAGTGCAGATCTATATAATATAAGGTTAATGGTTTAATGGAAAATATTTTAGCATGCACCAGTGTTATATAACTTGCACTTTTCAGAAATCTTTTCAGAATCCAGGAATTATGATGTTCTTTAGTGCTGTGTATTCAGAAGGCACATTTAGCTAACTGGCCACCTAGGTCCATTGTATCAAATACAGAAAATAAATGAATGAACAGGGTCTGTTAAGATTGAGACCTGTGCAATGTACACCAGAAAGACAGGAGTGCTAGGGCTTCTGCTGGGTAGATATTCAGAAGGTCTACTGAAAATTCTGTTGGAATCTTGGGGACACAGTGATTCCTGGTGTCCCCAGGAATATGCATCAGCCTTTTAGGTGTGTTTTGTTTGTTTGGATGTCTTGGCAGATGTTGTTTGATTGGGGCTTTTGGGGTGATATGTAGCTATTTTGCTAGCTTGTTTACTACTTGCACTCTTTGAGTGGTTTGGTGTTGGGTTGTTTGTTTTTGTTCTTGTTTTTAACTTTGTATAAGAAAGTTGTCATTTGAAGAGTTCTTCTAGATCAACTACCAAAAGCCCTTCAGCCAATTATATTTGAAACATAATAGAGAATTGCTTCAAGAAATCAATTAACTGCAGCTGGTTTGTGCTTGGGCAAGTCTTAGTTACTAAGCTTATTTTCTATTTTAAGCTATCCCATATTTGCCTTCTATGTTGCCTCCTATCTTACTGTTTGGGAAATACTAGCCCCTGGAACACATAAATTAAACTCTTGATCTTACACAAGAACACGTTAATAGATTTTCAAAAATGATAGGTGTTTTTACTCCATTCTCGTAGTCTGTTCTTTAAGTCACAATGTCTGATGCTTGCATCAAGACAGCCAAGCCCTTACTGTGAAAAGTAGCAAAACTTATGAGAGAAAGTAGATTTATTCATATGGGCTCTGTAGCCATGCAAAATTTATGGCTTTGGAAGTTCTAAGAAGGGCTTGATGCATTCAGTTGTCTTGGTATCAAGAATATCTTTGGAGCACTATTCCGTGTGCTTTGTTTCCCTCAATGAGAATAACAAGGTCATCACTCTTATGTGCTTTTGCTTTTGAATAATATAATCATTGGTATGTGTGGTTTCGAATTGCAATGCATGCAACTTAGGGTGAAATTTAAATAAAATTCTGATACATTACTGTAATTTCCATTGCCTGCTGTCTTTCCTCTGCCAATCCCAGTGAATAAGATTCTAGACAGAATTAAGTCTTCATCTGTAGTATTGGTATGGGAAATGTTAGTACATTACAGACAGTTGCAAAATATCCTTCCAGTAGTCTATTTTTGGTTTTAAAGATGCTGAAATTCAGATGTTTTTAAATTGTTGAACAATAAAAACATTGTTGCCATGACTTTAAAAATGTGTAGGGACATGTCTAATATTCTGGTTTAGATTTTTAATGCTTAATTAATTAATTGAATGTGTGCTTTGCCTCAAAGTCATAACTCTCATGGCTCATGTGATTCTGTTTATTATTTTGTATGTCTTCAGAATTATAGATTTAAGAGTTCTTATAGTTACTGAAGTTGAAATTTGTCTTGATTCTAAGTCTTTCATGTTTTAGTGGAATCTGCAATAGAAATAAAAATTTAAATCTAGGAGAACTCTCTGGTGACCTTTTTTCTAGTATATCAAATATAGAGTTTGATAAACTTTTGTAATCATTTACTGCAGACAGATCTTATGAGAGACTTCACCTTCATATAGTTACATTTCTTGTTAACACAGGCACTTTAATATAAAAGTTAAAGTAATTTTAATTTCTGACTGTGATTGTATCCTTGGTTTGCAGATAGTGACAATACTTGAACCATATGATCCTTGACTACTATTGATTCCTAAATATAGAGGTTTTGGTGTCCACTTTTGGTGCTGGACAAGTGTTTCAACAGTGACTTTTGAGTAGTACATTATGTATTTTACTAAACAAGTTATGGAAAAGAGAGTGAGTTCTTAATGGTGTTTTTTGGTGTTTCTTTTCTCTTGTGTTTATATAAATAGTAAGCTTTTTGTGCTATCCTAAAGCAGGACTTAAAAAGTACTGTGGGTTTTTAGCAGCTTTTATAGTAATATTACAAGTTTTACAGTTTATAGATAAACTATAATTTGCTGAGTTATCTCCTAAGTAAAATTGGGCTGGTTTTCCTTCACATGCTTCATGCGAGTGGGTACACATTTCTTTTGAAAGCCACTAAAAGTATAATGAATGAGAGGTGTGGTTAATAATGAAACAAGAATGAAAAAAATTGGGATTCTAAATATTTTTATGAAAATCTGAGAACTTTTTTCAAAGACACTGCATCTTTTCAGTTCTTCCTTTAAAATAATTCATTTCAAAGCATGTGAAAAGAAAAACAACAAAGAAACAACAAAACCCTTCATAACTAAAAGCTTGTTTGTATCTTTGCATGTATTTAGGAAACTGTAGATTTTCTCAAACACAAATGTAACAAGTGGTTTACCAGGCCCAAGACATCTTACAGAAGGAAATTATTTTCCTTTGTGAACAATAAAATCCCACATATGCAACACTTTAATCTAACTGCACATGAAAGGGCATGGGCTTAGATCTTTGATTTGCGCCTATTAGCTCCTGAAGTTTTCCATTTATTGGAAAAGTGGTTTTGAAACCTGAAGAGAATAACTTCAATCAATCTCCTCACGTTTTATTCTCAGATGAATGTATTGAAGCTTCCTTAGAAGGAATATGACTACTGGTTATTTAATTTTTGAAACTGCTTTTTGAGTCCCAGTCACAACAGTTTGACAAATTTTCTTAGCAAAACCTTGAATCATTTCTTGTACCTTTAGGTACAGCAGACTCATTATTCAGTTTGTTTAACAGAACACACTGGTAGTGATAATTCTATGTGTACTACATACTTTACTGAAAAAAAAAGTTGTTGAGAATATCTAAAAGATTATAGAAATAGACAGGTTTAGTAAAACAATTCAAGCTTTTTTTTTTTTCCCACTGGTGCATTTTCTAAAAAAAAATCTGGCTTTTTCAAGGTGCTTACTTTAGCACTTGTTCTAAAGTAACAGAAAGGGATATTCTCTTAAACAGCAATCAACCACATTTTGCATCTAAAGACTTCAACCAGAAACTTTGTGCGCACATCTAATTGATAATTATTATTATTAATAATCCCTAATACAAAGAAATTATTAATTTAGCTTATTTGCTCAAGGGATGCATTTCTTTTTGAATAGGATAGAAGATATTAGCAAGTTAATATCTTCCCACTGTGGTAGAAAGTGAGTGAAAATTAATGAAGATAATAAGCTTTACTTAGATAATTTCATTATTGTCATAACTTTACCTGCCCTGTTTTATGACTGCCTTGTTGTCTGTAGTGAAATTATTATCTTAGCTCTGCCAGAATTACTATAAAACAACTAAAAGGGATCAAATTACATAAATTAAGTATTTTTGCACCTTGTTGCTTTCATTAATTGCTTATGCATGTTGAGGGTTTGTTGGGGGTTTTTTGTTTATTTGGATTTTTTTATGTGGTTTCTCTGATGTTGGGAGATGTAGGGGATGGATATTTTTATTTTTCAAGTAAATGCAGGATGCCTACACTCCAATGGAAGTTTCTACTTGTGGATTCTGCTGATTCCTCATTTTTCAATGGACCATGTAGAGGGAACTGAAGATTCCAAAACAGGAATTGAAACTTTCTCCTTTCTTAGATGATAAGCTCCTCGGGGACACACCTCTGAAGGATAACCAGTTTATCTGTCTTCACTAGGATATGGAGTATATATGATGACAACGTCTCCCTAAATATTTGTTCACAGGAATACTGAGGGACTCTACCAAAGATACCAGTAGGTGGTGACAGCTTCAAATTATGATCTTAAGAGAATGCATAGTTCATAGTGTTACTTTTAAATACCTCAGATAATGCTGCTTTCATGAAATGTCATCTTCAGACAAGATTAGCCAAAAGGGGAAAAAACCCCTGAATTGGTCCACCCATGAAAGCCACCGTCACCTGCCACAGCTGGGCAGAGGAGAAAAAAATATGATGAAGGGTTCATGAGTTGAGATAACACCGGGAGAGAACACTCCAAGGGCAAAACAGGCTTGGCTTAGAGGCAGAAAGTGAGTTTATTACTAACAAAATAAGAGGAGGAGAATGAGAAGTAAAATAAGCCCTTAAAAACATCTTTTCTTCCCCAAACCCCTCCCTCCTTCCCACCAACAGCACAGGCAGAGAGGGTGTGGAGGTTTGGTCAGTTCATCACCCGAGATTCTCTTCCGCTGCTCAGGGAGAGGAGTCCTTCCCCTCTGAGACTGTGGGGTCCCGCCCACGGGACACAGTTCTCTGTGAAGTTCCCCAGCGTGGGTCCACTTTCATGAGCAGCAATCCTCCCAAAACTGCTGCAGCTTGAGTCCCTCCCACCATGGGCACACAGTCCTCCCAAAACTGCTGCGCCGTGGCTCTCTCTTTCCACAGGGTGCAGTGCTCCAAGGACAGGCTGCTCCAGCCTGGAAGCAGGGGCCCTCTCTCTCCACCGGGTCTCCCTGGATCACAGCATCTTCCAGGCATCCACCTACTCAGGCGTGGGCACCTCCCCCATGGGCTGTGGGTGGATCTCTGCATCCCCTGTGGATCCCAAGGGGCTGCAGTTGGATCTCTGCATCCCACGTGGACACCACGTCCTGCAGTGACATCTCAGCTCCAGTGTCTGGAGCATCTCCTCCCCCTCCTTCTTCACTGACCTTGGTGTCTCCATGTTGTTTCCCTCACATGTTCTCACCTCCTCCTCTTCTCTGGCTGGAATTAAAACTGTATGCCCCACTTTGTTTTGATTTTCTTCTTAAATATGTTATCACAGAGGCATTACCAACCTCTCTCATTGGCCCAGCCTTGGCCAGCAGCGTGTCCATCTTCAGAGCCATCAGGGATTGCATCTGCCAGACATGGTGGAAGCTTCTGGCAGCTTCTGACAGAAGCCACCTCTGTGCCCCCCCCCACTACCAAAACCAGGCTGTGAAAAACCAACACAATTTTTCACCATTGAATAAATAATGGGATCATTTAGAAAAAAAAAATTAAAAATGCCTATGGGAAATGTTTTTGTGGGAAATCCATTGTAGGAATTGAAAAAGCTCTTTGAACAGAAAATTCTCTGCTCTCTGGGGCAGGCTGTTAAACCTTTCTTGGTTTTGCTGTTGAATTTGTTCATAAAAACCAGTAATATCAACACCTCTACCACATTTTTCTGTGTGACATAAAATGCTCCCTTAACACTTGAATCCAGTAGCATCGCTACTGCTGGTAGTAGCCAGGCCTGTGAGAAAAATGCATGTTTTTCTATTTAGCTTGCTAGGCATATTTGCTTTTCCTTCAGCTCTTCTTTTCTGTATGACATGCCAGCATTTCTTAGTTCCATCAAATCCTTATGCTTGCTTTCAGTATTCATTTTTTTCTAGTGCCAAATTTTTTGCCAAATGTTCTGTTGCTTCCGTGGATGTGTTTGCAGCAGTCTCCCTCTGAGTGTCTGTGTTTCATATTTGAACAGCTCATCAGCAGGCATATCAATTCTCTTGCTGGGAATTTGTTTTCTTCCTCAAAGAGATCTTTGAGGCTTGATGTTGACAGCTTTTGTCTTCCCCTGAGGCAATTTTCTTTAGGGTCTCTGGGTAGTCTGTCATCTGCTTTTGTAGAAATAAAAAGGCAAACAACTATGCTAATTACTTCAAATATGGCTTGCATGTAAAAATTGCTACAAATGGCAAAGACCTTGATTTGACCCTTTTTTTCTGGACATAATCATTCAGACTGTGTATGCATCTTCATACCTTGAAAGTATCTATGTTTCTTTCCAAAAAAAATTAAATTGTGAAAATTGTAATATATGCTGTCTTTTGAACACTTTATAAATCTCACAGCATCTGTTGCTTTGAAACACTCCTTTAACCAGGCTGAAAATGGAAATATTTCCACTTATATTCCCTTCTCTTCTTCTGCACCTCCTACCAGATAAGTGACAAACACAGGCATGGGAAGGAGGGAGCGAGGGAGGATCCTGAGCACACTGAGAGCCCCGGATCACTCTCTGTTCACAGATCAGCAGAGAAAGCTCCGTGACAGAGTGCGGGTGGGACTGGGGGAAGTGCGAGCAGAGCTGACTTCCTGGCGACATTGGAGGAGGTGTGATGTGGCAGGTGGCAATGTAGCACTCTTGCAGAGACCAGTCAGGAGTAATGGGCTGGAAAATCCAAGGTCACCAGTGCAGTATCATCCTGGTGCTTACTATTGGTGTTGCATAAAGCACTGGCTCAGATTATTTAAAACACAATTGGAGCGGGGAAAGAAAAAGGTGGAGGGGAGGACATGATGCAGCACAGTGTTCTTTTTGCAGAGACTGTTTTTTAGGTGAGATTTATTTTAGTTTTATTTTAGGGGCTTTTAAAAGATGCTCATTTGGTCTTTCATTTGACAGCTGGGCACTGTTACACATGGCAACTGTCACCTTTTCCTGAAGTCATGCAGGCTTTGGTGCTGGGTAGTGTGGAATCCAGCCCAGCTTCTGTTAAACTATTCAGAGCAGTATTTTAATTTTTTCCTCCCAACTTAAATTCAGAAACAAATGCCTTTTTTTCAAGTGAGGTTGAAAAGAATAACCAAGTATTAGAGCAAGAAGTACTGCCCAGTGAGTTTGTTGACAACCAGCACTAGGTGGCCCTCCTTGAGCAGGGGATTTGGACCAGATGACATCCAGATGTCCCATCTGACCTCTACCACTCAAAAGTTCAAAATCCCAAAGGATTGAAGGAATTTTTTTAGTGACTAAATCTTTTTCTTGCATTTGAGCACAGTGAACTGCTTACTCTTAGCTTGCTCCCACACTCTTGTGTAGGCTCAAATGTCACTGCAGCATGATATGTTAGTGTGTTTCTAGAGTGATGTAGGATGTCAGACTAATAAGAGGGAAGTGATCTTTGCTGCAGAGCAGTATTTTTGCTTTTCAATTCAAGAGCTAATCATACAACATTTTCCAAATTTCATCTAACTATAATGGGAGATATTTGCAAATTCTAGCAGTAGATTTTATAAACCATCATCCTATCTGTTCAAGTAGCTCAGAATGTGGTTTTGTTTGGGTGGGGTTTTTTGGGCTTTTTTTTTTTTTTTTACAGCCTGATCAGTTTTATCTTCTTATAGGAAGACTTAAAAAGGAAAACAAGGATCAATTTTGCAGTAGAGCTGTCAAAATAATTGTTTCTAGTTTGCACATGTGTGGATTTTGAGGGCCAAGGAGTACTGGTTTCAGACTAAATCTGAGAAATCACACATCTGAATTCTCTGACAAGTAAGAACTTTCTGTTCCTTTAGATTTTAGTTGAAACTGATGTTCTTGTCAGCATCCCAGATGATACCAGTAATGAAACTGCCAACATTGTCAACTCCATTGGGCTAGCTGCCTGTTTCTGTCAAGGATTTGAGATGCAGGACAGCCCTGCTAGCAGACTCCCTGGGGCTATTGCTCTGCAGCTTCAGGAGTCCCTGGCTTTGAGGGAGACTTAATAATGTCTGACTTAAACCAAAAGGTGCAGTTGTCTCTGGCCCTTGGGCAGGTACATCAGGAATCCAGGTAAAGGATTAAACAAAGCTGATGATGCCCAGCATACTTAAAACATAATGTTTAGGGATCAGATTTTCTTTGAAGAAACTTGACTTCATAAAAATATCCCTGACTAGTTCTACCTTTGAAACCAGATCAGACATATCTGGTAGGGACTGTGCAGCACAACATGTGTAGTAGTTATGTGTAGCAAAAGAGGCGATAAGATGCCCAAGCCTATAAAACAGGTGTATTTTTACCTTTCAGATCATATCAATTCAGCATGATAGATATTTGAAGCACAGAGACCCTACATTTTGAAGCTTATGCAATTGAAGCATATATTTCCTGTATTCGAGAGATCTTTTTGTCTTGACTTTTCATCATCTTCTACTATGACTCAGGGAGGGCACCATGAGCTCACTACATCATTCTTTCTTTTATGTTTGCCTCTGTGGTTTTCCTTATTCTCACCTGAATCTATGCACTCAGAAGTTGAGACAAAGTTATCCCACAAACCATCTTTTTGGCTCAAAGGACACAAATTTTTTTAAGCTTCATCGTCCCCCTGTATTATGCAGCATACCAGCCTCGCCACTTCCTCTTTTTGAGTGTAATCCATTCATGTCTCTAACCCCCACATTCATCCTGTAGCCTTCATCATCTCTCTTATCCCACCTTTTCAGAATTCTCTTGCTTATAACCTGTGAGTTGCCAGAAACAAGCTCCTACCAGCTACCTTTTCCTGTTCTCCCATCTCCAGTACCTGAAAACAGATTATTTAAGAGGCATTCTTTAAAGAAATTGAGAATAATAACTGCTCTGGAAGTTAGCACAGTTTTCTTGAGGAGGCTCAGAGTACTTCTGCTATTGAATTCTGAGACACAGCATGCAGTTCACCTGTGATATCTATGTGTTGTCTTGGCTGGATGTGCCATTCAGCATAACCATGTATATTTAGATTAAAAAGTAAGAGTTTTATTTCTTTAGCAGAAAATTAGAGGAGCTGAGACAGCTCATTTGTCATGACAGCATTCCATTGAGCCAAAAGGTAATTTTCAGAGACTGCATCTTTGGTAAGTGTTCCTGCAGCAGTGGGGTAGTGATTTTAATGCGCAGTGCTGCATTTTAATAGCCAATTGAGATGACTATTAAGATATAGCATTGTACATTAACATCACCGCTGCACAGACAGCGGCTGGTGGCTGCTCCTCAGCTGACAGCTCCCTGCATTCTGCTTCATAGCAGTGGTTTTCTTAGTAGCTTCTCTGATCTCCAGAAAGAGAAATAAAAATCATTATCTAGTTAATATTTCACACTGTGTTGGGCATAGAGATCCCAGGGGGAGAAGCAGGAGGGTAGTGATGCTGAGTGCAGGGACTGTGACGCAGATGAGGAAAGAGGGGGAGAGAGGAAATTCCTCTGTGAAAGGATCATTTCTTGGTTTTCATCTAGTAGACTCACCTTGGCTCAGGGAAAACATGGTTCATGAACCCTGAGACTTGGGATACAGTGCTTAGGGGAGGACTGTGTAGCAGAAGTAGCTTGTGTAGCTAAGAGGTAGTAAGGTGCTGAAAATTCATGAGACCCTGAGAAATGTGAGGAACTACCTGGAAAAAAGATATAGCTGAAAAACTTCATACACTTGAAAACTTTTTAGAATTAAAGATAATCATTCAACTTTTACTCTTTGCACTTAGAAGAAACTAAGGACAGTAATCAATGACCTACTATTTGATTAGACATTTCCTTGGCTACAGTTTACTGTTCTGATGTGAAAAAAGTCTTGCTTGCTGTCAGATTGCACCTGAACAACTTCCCTTGCAGAACTGCAGAAATTAAGGAAAAGCGTCTATGACATTGCAGGCTTTCGTCTCTCTGACAGTAGTTGTGAAATGGCTTTCAGAATTAGGAAAAAAAAAAGAATCATCGTAATATCCTTCTCTGCCCTAACTTTCTGTCCACAGACATGTGGATTAAGTCTGCAGATAGCCTAGGATAAAGGATGCTGTTTCAAAATGTTGTATAACAAAGGGAAAGATGTATTCAGAAGCTCCCTTGAATGGCCTTACTGTATCCTTTGATCTATGAATTTTCCTTAGGAATGAGCTACAGCAATTATCTATCTTAGGACTTAGTTTCTGGAAATTTTCTTGAAGCAGAGCTGTGAAGGCCACTGACAGAGATCAGTGTTTTGCCTTTCAAATCCTGTTAAATAGAAATGTTTATGAGTGTATTTTCAGTTAGAAAACTTTTAAAAACATGACATGAAAACTTTCCAGGAAATTGTGAGTTACTGCTTAAAAAGAAATTAGTATTTATGAATACTCACAGCATTCTTTCCAAAGATACATAGAACTGCAGGATGGAATTACAGCCTAAAACTTCAACCTATAATTGTTGATAGTTTTACTAAACATTTGTGAAGACAAAATCAAGAGGCAATGTAGAGATAAAAATATCAAAGTGATTTAAGCAAAAATATCAAATAGATTTAAGAGAAGGTACACAGAAAGGTACCTGTTTAATATTTAACCTGCTAAAGAATGTATTAGTATTTAGTTTTCTACATGTCTATTCTTTGTAGTATAGTAGTAAATCCCAACACCTGCGTGTGAGCCTTCTTACAGTTCTCTGGGTTATGAGATGCCATGTGTAAGAATAGGGTCAAATTAGTATGATAAAAGTTTATTTTGGTGTTTTTATTGTTAGGAGTTGATTTATCAAGTATTGCCTTTTTAAAAATGTATTTCACAAATGCAATAATAAAAATATTTTTTAACATGAAGATTAATTCAGGCTAAAAAATATCTACTGTGTAAGCACCTTCTCTATGGAAAATCAGATGTATTTTCTCATTCAGCATCCACAGTATTCCCAAAGAATTAGTGACTTGCAGTACCAACAGGCCAAAGCCTAGCAGTGTACAGTGATCAAAAGACTTGGAGAGAGAAAAAAATGTTAAAGAGTAAAGATTTTGAATATTTTTAAATTTATTCTCATGTAATCATGTTGGCTTCAGGAATTTTTTCTTTCTTACCAAGCAAAAAGTGATGAACCATTTACATTTGCTGTGTACTGTATTCTGCTGTTCCTAACTCGGAAGATCCAATTTGAAAGTGTGTTTGTTTTTCTATCATGCTACACTTAAAACTCTGCGGAAACAGAGCAGCAGTTCATCATTTTCATGCACCACTAGAGGCCATCATATACCTCCTTAAATATTAGATAGTTATGCAAATTATTCTAGAGATGATGTGAATACCTGATGAATGTGCGAGTCTATATAAAAGGGCATGGGGAAACTTACTTGAGGGAAGGCTTTAATATAACTGATTATTGTGAACACCATGTGTTTTAAAGCTAATTCTAGTTGATTCAGAGCACCTCTGTCCTCTCATACATTCCTGGGTAACCTTTGAATAGATCATGGAGTGTACGTGGCAAGTGAACTCTGGAGATGGCAGCTGTTCTTTGCACATGATCTACATCAGTAAATACAGTCAAGCTTAGAACATAAAGTGGGAATCTTTTAGGTTGACTTCTGTATGCTGAGATTAGAAATTAAATTATTTTTTTCCCCTTTATCTTCCCATCTAGAAAATGGGATATCATTCTTGATCCCTCCCACAGACTACATATTGAGATTCATTAACGAGCTAACATATAGTTACTACTTTAAGTAACTTCCTGATACATAAAATAGACTTTGTGGTACACAGTTGTACTCTTTTGAATTGTGGAAACAAATGACTGAAATTATAGAGGAATTACAGATAGCATGATTTTAACTGTGGAAAAAAATCAAATTAGCATTCATCTTATACAATCAGGAGGTGCTACCAAGAGTAGTAAGACAAGAAAGCGGTAAAAAAAGGAATGAGTTTTACAATGGGTTTGGCTGAATTTCTGAAAGGGCTATGGTGTGACAAGGACACACTTCTATCCAGAAGATCTTTTCAACTGCCTTGGTTTTCAGTTTCACTCCTGGCAAACAAACCATTCAAAGAGATATAGCTTATTTTACTTTCTTTTTGAAGATTTGCTGATTTTTTTTTTTTTTTTAATGTAACAGCTTATTAATATGTGAAAGCCTTGCATGTGTGTTTGGGAAGTAAATAATTAGAGTAGAAGTTATCTGAGTTATCTGAATCAGCTTGGTATGCAGTATTTCCTTATTGAAACATTGAAAGAGACGCAAGATATATAACAAATGTCAAGTACTACTGTAGCACATCCAAACGAATTTTTTGATAATACAAACAACAATCTGCATGTTCTACACGATATTCAAGTATTTTTTTTAAATAAGAAAAGGGTGTTATATCATACGTAGCAAAAAGAAAAAAAAAAAGAAAAAGGGTATAGCAAAAGTGATGCTATATAATTGCAATTGTGACAACATGCTGATTTCTGGGTTGAGGGTTTTTTTTATTTTGTTGGGTTTTTTTGGCGGGAGAGAAGGAGGGGAATGTATTTCATATCACTTAGTCATTTTATGAAAATGACCTTGTGCTTCAAAATTATAATGTAGGACTTCTCCAAATTATTGCAAAAATCTCAAGATATCCTGAGGTTATCAGCAAAAAGAAGTCATGCAGAAGAAAGCACTATGGAATTTTATTTTTCCTCAGTAGATTTTGGAAGACATATGCAAATTTTACAAAGCTCGAGATCATTAGTCTCCTGATAAAAGAAATAAAGTTTAATATGCTGTTACTCAGATGATAAAAAAAAAAGGATAAGAGACCAACACATCATATCTCAGTATGCAGTAGCCCCTCAACAGATGAATAACACTGAATGTTATTCATTCAATAAATAAGTGCAAATGTAAGTGAGAGGGATGTCACTTATTAAGTATAATATCACTTCAAAAAGAGAAGAGAAATCTCTCACTTTTGGTATAATAAATAGGGTCATTTAAGAAATACATTTTTCCTCAGAGGACATAAAATTGCATGCAGTTTTCTTAGTTTTAAACAGGTTACAAATATTAGCAAACTGAGGCACAATAAATATTTGGCTTCACTTTCAGATCTTTACTATTATGAGCATAGGGATTTTGTGCCCATGCTTTGGAGTCCAGATCAAGTGGATTGCTGAGAAGGCGAGTCTGTTAGAAAGGTCCACTTCCCTCCTTGGGGACAAGCAACACCGTAAGGAAGAGTAAGTGGCTTTTAAAGAAATCTACTTGACTGAGTCTTGAAAAATTTATATTTTTGCATTACCTGCTTTTCATGGGCACCTGTTCAGTGCATCCCAGGCCACCCAGACCAAATGGAAAATAGTGTGGTGTGGACAGCTGCATTGGTCACACTAATGCAAGGCCTGCTCTCAGGGCTTGTTGTCTGGGCCAAAGTGGTGCATGTCTGGTCTGTAGGGCTTCTGCACACAAACTGGCACATCAGTGTGTCTTTCTTTCTACTTTGTCAATTTATCAGTTTAATGTTTGCTAACTCCAAAAGGACTGAACCATGTTTCACTGTATGGTGTAGACATGTGATTTTGAGCGTGTTGCTTTCTGTCTTTGTAACTCAATTTCCCACCTGGGAGATGGTGATAACAATGCTAATGTGTCTCATTATTGTCTTGCCTATTTAAACTGTAAGCTCTTCAGGGCAAGGGCTGTCTCATACCATATGTCTTCACAGAGACAGGCAGAATGAGTCACTGATTGCATTTGGGGTCTCCTGGTGCCACAATAATTAAAAGAGAGACAATAATATTAAAAAGAAAGAAAAGGGAGAAGGTAGGTCTGGTATCAAGAGGCATTCAGATTTCCTGGTAGCAACCCAAGAGTAAGAGAAGAGCTTATCTCTGAGGAGAATCCTTGCTTTTTCAACTTTCTCATCTCTAAATATCATATTGGATTTCAGAGAAGTACAGGAGGAAAGCTTTGAAAACAGGGTAATCCAGAAGCTAATGGAGATCCAAACTGGAAGACAAGGGTTAGTAGTTTGAGTTACTGCAAGTGGATGGGTTGGAGAACAGATCAACTTTTTGACAGGAGAGCACTTAGAAAATTAGAGTGTTGCCTCCTTCCTCATTAGAGAATGAACAGATGTTTCTGGGCGTGGATGAGGTTTTTGCAGTCATAAGAGGAAAAAGTCAAACTGAAGTGATGGATACTCATCCACATTCTGCTGGAGTACATCAGTCGCTGACAGAGTTGTATTCTGTCTCTGGTAATGGGAAGAATCTTATGCAGTAAGATAAGAAGACTAATGAAACTGGTTACTAAAGATGACTGGTGAAATAGCTATGTATGCTAGTAACTTCTGCTGTGAGATTGCTAAATCTGAGTTTTATTTGGAAATGTTTGTAATGTTTGTAAATATAAAATTTTTGTAAGATTTGGGTCCAGTACCCTTTTTGTGTGTCAGACTAGGACTGGTCTGCAGAACTAAATTTCCCTTCATTCAGGTTTCAATGAAATACACCCCACACAGTAAATCCCTATTTACTCTTCGTCCTTCTTGTGTAAGTGCTCAGATTGCTTCATCATGGTCTGCTTTATCACTAGTAGATGCTTCTGTAGCTGATCGGAATGTTTCCCATGGATTCTGTACAGTAGGCAACAAACTGGGGTTTGCTCTAAAGGCTTTTATGAATTTCTGTCTACACCCCAGGTTTGAATTCTGGCACAGAAAGAGAACAAAAATATATCATTAATACTTAACTAGTCCATGAAGTTCGTATTTTAGACTCTTATTTAATGCCCCCCACAATGTTTGCAAAAATTGTTAGGACCTTCATTATAAAGATATCCTGTGCTGAAATGACACAGATTACAAGAGGCAAAGTTTCTCATCATTATGTCCCTTTTACTACTCATAAAATCCACATACTTAGGTCAGAGTTTTGAGAGACTTCCAGTCTGAAATATAAACCAGACTGTTGGCTTTAGTTGAATTTAGTTTTTTCCAAATAGGGTTATCGGGTTAGTAGCGTAATGAGTACATACTTATTCGTCCCCCTGCACCCTATTTACACAGAATTGAAAAACTCCGAAATTTCTTTTCTGATGCAATGCAGGTCTCAAGATCTGGACAGGAAGACCTCTTAGCAAAGTCAGATGCCTTTGCATCTGAGATGCAAATTGAAGCAGCCTGTGAGAGAGCAAGCTTGCCTGAAGGCAAATTTATTAAAGTATCTTTGGGTTTATTTCCCTGCTTTTTCTTTGTGTATTGAGCCTGTCTCTGTCAGCAACTTTATATGGTACTGGTATTCACTTAATCTTAACATCTTCATTTGCGTTTGTATCCTTATCTTTTCACTGAAGTGAGAATTTTGATTACAGGCCATTAGAAATATCCAGAGCAAGGTTAAATTACTGAATGTACCTTTTTTTCCCCTGACTTGGATAGAAAATTTTTCCTTGTAGAAACAATTATTAAAGAAATTATGCTTAACAGAGAGAGCTGTAGAACTGTCTCTGTTCCCTGCTGAGGCTGTGATTTCTTAAAGCAGTGAGGATTCGTAATGGCTCTGGGCTTTCCTTCCCACTCTCAGCGGTGCCTGGGCAGGCAGCATGTACTACTGCATCCTGCAATACTTTGCAGCATAGCTTTTAGCTTTAAGGGTGCTGGTATGTAGTTGCTTTCACACCCCTCTCTGCTCACAATTTATCTTCTTTCTGGAAACTCTGCTTGTAGCTGGCTGCATCAATGACTCCATGATTTATGTTAACTTATTTAACAAACGCCTCCATGCTGTTGGGAATTTGTAAGATTTTTTAATTGTCTCTATCACATAATTTTTTCCTTTTTTTTTTTTTTTTAGATTTCAGTCATGCACTGGTAAGACTCAAATGCTAGAGATGCAAATTGTAAGCAAGTTTGGTTTCTCCATAAAAAGTTTTATTATATTGTTTGATACTTATTCAAGAAGCAAAATATTTATTTCCCTATTATTTCAAATGAGAGCAAGTTCTATTCATTAACCATTTGCCTCAAAACAAAACATTTACTGATTAGCAGTAGAAGCTCTCCTCTAGTCTTCAATGTTCTATCATTTCCTCTTTATTTTAGAGAAAGAAATTTTCTTCTTAGGAAAAATACTTAATTTAGTAGAAAGATATAACTGAGTAAATAAAATATAACTGAAATAAAAGCAAAACATATGTTGAGTGGGAAGGGAATAGATACAGTATAGATGCTGCGTTTTTTGTCCCCACATTTACAAAAAGAATGACAAGCCTTTGCAAGTGGAGTGGATGTAGGCTGGGAAACAAATCTTCAGTCATATGCATGTTCTCTTTGTTTATCTATAGGTTTTGCTTTGCGTATATCATCACTATTATTTGAGGATCTTATTGATACTTCTTTAATCAATAATAATATTTAAATTTTTATTCATGACTGTAAAAAGAGAATTCTTTATGTCAAGTTATATGGGACTATAAGTGAAGGGCACATGGATTTAGCAAAGCACAATAAGACCATCCCTGCCTCCACTAGCTATGACTAAGATATTATACTCTGGATTTCACTGTTCATAAAGGGCACTAACTGCTTTAGATCTGAATGGTTAACCTGCAGCCACAGCAAGAAATACCAGTTATTTGCTGACTCCATTCTTTTGTAATTTATCTCCTTCTCTAGATCATTATTGCTTGTTAATTTTCAAGATAGGTTTCAAATAAAAAATATGGTCCAACTTATTCACAGATTCTAAACACATTAAGTTAATATTTTACTTTTATGAGAATTTCTATTGATTTCAATAGAACTACTTATTATGCCCAAAGGTGAGTATTTTCTGCGTCAGGGGCTAGTATCGCATAATTCTTAGGAAAAGGACCACATTTATTAGGTTCTCTCTCTTTAATAAGGCTTAGTTAAAATTTCTCTGTGAAGTTTAGATTAGCAGGCAGATTCAAATTTCACCAGTAACTGGGATTCAGTAGTTTTGCTGGAGATCATCTGTGAAATAAATTTCAATTTTTAAAAAGCATCTATTATCATGCACATCTATTTATCTAAAAAGATCCTCTTTAAACCTGTAAGAGCTTAATGTCATAATTGCTTTTAATGTCTTGGCCAAACGTGAATTAACAAAACCCACTGGAAAACGTGATTATCTGCATCCCAAATTGCAGGGTGACCCCTCTTTGTGAATTCCAAATCACCTCATTATATTCAAGTCCTACACAAATATTACCACAAGCTAGGGTATTATGGATCTCCTATAATAAAAATAATAATCAACAATAATCAACAATAATTAATAATAATTAATAATACTTAATAAAGAAGGGACTGGGCAGCTTGGGATGCAGTCAAGGCACTTCTGTTGGATTAACAGGGGTTTTTTTTCCATTTTTATCATAATTTGTCTTCTGTGCTTAATTGCTATGTTATATTTTACCACATGATAATAGGTAGATAGACTTTGATAGCGTGTCCATCTTGTGTGAGAAAAGTTCCAGCTAAATCCATAGAATGAAAAGGTAGGGCATGAAGGACATAGGAAGGCATCTGGCTTTCTTTACTCCATTTGATCCAATTTCTTTCTCTAATGAATCCTTGATTATCCTAATAGGCTTTCACTGATTGACTGGGAAGCCAGGATATGAACCTGCATGGGTCAAGATCAAGAATTTATGAAACTTGGTTTTTTGAAACACAGTCCTAGGTTTTGTTCTGCTCCTATCCATTTAGTCCAAAGCAGTGCCAGATTTTTACCAAAAAGCACTATTTTTTATCCAATTTTATGGATTTTTATCAAAAGCACAATTAGAATTTTAGAACCATTTTTGGGAATCAATATTCTAAGAGTGTTGCTAAATACTTGGCATCCTGATAACTTGTTCAGACTGGACCTGGAGCACATCATAGTTGTCCCTCATCCTCCTATTCTGCATGAGCTATCTTCTCTTGAAAACTCAGGTTTAGCAGAGAGCCAGAGGGGGATTTGGTAATTCTGGTAATCCTCCTTGCTCTAAACAGAAATTCGTTCATGATGCAGGAAGGATAAATGCCTATGACTGGGTGTTCATGTTCTTTCAGTTGTATACAGACACCAGTGACCTTCAGGGAAAGTGACTGGTTTTTGTATGTTATAGTTAGCAGCTAAATGCCACACTGACTAATTAATTTTAGAAAGAATCATCAGGAAGAGCAAGTGACTGTTAGGGTGGGGAACTGCAATAAGTAAGGGTAACATTAACATGTTTAACTATGAAAATTACCAAAGCAATTTACCCAGAAACTGTAGCCATTATCAGAATTCTTAACACTCCGATTTCACATTCTCTTTTGTAAGCATTAATCATATTTTATTTTTAACCAGAAACCTCAAAGCAGTATTAAATTAAGTGAAACTTTAATAATGAAATTGCATGTAGTACTATTCAAAAGTTATGCAGAGAAGCTTTAATATACTCCATTAGGCAGAGAAAAATGTTGAAAGGATATGGTTAATGTTCATCTGTATTCAGTTTCTCTTTTTACTACAAGAATTTTCCTATTGACTTCAATGGGAGGAAAACCAGCCTCTGCTGCGGTGATGTGATAATGTGGGTTAGTCCTCTGAATCTCCGGAAAAGCATTACGGAATAAAGTCACACTGAAGGATGGTGCCTCATATCACACAGGAAAGAAGATACTTATTAAAAAGGGCAGATGGATGGTTGTAGGGGCTGAACTGGGGCCAGCATTTGTGTGGTGGGTCTCAGCATGGAGAGCAGACAATGGGGCTGGGCACTCAAAATCTTGTGTCAGCTCTGCTAGCCCCAACCAGGGTGTAGCGAGGGCACTGCTCCCTCCAAGTATCAGGTCAAAATAAAGGTGGTGGTGAGGCTGGGTTTAGCCTCTCTTCTCAAGCATTCTGCACAGGGTTCTATGGAAAGGGAAACAGAAGGAAATGGGTAAAAATTAAAAAAAAGGGAATGAGTTTTCTTGCTTTTCTGAGGATTCATTAAAGCTTTGGGCTTGGTAAAGTCTTGAAGTTATTGAAAGCACAGAGATCAGCGGGGAAAGTGAGCAGTTCCAAGAAGCACTGTGTCTGGGGAAAAACTGTATGCTCACCTATATTTACCTGACTTGTTTGTTTATGTGTTTATCTGGTTACTGCCGAATCTCTCATAGAGAATATCTCAAACAGAAAGGGTACAGAAAGAAACCACAGGGAAATGCCACACACAGGCCACCCTTCCAGTAGGGTGGCCTTGGAAGTCTGCCTTTGGGGCTGAGACAATGATAGAGCTGCTCTTCAAGATAAATAAAGATGCTGTCTCCTGTCCACTGATTTCTCATTGCAAAGCAGAGATAAGACAGAGTAAAGATGACTTTTAAAGAGGATGAAAAGAAAGAAATTAGCAAGATTTTGAAACATTACATTTTGCAAGAGGAAGAAGGTTCTCCACAGCTACTGTGTGAACATATAGGGAAGAAGTTAGCAGTGTTTGCAGCCACAGAACACTGGAAGGACTGGGAGAACGTGTTTCCCAGAATTACTCTGCACAGCAAGAGGTGCATGCAGGGGACAGATGACGCTCTCCCACTGAGTTGTTACTGTCAGAATTCCTTACTCTCCCACTTTCTAATAGCAGTAGAGTTCAGATGACACCAGTAAAACTGCAGAAGTTAATGGGGAAAATGTGATCTAAGCAAGTAATCTGGGCAAGGCTAGCCTGTAGCTGTACTGGCAAGACAGTAAAACTTTGGAAAATCTAAATGTGTGTCCAAGGCATTCTTCAAATTTCAAAGATTTGATGAAAGACATTAAAAATATGTGGGTTTCACTCTTTCACTGCCTCAAAAAATTCCTTAAAAATAGTAAACATTTTGTAAGGCAGCTCTGTTCCTATCACGTAGATGAATAAAATTGATGTTCTAGTGTTCAGAATGGTGAAACTCTAATCACTTTCTTTCCCTGTTATATTTCTGGTTTCCCCAGCTGCTGGTTTTCCCTCCTTTCACTCTGGGTGTGATATTAAGAAAAAAAATTGAGATGTTCAGTGACAACTAAAGAATTAACAAAGCCCCTAAGAGGTAGAATTCACAAGTCAGCTTGAAATGAACAGGAAATCCTGAGTTTCCCAATAACATACGAGCCTGTTTTCTTCCAAATTAATTGAAATCAGTGTGAAGGAAAAGCAACTGCCTGGGAATAAGGAGGCAACAACACTTCATTTTCATATGAAATACTGCTACTGTCAATAGCCCAAGCAGTGATCAAGACAGGATGTTGGAACTGGGAAGAAGACTAAAAAGAACTACAAGAATTTTTTATGTGGAAAATGAGATAAATGAATAATAGAAAGTATGGTATAACACAATGATAAAAGGGGAAAAAAAAAAGTTGATGTTCCTGTTAAACAAATTGGTAATGTCACTATAGTAGTTATAGTACCATACTTTATATTGTTTTTAGACTTACTAATAATTCCCTGCAACATTTCTCACTAAATTCTGTCTTTAAATGGTACCTTAGGCAGCATGTGTATAAATTCTGTACCCCAAGAGAACCGTTCCTTTTATTAAGTTAAAATGAAACATCATATTCTTGTAGCAAAACCAGGGGTTGACTTAAAACACTCCTTTTTGTTCAAATGAGAGAAATTGCTTAAATAACACCCTTGAACTATTAGACTGCAAAGGTTTACTTTGAAGGTATACAGTGGAAGAAAAAGCACCATCTTTCTATCTCTCTCTAAAGTTTTAAATACTTATTTTCACATACAAACATACAAAGACTTTGAGATTCCTTGTTGGCATCAGGACAGTAACCTTGCCATATTTCAAATATGCAATTTATAGGGAAGCTCTTTTTTCAAATGGTTTATGGCTGTGACTTTCCAGATACAGCTGTGATTTAACACATCAGCTGTTACACAGATGTCTCATGAAAGGTAAGTGTCATTGCTGGGGTTGAAGGTTAAATATCTTTGAAGTCCCAAACAGCAGTAACAGTGGTCAAATAATATATGCCTTGTGAGACGTGGTTCTTTTTTCTAGATATCTTGATAAAAATTTGGACTACTATACAAATAGTGCTGCAATATGAAAGTATCAAGAAGTCATCTTGTAAAAAGTTCTACATTTCTGTTCTGGAGTCCTCACATTTACGATAGGCTGCAGCTGGTATCCCTTAATATGACATTAACAGATACTGACTACTTTATTTATGTCCAGAATGTTTTAGAAATTTTTCAAGGGTACAATTAAATTATATAATGTAAACTGAGTCATTTAGCATGTATTCCACATGACATGGGAGGAGACTATTAAAGTAAATGTACCTTTGGAGTTGAATAAACCTAGCGAGAAGTATTTGGCCTTAAAATTTAAGTAAAAGTAGTTTTAATACTGGTGAAAATTGAGTTCTTAGGACAAAATAATTAATGTGCAGATTTTGCTGAAATCATACTACTTGTTGAAGAAATTTTTCACTGAAACTGTTCCACTGAATTGGAATTTTTACTTTGGCTTTATTTGGTGGGTTGGGGTTTTTTTCTCCTGAAAATTGATGAGAAAAAGCATTTTTTCTTGTGCCAAGTGGTAAAATATGAGTACAGATAGGCATCTGGTAAAACTGTCATTGCTCCAGAGAATTCTTTGAAGCTGCAATGGTGTCTGGGTCTGTCACATTGCTTCTTTCCACTGGTAGTTAGGGGTTTCTGTAACGATCAATTAGTGTGCATGCAATATGTGTGATTTGGCATGTGCCCCATATGGAATTATGCCTGACTTATCCTGTAGATTGCCCTAGAGTTGGCTTCTGAACTCTGAAGCTCATTTTTTGGCAGTCAGAATTGTAGGTTTCTGATGTTACAAATAAATGCAAAGTTCTAAACACCAGCACTGCATTTTCTTTTTTCTTTTTTTTTTTGAACAGTGAGTTTAAAGAGTGACTCCTCTCAATTGTCCATCTGAAAAACAATGATTTGCATCACTGAGAATACAATTCTTCTACCAACAGGCTCAACTTTCTATATGATCAAAAAGCAAATGCAGTTAACATGCTCTGTAATAAGATGAAAGTCTTGAAATAAAACCAGAGGAGAAATTCCTCTAGTCACATGTGTAAAGGAGGGAAGCATATTCACACAGGTATACACAGAGGTTGCAGATACAAAGTTATCTCTGTGGGTCACCTCTAGTATATTAAGAGGTTTTTAATTACATTAGTTTCATTACAAGTCTGTATTTCTCTACTGGAATTTAAAGTAGGACTTCATACTACTGAAATAAATTTCTTACTGTTATTTTTTTTTATTCACATTCTTCTTTGATTCTGTTGTGTTTTGGTTTTTTTTCCAAGAGTAAATATGATATTTTTACTTTTGATGATTTTTAACATTAGTAACTTGAAATATACAAAAATACCACAAGGCTTTTAAAACCTTTCTTGCTTTCTTTAGAAAGAAAAGCATACATGCTTCCTGTTTAAACATCACTGTGTTTGAGAACAATTGAGAATACTATGGAAGGTCTAATTTTTGGGAGCAAATTAAGTTACCCTTTAATTTTTGTCCTGGTAAGGTCAGTACTTTCTACTGACAGTCCATTAAACGTCTTATTTCTATGCCTCTTTTCCCAGAGTAGGGACCACACTCTCAGATGTTTGAAGTTGCCATGCCCTGATCTTCGTCATGCTACACCTGCTACCACTTGCAACTGTGCTTTATCCAAAAAATATTTTCTGGCATTTAACGTGTCTGTGCATATATATACACGGACTCAAGATCAAGAGACTGTAATAGTGGTACCACAATCAAGCTAGAACTGTATTCTTGGCATGTGTGCCTTTTTTCTGTGTTAGTTTTTGCACCTGTGATTTTCATATGTCGTTTTAAATTTATGTTTTAATGTTTTATTATCCTTATGCTCATAAATCTCTAGATGAATGTGTCTGTAATCAGAACAGCCATCTTAACTACCATTTACTGAACAGGAAAGCTTTACAGCTGCAGAACTTTGCACTATTTCTTTGAGTATTTTTCAGAGTCACAGCAGGGTAAGTTTGTCCCTCTATGGATTTTCCATCAGCAAACTCTCACCCACAAATAGATGCTGCTCTGGCATAGGAGGACTGTGAGCTCAATTGCCATCTGCTCTCCTTCTTTCCAAGCAGCTCCATCTCTGGCACTTCTTCCATCAGAAGTTTGTGCAGTCTTAGAAAACATCCAGAAACTATGTTCTTTATCCAGAAGATCTTTCATGATTGGTTACTCCCTGGAGAAGATGATGAGCCATTCTTTTGTATCACAGGAGGCAAAAACTCTGTGAAGAACTTGGAACACACTGTGGAATGATGGGATATAATGTGTGTTAGAAGGATGAAGAAGATTTAGAGAAAATATGAAAAACTTGCTTTGAGGTTCCAAAGGCTACCATGTGTACTACTTGCTCCCCACACTGACTGTAGAAACATGTTTGGTCTCTTAGAGCCCTGCATCGTGTTTGATGCAGTGAATTTGGTAAGTTGTGAGGAATTTTTCTAAGTGATTTGAAGTCATCTGGTCATTGCAGTGGGAGGACAGGAATCACCATGGGAAACAATTCACAATCCCGCTGGAAGTCATTGACTGAATCAAGGATAAATTGAGCTTCTGCAAAAGAGAGTGAGTTGCTCAACAGGAGACTGATCGCAGGGTAAAAAGGAAGTTTGAGACCAAGGATTGGAGTAAGAGGGCCTTCAATTATTTGATGCATTATGTTTGTGTGTTTGATGTGAAGCTTTAGCTTTTTGCCTTTTTTTAATCACTGTAAACCGTGTGATCCTGCATAACTACATTAAATGCAATACTTTGATTTTTTTCTCCTTATTTTTTACCATGTTAAAAAAAAATAAAAAGTCAGCCTTGCATTACCATTGGCTCTGCTGCATATATGTGGTATATGTACAAAAAAATACCCTAAGGAGGCAATCCTCAAAATAATGTATTTTCAAACTAGTGCCCAGAAAACTATTAAATGTCTTAAAATGGAGTTATCTAAGAAAGTTCCTAAGTGACTTCCACATTTTAAAATGGAACAGTGCAATGCTTAGATGTTACATGTACTACATTTGTTTTTAGATACATAGAAATTTTGACAGAATCTACTAAATGTGTGAAAATATAAATGGCTTTGTAAGTAGGTTTAAAAAAAATGTTGAAAGTGGAAAGGTTCTGTCAAAATGAAAAAAAGGCAGTAAATAAGAGAACAAATATTACACTCCTCTCACTTGTAAAAAGAAGCTAAATTGTAGTTACTAAGTTCCCATTTGCCTCACAAACATGCATTAATGTTTTTTGAGGATATTTCAGTTCCTTAGTTTACAAAAAGAAGTACTTTGTATCACTGACAGCAGTCAGAGACAGGTTATTTTTTATGCTCTTGAGATGCACTTAGCTGGATTTTGAGGTCCTCCTTGCCTTACTTTGTTATGATTGAAATGTAGTGTAGAAATAATTCAAGGGGTACTACCTATCCAGACATGTTAATGAACACTTTAATAGTGCACTTGAAAAAAAAATAGAAGAGATGGGTAAGGGTAAAAAGAGAGAAAATACTTGGAAATAAATTGGAATTCAATGTGATTATGTATAGAAAATCTGTTAGAAAATGCAGCAGTTGAGAGACAGTTTCCTGGATGATGGGGAGAAAGTACTCTACAGTTCTACTCATCTGTAGGGTCAATGTAGCAGAGAGTAAAAAATTCACTTCATCCACAGTTCCATGTCCCTGCTGGTTTTCTCAAGGAAACTATAAAGTCTGAGAATTGACATTAAAGTAGGTTTTAACTTTAGGAAGTACCAGATCTAGACTGAAGAGAACTTTCATCTAAAGATGGATACTTCCCCATCTCATTATCTCACAGCATTACCTTTTAAGCTCTGACAGGCTTTTACCAGCCTCAGTGACCAGTGTCTCAGACTGGTTCTTCATTCTTGTTTCTGGGAAAAAAAAAAAAAAAACCAGAGAAAAATATTTAAAAACCAATCCCACCGGTTTCTTTTATATCACTATGACATCTCTAGATGGTGAAATAGCTACAAGTAATACAGCTAGATCTGAAATGTGTCCAAACCAGAAGACCAGGTTCTAATTCAGATTTTGGAAAAGACTGCCTTAGAAAGAAGCCATTTCTTCAAAACTGAATGCCTCAAAAATAGCCATTTACTGATGCGAGCTGGCTCAATAGGTCGAGCTCTGGCATGCCCTCGGTCAGAGGAAACTCAGCATCACCTCCATGACATCCTAAAGGAACCCCTTCGGTGGAAAGGCAGGGCGCAAGCTGGATGCGCGTGCTGCTTCCTCCTCAGAGGAGGCACAACAGGCAGCCGATGTCTGGGCTTGTGTCAACCCAGAGGTAAAGGATCAGAGAGGGGCCTCTGGTGTGGGTTCCAACAGGTTGATTGCCGGAGGGTCCAGGGACCAGAGGGGCCCCGAGGAGGGTTGTGCATGCCCTTTTACAGGGGGGTGGAACAAGGCGGGGAAAAGGGAAGCAACCAAAGGGGTACAGCCAAGGGGGAGGATAAAATTTAACAAGAACCAATAAGGGAGACAGGGAGGCAGGAGTCATAACAGAGAACCAATGAACAACCGAGCAAAAGAGAACTTTCCAGAACAGGGGGAGGTAACTTGGGCCCGGGAACCACCCAGGGGGATGCGGCTTAGACCTCCGAGCTGTCCCATGATCCACCCTCCGACCCACTGTCCTGGGCGGGGAAATCCACCCAATGGATGGCCCTGGCTTGAGTGGCATTTAACGATTTCAGCTCATGAGTGGGATGAGCCACCCCAACAATTTACTTTCCAAAGTGGGATAGCACATACGAGGTGATTAGTTACTTAACCCCAGCATCTTCCTGGGCCTCAACAAATCCAGTGCAAAACAAATGAAGGCTCCTTTTTACTCTTTTTTTTTTTTAATTCAAACCTAGTGAGGAACAGCACTAGGAGGCAGAATGCTTGGCTTTACAACATAACATATTTTCTCCTTAAAAATACAGAAATCAGAAAGGGCTCTGGGATTACTGAATTCACAGGCATCCATGTCATTAAATACTTCTCATAACCTATTTCTAATCCCTCGTAGAAGTAAACGGAGGATATTTATTTTTTCTCATACCAGTGATCATACTGAATCCCACACCTCCCTCTAATGAAGACTTTGGTTGTCAGACCTCTGTGGTAGACTATAAATTTGTGTCTTCAGATTCTCAAAATGGTCAGAGAGATGGAGCACCTCTTGGATGAGGAAAGGCTGAGACAATTGGGTTTGTTCAGCTTGGAAAAGAGAAGGCTTTGGGGTGACCTAATTGTGGCCTTCCAGTACCTGAAGAAAGTTATGAGGAGGGAGAACGAATTTGCACAAGGTCATGTAGAGACAGGACAAGGGGGAATGGCTTTGAACTGAAAGAGGGAAGGTTTAGATAAGATACTAGGAAGAAATTCTTTACTGGTGAAGGTGGTGAGGCACTGGAACAGGTTTGCCCAGAGAAGTTGTGGATGCTCCATCCCTGGAAGTGTTCAAGGCCAGGTTGGACGGGGCTTTGAGCAACCTGGTCTTGTAGATGGTGACCCTGACCATGACAGAGGGTTTTGAACTAGATGATCTTTAAGGTCTCTTTTGACACAAACCATTCTGTTATTCTGTGATATTTTTTAGGTCTGGTAATTCTGTTGTACATCCTTAAGAAACCCCTTCTAAACGACAACAACATTAAGAAAAGAAAACAAAATCCCAAACCTTTTGACAGTGGTATGCTCGATATGAACATATGTATGATAATTCTTCAAGAAAAACTGAAGTCAAAAAAGTGTGATAGTTCATGGAGAAAATATAATACTTCATACATTAATATTTTATTTTTGTAGTTTCAGGCCACAGAAAATAAAATAGAGAGCACATCAACTCTTTTGTTGATTAAAACCCATCAAACCAGCAGACGTATTCCCAAGGTTAAAATTCAGGTGCAGACTTACGTACACTCAAGTTTACAGGTACTTGACTGAATAAAGGGTGCTTATTTCGACCTATAAGTTGAAAATGGAAAAGGCTTGATGACCTTGAACAGACCATGAAAGGTTTCTGTTGAAATCTGAGTAAAAATTTTTATTGATTTTCTCTTTTTTTTTTTTAATCCAATTCAATCTACTGGAAAATAACAGTGAGCTATTTACAGATCCTGTTTTTCCATTTTTCATAATGCAAGAATTGAAAATAACTTGAGAATAACTGAGGCAGTGCCCAAATTATATTTTATTTTCTAAGTGGATAAAGCACTGAGAGCATTGTTTCTTCATTTTCCTATATGTCACACAAAAATTAATCATATTTTTACAAGATTGTGTGTATTTGCTTTTGTTTAAATGTCCCAAATTTAAATGTGGACTCAAATACAGAGTAGCAATATTCCAAAATTAACATGAAAGGAAAGCAATAGTTAATTATCTGCTCTGTTTCCAAAAGCTTGCAAGAAATAGATTTTCTCTTTAGGACATCATAGTTTTAGAAAGCAGGAAGAAGCTGGAAAACAGCCATACACATGACATAATTCCCTCAAACACTGGAGGGTGTCCAGATAGGAACATCAAGAGGCTTTTAGTGCTGTTAAATTAGAATTAATTTCCCTTCTGGGAGGGGGATAATTTGCAAGCAGAAAAGAAAAACAAGCTGCAGTAGAGATTATACCTACTAGGTATGGCGTAGTTGATTACTGAATTTCTCCCTTTCTAATCCTTCTCAAGATACCACTGCTATGAAAGAAAAATAAACAAATCTTTAATTAAACAAGTCGATTTCAATGCACTTTTTGGTTTGGTTTTTCTTTTTGTTTGTTTGTTTGGGTTTTTTATTTTTTATTTGTTTCTTGGGTTTGTTTTGGTTTTTTTGTTTGTTTATTTGTTGTGGGTTTTTTTTTTTTTTTTGACCCAATAGTTGACTTGGACAACATAATAAAAATGGCAATAATTATAATAAGTTTTCTGCAAGTATATGCAGTTAATTATTTAATATGGATTCAGGAACATATCTTAGAATCAAGGAGAAGGATGTTTCAAGAAAGACTTTTAGTGGAATCAGAATATAGTATGTATTTTCATTGCAGAGCATGAAGGTTAAAAGGTTTCCTTCCATATCTGAAGGATGAGATGTCATCCAGAGGGACCTAGAAAAGCTTGGGAGGTGACCCATGTGAATCTCATGAAGTTTGTTTAGCAAGACCCGAGTGCAAGATGCTGCACCTGGGTCACAGCAACCCCTGACGTCCATCCAGGCTGGGGGATGAACAGATGGAGAGCAGCCCTGCCCAGAAGGACTCGGGGGTGCTGGTGGAGGAGAGTCTGGACATGCCCTGGCCATGGGCACTCACAGCCCAGAAAGCCAAACATGTCCTGGGCTGCATCCAGAGCTCCATGGGCAGCAGGGGAGGGAGGGGATTCTGCCCCTCTGCTCTGGTGAGACCCCACCTGCAGTGTTGCATCCAGCTCTGGGGTCCCAGCATAGGAAGGACATGGAGCTGTTGGAGTGACTCCAGAGGAGGTCTCAGAGATGATTAAAGGGATAGAGCATCTCTGCTATGAGGAAAGGCTGAGAGAATTGTTCAGCTTGGAAAAGAGAAGGCTTTGGGGTGACCTACTTGTGGCCTTCCAGAACCCTGAGGGAAGCTACAAGAAAGATGGAGAGGGACTATTTGCAAGAGCCTGGAGTGACAGGGCAAGAGGGAAAGACTGAAAGAGACTAGATTTAGATTAAATATTAGGAAAAAATTCTTTTCTGTGAGGATGGTGAGGCACTGGAACAGGTTTGTCCAGAGAAGTTGTGGATGCTCCATCCCTGGAAGTGTTCAAGGCCAGGCTGGATGGGACTTTGAGCAGCCTGGTCTAGCAGAATGTGCCCCTGCCCATGGCAGTGGGATGGAACCGTGTGCTTTAAGGTCCCTTACAACGCACACCATTCTGTGATTCTATGAAGATGCTGGCAAATTAGTCATGAGAATCTCAGTTTTTGTGCCTGCTAGCTAAAGCCTGACTGGGGTGTCAAAGTTAAGATACGCTGGTGTGAACATTTAGATCTAGAGGTCCTTTGTGTCCTTTCTGTCTGAAGCTTACTAAGCAGATTCACTTATATGGTGAGCTGCTAAAGGTGCATGTTGAACCATGCAAAGGCTGTGAATGGAGCAAACCAGATAATTGCAATCAAAGGATTTCCAGGATCTTATGGTCTGTGTTAAATTCTCCTTTCCCCAAACCTCTAACATCTTTCAAAAGTGTGAGAATGAAACACGAAAAATAAGACTCCTAATAATATTGATTTCTCCTGCTTTTATTCCAGTAAATTGTTTAACTGAGGATGAAGATCTACATATTGACCATGTTTTGTATAGCTTTGTATGGTTTCAGTTACCATCCTGTCACCTTAATTCCTTGACATAATTCACTTAAGGTACAAAACCAGATGTTGGCCTCTCCTACATGTGACCACGTATTGCCCCAAAATGCAGTCTGACTCTGGTTTCTCATGTCACCATCTTCAACATTACTAATAAAGCGTCTGGATATTAAATGATGCATGTGCGTTTTAAAAGTTCTTCCTTAAATTTATGCTTTTATCCACCCGTGCAAATCTTTCTGCTTCCAGCACATTATGGGTAAAAATGAAAGTTTAAATAGGAGATGACATGATTTTGTGAGTGTACTTGTGGATGCAGGGCAATATAGCATCCTGTATTTGGCAGGTGTGAATGATGAGTAAAAAAGATATCTACCTAGTAAATATTAACAGAAAGTGTGATACTCTAAAATTTACTTCTGTCTTACTATTGACTTCATTACTTGTGTTATTTAGATTCAGAAACTGAGTAACTTACTACTAAGTGAAAGAACCGGACTCTCAGATATGTAGGAGAGTTTCATATTTTGATTGTGACATATGACAGCACTATGTTTTAAAGGTTGTCTGAAGGAGACAGGAGAAAGAAGAGGAAAAAAAAAAAAGAGTAGAAATCAATGTGAATAAAAAAATAATATCCTTGCTCTCATCAGCAGCTAATAAGGAATTAAATTTTACTTTCTTGATTTACAAACAGTCAGAATGTCATATGTGTAAAGAAAAAGCCAAACACTTCCAGCCCTCAATCTCTACATAAAATTACTTTGTGTTGAGATAAAAGAAGAGGGGGATTCTACATCAAAAAGCCATTACACATCATCCCTGGTGTGTTACAAAACCAAGTTCCCTAATTATAAATCAGAAAGCTATGTTTTCAAAGATTCTTTCATTTTTTTTTTCCTTTCAGTCAAAACTGAAGGGATGAGAAGATGACCCTGGCAGCCTTCAAGAAGGGCTTCTAAGTAAAACAAGACTTGCATTTGTGTAAATAGGATCTGTCCTTCAAAATTCACTTCTCAAAACCAGGTAGATATTGAAATGAGCAGGTTGACAATATGCAGTCTATCGAGTAGTTTCTGATATTTTTCTGAAGAGGTAATGGCTGGGAAATCTGTCTCTATTACAGAACCCATCCTCAGGAAAGCCAAAATTATCTGAGACAGGATACATAATGTTTAATGCTAGAAATGAACTCCATTCATTGGAAAATACCTATCAGCTCTGTATTTTGTTGCATACAGTAATTACAAAGTTAATTTTGCAAATCTCATAAGCTGAGCACTTTGAAGATTCATTTGAATTCTTTAAATGCTGCGCCTAATAATGTTGCAGATATTTTGAACAACTTTATTAAACTGATGGAAATTATTCTAAAGACCTTAGAGACAGAAAAAAAACCAATTTAAAAACTATTTCTACTTTTCTCTCACTAAAGAGAATAGATCTAGTGATAAAAATAATAAAATTTTGAAGGAAATTAATTCTGTCTAAAATTGATAATACATTAATGGATCTTATAATTCCTGTTGTCTACCTCTTCATTTATGTAATAGAAAATATTTTAAAATCTATTTTGTTTTCATTCTTGACCCTCAACAGAACTGAGAAATGTTGCTGAAAGATCTTGGAAGCAAGAAAGGTGATTTACCTTCCGTAAAGGTAAAGGAAAGGAAAGGATGCAAAAACCTAAGTCTTGCAGCCAGAGGAGATTAGGATGTCAGGTTTAACATCAGCCATTTGGGTTCTGGTACCGAAGCAATTGAAAGGAATGCAATAACTGAAAATGGGTGACAAGATCTTTGAAAATACTTGCATCTATGCACAGAAAGATGAAAGGCTGTTTCCTTTAGCTGCTATTCAGAAAGTCTTTGAGATTTAGGTGACATATACAAGGGCAGAGAGGTATCCAGGTTAAGAAATAAATAAGCCTGAACATAATCTTAAAGTCTATGCTAAAAATATCTTTTTATTGACAGAGATTCTCAAGTACTGATTGACAAATCAATATTTGTGTTGGTATCACCCATAATATTGATATATGAGCAGAACTAAAAATGAACTTTTAAAGGCCATGTATTTTAAGTGACATGAAATTATTCCTGAATTGAAATAACTACTTGAATATTGTAGGTCTGAAAGCATTTTCACTGGAATTCCACAGCTAAGAGCTGTAACATTTTCTGATTTATTGTGTCTTCCCTTGTAGTATATAAGATGGAATTTTAGATCTGTGGAGAAGCTTAGTATCTCAAGTGTATTATCAGAAGCAGAATTTATGAGGATACTTGAAATGCCGTATAAAGGATGTTACAGAGGAGCTTTGAAGGTTTCCTCCAGCCTTACTGATGCAAGACTGGCCCAAAAAAACTGGATATTGAAGCACCACAAAGTTGCACAGGAATCAAAGCTGAGGAGTTAATCTTCAGATGGAACTGTCTAGTTCTGATCAGAGATATTCCATGAACATATAATTAGGAAAATGCTAATTTCTGTCATGTTGGTGCTCACTAACTATTGGAAGACTTGACAAGGTGGATATGAGTATGAAGGAGGAGCTGTTGAAAGAGACACTTGCAAAGAGATCGGGTTCTAAACTCGAGCAAGAGCCCACTTTGAGATGCAGCAGAGCTGGTAAATGGGTTTTGCATTACTCATACAGATCAGAAAGCTCAAGGCTATAGGTCCACTTTTTTTTCTGTTTCAGTGGCTCTTTCTTTATGACACTGGATCCCATTAAGAAACACGAGAGCAAGACAGTGCTGTGCATTATCTGTATAGGCCGGGAGAATAATACCGGAATTAAATAAAAAACTTTCTCAGCCAAATGTTATGACCTCTGGGCAACAAGGAATCTTTTTCAGAGAGAGTTTTAAGAGCATTTTAAATTTGTTTTTCTAATGAACTCTGACCCCAAGTTTCACAGTGTTTGCCTTTTGAGAAGCGTGATTTTTTTTTTTTTTTTTTAATGCTTTTAAAACAGGTTCTAATCTTTCAGCACATTGGACCATTATGGCAGTCCAGCCTACACCATGGGGTATGCTATACATCCTAATATTCTTCTGTTCATCCCCTTCCTAGTCAAGAGTTCACAGCTTCCGCAAGTTGTATGCTATGCAGGAATTAAGAATGAAAGAAGCAGAAGGGGTATGAGATTGTATGATGGTACCAATATTCATGAGGTCTAGCCATCCTTAAGGAACGATTTCTAAAGTAGTAATCTCTTCTGTAAATATATATATGTATATATATATATGGTACATAAAATTTCAAGTCTGTGATGGTTTGTCCAGACCTCTCTCAGAGCCAAGACATGCAGAGGTTCTTGTCTGTCTGTTGTGGTCATGCTGGGAAATATGGTGTGAGCAAAGCCACACAGCCACCTGCAGCCAAGCTCGAGAGAACCTCTAAACCTTAGAGGCAGCAGAACTAAATCAAACAGAGCCATGGTTATCCACTAAGAAACTGGTGATTCTGTCATGATGTTGGGGAACGGCCACTGCTAAATTTTTGGCTAAGAGTACATGAGATGCACAGCTATAGAAAAACTGTGTACCAAAGACATGGGGTTTTACTTAACAGGTATTTAAACAAATACTGCAAACTCTTACTTATGTACACTTATAGAACAGCTTTTTACCACTTCCTCTGAATTTTTTCTTCTTTTATTTTTTTTTCTCAAAAGCCTGTCTTATTGCCTTTCTCTCATGAATGGCACTGCAGTTCTGTAAGAATTTTGAAGTACACCTTTTTTTCCTGAATTTTAAATTTGGTTGACAAAGGGATAACAATCTCCTTAAAAATAAATTAAAAAAAACCCCACCAAACCCTGCCACTCTGCTTTGCTATATCAATTTTAATTTAAAGGTACCAAAAGGTGTTGCACTCCAGACTTCAAAGGAAGTTAATTTTTAAATACGTTCAGCTCAGCATTCCTCTCTCTCTAAGAATTCAATTACAGATATTGTCAGGCTGAAACATTCTTTCCTGACAAAATCTTGCTTTAGTGTAAACCTAATTTTCATTCTCACAGTGAAGGGAGACAGCATTACATGTCGTCCCAAATGGAGATGAACATGTGACAAGCTGGGAAATAAGTGGAAATAAAATCAATTTTTCCCTGTTAGTGTCAAATTAAAGGCAAAGTAAGCTGTAGAATTTGCAATAGCAGAAGTAACAATTGAAACAAGTGTTCTGAAAAAACAAACAAGACCAATTTCAATTTTGTTAGGTAAGGGGAACTTTATTGTTGGTCATCTTAAAATGCACAAAGGAGTGTCTATTCAAATTCCAAACCAACAGCCAAAGATTTGAAGCTAAAAACATAAAAATGGTGAAAATTAAAGGAAAATTATTTTTACAGAATTTGAGCTGTTAATATGGCCCAATATAAATGTCACTAATATTTGCATTTGAGAGTATCAGTAAAAGAATATTGCTTCTTTGCTTTGATTTGAGCTTTCTTACCTTTACACAAATTCAAAGTATTTACATGAAAAAGAAATAGCATAGAAACCTGGTTTCTTTATTTTTCTTCCACCTTTCACTTTCCCCAGCTTCTTTCTGCTTCCTTTAATTCTCTTAATTCCCTCTATGTGCCTTGAAGACATTAAACACCTTTTTTTAACCTCCTTCTTTCCATTTTCTCTGGATCTTTCCCTGTCTGTGGTGCCTGATGATCTCTCCCTGCATTAATTTCTCTTAGTTGACTGCTTTCTGCACTGTGGCTCATGGTTCTGGCTGATGCCTTCAGTCTTTTACTGAAAAAAACAAAAATTAATTTCCTGGCTTTACTGAATACTTATCCAATTTAATATAGACTATTTTCATAAGGTATTCTTACAAAACTATAGAAAAGATTGGACCAGTGGTTCTACACTTTTAAGCTATCCCCCCCCCACCCCATTACATCTAAAACAGAAAAAAATGACAACGTATGCAATGCAAAATGTTAAAAATTAGGGAAATTTTTAAAGTGCTGTCGATGACTGAAGAAACTTTTCTACTATAAATGTAGTTGTTGCATAATTAACAGAAACTGACATAACCAACATTTTGTAATTAGATTCTTTATTAATAAATTCTAATTGTAAAAACACATGGATTTAATTGACATTTAACATGTTAGCTATTGCAAGCTTGATATCAATTAACACACTTATCAAATGTCAATTACCAGTTTTTCAGTTTTAATTGCTGTGAAATTGACTTGCCATGGGCTACCTTTTTAAATGTTAATGTATTAACAGTGTTCACAGATTTGATGTAATAAATACAACATCTAATGTGCACTTATTGCTTATGCAATTTGACTACAGTATATGAAAACTTAAGTGTATTTTCTTCATACTTATTAAACAACAGTAAGAAGCCTTTTATTCATTAATTTACCATACAATTAAACTTATTCCACTTAGAAATAATTATCCCATTATATATTCTGAATATAAGTATTCAGAATAGCTAGCCAAATAGGCAGGTCACCATTTTAAACCAGCATTAGATTAGAACTATTATTAGAACTATATCTGAACAGTGTGTTGTGTTGCCAACTTGCTTTTTAATAGGGAATTCTCCTTACACCTCCTGTGTTTCCTTGTGTTACCTGTATAAATTAAGACTGGGTTATATTCTGTGTTCATTTGAAAAAAGAAAAAAAAGCCTGGTAGTCCAGCTACCGATCATCCTGTCAAGTGAGCTGAATAAATGTATCCCTTCCCCTACTTATGGCCCTGCTGATGGCATGGGGCCACAGTGCTGATATAAGATTTTGGCTGCCAGGAGCAGTTTTGGCTTGACAGCTTTGTCATTGGCATCGTCTTAAAGGATGAATTTCCATGGTGTATAGAATCATTGTACTAAGCTCATGCATTGCATTTCATTTTAATCTGTAGAACTGACATGCTTTATGAAGCCAGGCACCATCCTCATTTTAATGGAGAGGAAAGTGAAATGCAGCAAGGTCAAGTGGTTTGCCTAAAGTCCTGAAACTTGGCAGTAGCAGCAGTAGGGAAAATAAGTTCTGGTTCAAGTTACATTTTTTGGAGTGGCAAGTGGATCAGGCTTTCCCAAAGGCAGTGTATAGTGGTGATGGATGAAAGGAGCGTTAATCAGAGGCCTCCTGGAAAGGAGGGCTGCTTATTTAGCAGAATAGAATGAATATTTAAAAAGGCCTTTCAGAGTATTGTAGAATAAATGCATATATCTGTAAGTTATTATGGCTTAAGGGCTAGCTATTAAGAGAGAGGATCAATGCATCAAATAGTAAATGCAGAACTTTTCAGGACTAGAGCTATGTGAATCATGATCTCCCAGTCTGCTAATGAAACACACAAAGTCAGGGATCAAACTTTGCATCAGACTAAGCTGGGGGGTTGGAGATCTCTTCCTCCCTTCTCCCTGCAAATAAGAATGATCTGCACTGCTGACAAAGATATGTTTAATTATTAATGGGAGCAAACTCCCTCCTCAGCCAGCTCCAGCAGGAGCAGCAGGCCCTCAGCATGCCCTGAAAACCATGAAAAAAATGAGATGTTTTTCAGGGGTCAGGTAGAGTATATAGATCAGCACTTGGCCAAAAGAGGTCACTTCAGGGCTCTCTCCTGTGTACCCATTTGCTGAAGGATCCTGGTTCCTTCATGGATTGTAGCTGTGTTGATATCAAATGAGATAAAAATCCCATTTTAAGCACCATATATTAGTTGGTGGCCCTGTTGAGTCTAATAAAGATGCTTCCTTGTAAGAGTCAGAAAGTAATCCTGTTCAAATATATTCTTTAATTACTAAAAACTAATAATATGCTAAAATGCACAAATTTTAACCTCATCATTTCCTCATACTTGGGGGTATTTTTTGTGCAGGGCCAGCAGACTTGTTCCCCTTCTTTATGTGAGGATGGAGTCACTGGGGTGAATCTGCAATAACTGATGATATCTCCTTGTAGACTTCCAGACTATTGCCCCTGCTGACAGGAGGATCCCACCACTGCATTTCCCATTAAAATCCAGAACTAGTCTGCTAAACTGCTGGCAGATCATCTCCCTTGCAGTGCTTGCCAGTGAGAGCCCGTCCCCACCCTCCCCACTAAAGAAAGCATCTGTGGGCTTATAAGGGTTCAAATACAAAAAGGGAGGGAATTGGGTAAATCAGAAGTGGCATTTCCTAAAGATTAACAATTCCTCCCTCTACTGATAAAATAATATCTTAAATGATCTCCCTGCTTTCTCACCTGTTGCTTTCACGTGTGCTGTACCGTGACTGCATGTGAGCATTATGAAAGAGGAATGCAATGAATTAATGAAAGAATTGTTTCTAAATTAATGTATTTCCTCCTTGCCCTCTTAGGAGTCTCTGGGTGCTAATAGAGTTTCATTATATATATTAGTTTACTATAGCAGTTTGATTGCTATTACTTTATTAAATATATTTCAGGGGAAAAAGTATTCCCCAACAGTGTCAAGTCAAAGAATAATATTAAACCAGAGCTCTATAGTGCTCTTGTGTCTCTGATTATTAAGAATCATGTTTCATCTGAACTTTTTTAGTGGAGTTATGGAAGTGAAAATGTTGAGTTGCCATCGACAATGAGTACATTTAATTAGAATGTCTCTCTTTCTAT
>NW_008239105.1:1268765-1275615 GCF_000691975.1 Corvus brachyrhynchos
TTCCTTCCAAAAAATGTCTCAAAGACTAGTATCATTTAAGATTTTGTTTCATGATAATATAATAGAAAAAGTGGAGGGTACTACAGTAGACTTACTGTCTGGAAAAAGGATTTCATATCAGGCAAGAATTCGTGACAAATGCACTTGGTGTAAGATGATATTTGTCATTTGAGCGGTTTATATGGTATTTTTGTCTTTATTAAATATTTTCATTAGGAAAAAAGAAAACAATACTGTCTTTACATGAAATATAACAGAGTATTCATACTGCATGCATGCCAGTAGTATGAAAAGAAACATATCTATATATAATCTATATGTATTAATCTTTATATCTCTCTCTTTTTATATATATGTATCTATGTATATATTATGATGCAGGATTTTAAAAACAATTGCAACTAGCAAATGACATACTGGGAAGCTCTGTGATAAGTTCTCAGATCTTATAGGGTAAACCACTTATAATGTGAACTTTTGATTGACTCCCTGGCATTCTATCATCTAATCCATCTCTCCTGAGACTTAATTTCACGCTCCAAACACTGAACAGCTTCAGACAGCTGCCATTTAAAAATAAATGAACATAAATAAGCCATCAGTAACAAAGTTCTTCCCCTCTCCGGACCACCACACATAAGCTCACCCTGATGACAAACAGCTGCTTTTTCCTTCATGGACAGAATTTCTTCCCAAATGTAAGCAAAATCCAGGCATATAATATCTTCTGCTCATCTCATGCCCATGGTCTGTCACTTAAAATGTGCATAAGCATCTCTGTTGCATACTGCAATTATGTAAGGGCTGCAGATTGGTGAGACTCACTCCTAGGAAAGGAAGATACTGACAAAGGGAGCACGAGTGATCTTTGTTATCTCCCAGATTACTTACTGACAAAGGGAGCACGAGTGATCTTTGTTATCTCTCAGATTACTTACATCTTTAGAAGGTCTTAATTCACTGTGCAACTCACCAATTTTCTGATCTTCACCTGCAGCTTCCTTTGCCCTTCCTCCTCTCCTCATTTTTACTATCACATGTTAACATGTACAGATTGTGAATCACAAAATGTATGTTGTGAGACTCCAAGGTTTCTGGTAAGACAAGCAGCACTTGTCCATGAAGTCATCTGAGGTGCCTTTCTACAAGTCTGACACAATTGTAAAGCTGGTTTACATTCCTTGGGGAGGGTCAGTGAGTTTCACTGTGAACACAGAGAAATGCTGCGTCAAGGATAGCCATGCAAGTCATAGTCACAATGACCTTTTGGAATTTCAGGCAGAGTAGTGACTTGGATGGAAGGAGTGTCATTACCTGTTTTACTGAATTCCCTGTAAAACCTGAAATATGTGATTGTTAACAAAATGTTACTCTGACATGAGCATGTCTTATCGCAGGACTGAGTATCCACCCATTTCAGGATGGACTTTTAGAAATGTGCTGCAATAGAAATGTTTCTATCAGCACTAATTAAAGACAATAAATATCTTTGATTTTTTTCCCTGGAACAAAATTGGAATGAAAAGGAATAAATGTCATAAAACACCATTGTCTCTCCTCAACTTGATTTACATATAAACATTAGACACCTGAAAGCCTGTTGGGTATACAGTCATGGAGTATCTCACATCTTTGACATTTCTGTGAGCAAGTGGATATAGGCACAACACAGTTCTATTGTACTTATGCTGAAAATTGTGTTAAAGTGTGTATGTTTCACATGCTATATGAAATCTGCAAATATTCAGAAAAAAATCAACTTATAATTCCAAGATAATTTAATACTTCTATTTATTAGAAATTTCTTCTCCATTCTTTTTCCAGTGAAATAGGACATTGTTTTAAAGGAATGTTTGGAAACTGCAATCTTCCTTTTCTCACCTATCTTACACAATTATAGACAAACTGTCCATTCATGTTCATCAAATAAATAGATTTTTCTCTGCCTGTTCTCAGTATATGCAGTTAGGATGGCTCATATGATTCTTAAATTCCTGGCCTTAGCACTAAACCAGATGAGGTAATTTTAGCCATACCTTCTATGAATTTTTATAGACCAAATAAAAAGTACATAAATTTTGTTTTGCTGAAGATATAATCATAGCTATAAAAAAATTATTGCTAGACTCAGTAAAATAGTCCAAAGTGCTGGGACTAGAGAAAGCAATAATATACAACAAGCAACCCTTCTTTACTTTTACTATTTATTAATGTTGTTGCCTAAGCACTCATGGTAATTTTATTAGAAATAGAGCTATAAGAATGGCAGAATGTTAAAATGAAAGAAAGCAGAAGTTTACATCTTACTTGCAAGTATAATCTTGGGCACGTTGTGGTATCAGGTTATCAAAATAATAATAACAACCATACATCTTAAGTATTTTTTTAATTGAGGGCTTAACTTTACAACAAAGAAAGAAAATCTTTAGAAAATATAATGCTATGTACAAAGCTTTTGTACAAAGCTGACTTGTTAAAAGATGTTTAACTACTCAAGTGTTGAGCAAGAAATAAAATAATTAGAGCTGAGCTCTAATGAAAGATGTCTTAAGTGGTGAAAATGCAGATATTGTAGAGAATACTGATTCCCGGTATTTTGTAAAGAATTTTTTGGTAGTGGTTGAAATTATTTTCCTAAGAGGCTAATGTGTAATGCCACTAATATGTTATTGTTTCAGTTAATGATCAATCTTTGAACAATATTTTCTGGGTTATTTACCATTATTTATATTAGTGCCAATGAGACAAATACCAGAAAATGAAGAATCCTTTGTTGTATGATCTGACTTACACAAATATTACAAAGGTTTAGACATTTCATGTCTGTGTGTCATTTTCACTAAAATAAGGTGATTTGGGGGAGTTACCAGAAAGAGAGCATATATTTTCATGAATACAGCTGTAGCTAACACAGTGTGTTAAAGCAACAAAATTCTGTGAAAATGGAAATGAAAATGGTAACCATGAAAGTAAGGGTGAGAAGTTATTGTGTTCTTGCTGCTGCCCATAGGCAGACCAAGCAGAGACTCTGCTGCAAGCCTGGGAACATTCTACTTCAGTGCTAGAAAACTCTGCGTGTGTACATATTTATGAAAAATGTCCCCAGTCCAGAGATTTCAGCATGTGCTGTAATATTTAAATTATTAGAGAGATGGTCTTAAAAGCTTAGTACTTTTTAAGTACTAAGAATTGGTTTAAACTTTTCATATATATGAGTAAGAAAATAGATACATTAGCCATTTGCATCTAAACTGTAAATATTTGTTACGATTATTTCAGGTTATTTTGTGTCTGTATTTAGATAATGTAATTTTTTTTCTTCAAATGTTTAATCACTTTCTGCCCCTTCTTCCACCCTTCTTTTAGTACTTCATGCATGCAATTCATATGTGGATAAAGGAAGTAGAAACATGAGGGAAAATATAAATAACGCAAGAGAAAAACTTCCTTAATCTAAAGAATGCATGACAGAAATCCGTGCATTTTTTCTGAATGTGTGTCTTCATTTTCATGAATTCTGGCTTCTTCTCTAGTAGCAGTCAAAAATGCATTATGATAGACAAGCAGAGTGCACACAACCTATTACCACGTCTCACTTGAAAGGTATGTAATTATAGGGCGCTAGTTTCCAGCTGAAGGGGGCTGCTTGAAGAGGAATAAAAGTATGCTTCTGACCATATTTATCAGATAGAGTAATATCTGATGATATTTTACCTTTTCAATATCTTACCTTCTAGAAAACACTGCAGGTATCTTGGTGGTGATCTGGCAGAAATTTTCTGACCAAATGAAATATCCTTTTAGGCATAATGCTGTAAATTGCAACTATTTCGTTTCATACACCTGATCATGATTTGTTTTTCCTTTAAAACAGCTGGTCTGTAACAGACTACGTCATTTGAACAGTCACATGTAGATTTAAGTATTTGCTCTTCCTGAATCAGATTAAGGGGAAAAAAGGTAGAGGGACATTCATGCATATGCTCCTAACTGTATGTTCTAACTTGTGCTAGAACAAAATCAATAGTCCTTGTAGGTACTGGTATTGTTGGTTGCATATAAAAATTTGACTGGATCATGGTGGTGGATGCTCCTCTTTGGATCTCAGAAATATGCAGTTACATTTTCTTCAAATCAAATCTATTTCATAGAACTTTTTAGTTTCAATGTCTCTTTCTAGTTTCAATAAAATGGCTATTTTTTTTTCTCCCAAGAATAAACTCCATCATATGTGCTCCCACATTTTTAGAACAAAATCCAGACTGATAATTGTAATTTTAGAACAAGGATGAGGGCAATATTTGCAGTTTAAATATACTTCACTTTGAAAGAGGACAGAAGACATTTCACTTCATAACTAATTATTTTTTCTAAGAAAAATATGAAACTTTGAGATTTAATTGTAGAAATTTTATATATACACATAGATACATACTCACACGTGTGTGGACAAAAAGAGGAAGATATATTCCTAAAGCAGTTTCTTATGTTTCATTTTATAATGAGAAATCAGTCTCATAAGTTTTCATTTTCATTCCAGAAGTAATAGCTATAATTTGTAGCACTATTTTCTCCTCTTAACTACTACACTGGAAAACTTAACATGTCCTTTTGACCCACATTATGTTACTGGTGGAAATGCCTATTGATTACTAGAATCAAATTTAAGACTTTCCACCAACATTTGGTTATTTTTACCTTTGGACATGATTGAGGATTTCTTTATCTGCTTTGTGTGTTTTAATTTTTTCTTCTGTTTTCAATATTTCATGGTCTTCAGAGAGAAGCAATAGCTACCATCACAAATGTGAGTACACTGTCTTGTCTGGGGAGGAGGTGGAAGGAAGATAAAGAGAGGTAGATAAGGGATAGGCAAGCAGATATAAATAAGACTAGGCAAATGTTTCCCTGGTGCCATTGTTACCAAATCATTAACAGCATATATTGCAGTGTTAAAAAGATAGTTTTACTTGATCCTTTGAGGCCTTAGTGTAGGGAGATGTAAGAGATGGAAATACTGGGACCTGGTCACCAGTCCCTGGTGTGAGTGGACCTTCTGTAATCTATAGGATTTGCTAGTAAGTGTCCCATGTTTCCCCACTGAATGAAAAGAAGCTTTACCCTTGATGAAAATCTGAAGGTTATTTTTGGAAAAGCCATTCAGAATTTTATTTCTGCTCCAAGGATCTAAAAATGAGAGATATGGCTCAATAAAGTTTTGACTTGCATGACAACAGATTGATGGTCCTTTATGAATTATCAAATAGATCTGATAGCTCAATTATGTCTTATTGTTGTTTTTATACTGCCTAATTATTCTCAGCTCTATGAATCAGCAGCAATACCTATTGGCATATAAGGGAGAGAACTCTACAATAATGTCCCAAGGCAAAAGTAGGATGTCATGATAATGATCGCTGTAGCATCACACATTATGGTCATCACTATGGTGACCTTTTCTATACATTAAAATTGCCATTGCAGTTGCCGTCTTGGCTCAGAATTCAATGGCTTTCTCCTTTCTTGTGCACAGCCAGTTTTGTGTTTTAATGAATTACTAAGATTGTGCGATTTATATGAAAAAGCAGTTTTAGAAATATTTTCTTGTCTTCCTTGTTTGCTTTTTTTTTAATGCTTTAAAGAGTACATCAGGAAAATTTCAGAATTAACATTGATCAGTGTAAAGAAGAGGAAATAAAAGAGATTTAGTGCATCAGAAAAAAACTGTTCCTTTTACTATTGTCTCTTAATACAAAGTTGTATTAGAGTCACAGCTTGATGGAGGAAAAGGAGACACACATACAACAGCTTAAACACCGTTGTTGTGTATTCTGGAGTCAGGCTACATTAGTGCTTACAAGTCCAGGATTCCCTCCCAAGTATTGAAACTAATGTGGCATGGAGCTCCTGAGCTGCCAAACCCAAATGACTTTGTGCAGACTGACAGTGGGTGTACAGCCTGTACTGCTCAGGCGATGAAAAAAGGCCAGGAACTTTCTGGGAGAATTCTAGTTGACAGGAGCCAATTCTACACCAGGGAGTTTCTCACAATTCCAGTGGTATGTGTTTTCCAGTCTTTAGCAGTAGTCTGTGTCCTAGGAATGGTCACTGGCTAGTACGGCGTAATCTTCATGCAGTATCCATGACACATCTGCTCAGGGTGGGATCCTGAAACTACTTCTATATAAAATCTTGTGATTGTGCCAGACAAACTCATGCATCACTCTTATGTCCTCTATTTAGTCCTTATTTAACAGCTTTTTAGTCACACCAGACACATATCAACCACTTTCTTTCATGCTTGTTCTTATTAGATTTTCTCTTTTTTTGCACCTCCTTTTTAGGGTGATGGCCTGAAATACATTATGGTACCAATAAATAAAGTTTAAAAGACTATGAGTATAAAGGAAAAGGATTCCATTTGAAGTTAAATTTAGCAGATCATTGACTGGGCTGATTATTTTGTTCCATTTAAGTTCATTTTTCTATCATTCTATAAATATTCCATTTCCCTCTCCTGCTCTGTTCTCCCCTTTTCTCCCAAATATACTCTGATCATCACCCACTGCAAATTTGTCTTAAGAATTTCTAATACTTTGGCTTCTAATCTTCTTCTATAGACATAATGATTCCATTTCAGTTCTTGTTCTCTGTTCTCTTTCTTAATACTTCTTTTGAGTTAATGCTGTTAATTAAGAGTCAAATTGTCTATTTCTTCCAAAAGAAAATGAATTATTTCCTTAAAAAAATGACTGATGCCTTTTAGGAAGGGATTGCTTTTTGAGGTTGCATTTATTAATGTCTCTAAACATAACTGCTTTATTCATCTATTTTATTCCTATTTCCTTTA
>NW_008239105.1:1275653-1299641 GCF_000691975.1 Corvus brachyrhynchos
TCTGATCTGATCCCACTGTTTTGTTGGGTTTTTTTTAATTAACAAATATATTGGGGAAAAAAATATCCTACCTCTTGCCCAGCAACTGCCAAGTTTCTCCTATTGTTTAACAGTAGTCAGGAAGCATCATGCTGACACCAGTAACATTCTTTCTTCTCTCTGTCAGTCTCAGACTTAATTTTTTTGATGTTCTTCTGTCAATGTCAAAGCTGGTAGCCACAGCAGAGTGGTCTGATAACCCTGCAAGTCGGGGCTTAGGGGAGCACTACCTTAGAGAGCCTTCACATTTCATACTGCTGCTTCAAGATATGAGAGAATTTATTAATTTAAGATTTTCTTGTAGTGTAAGCTTGTCTCAACCCTTCAGCAGCAAGTGAAATCCCCTATAGAAGTTGTAACATGTAATGAACAATTACACTTACCTCTCTTTATTAGGCTGTTTCACCTTCTCCTGCTGTGATGAAAACAGGGAGAGATCTGCCAAATCAGTACTGTAAATCTCAAAGGTAATTAAAACTTAAATTTTGTAAACGATTTGTGCTACTAAAAAAATAAGACAGCGAAGTTTTCTTCACACAGTGTTCTGTATTGAATGTTCTTGCCCAGAAAATCTTGATCGACAAAATGCTCTTTAACATTTTCCAGCAACCTTTAGATAGCAATTGGAGGTGTACCCATACTATCTGGCAGAAAGCATTAGTACTTTGAATATGTATCACTTGTTGTTTTCTTCTTTTGTCAGAAATGTTCATTTTTAACTCTGAAGGAGTCACAGATGCCTCACTGATAGCTATGAAATGTCCTAACAGTCACCAAAAGCAGAAAGGGCTATATTTAACTAGGGACGTGGGCCTGAAAACAACCTGATGAGGAGGTGGTAAATAAATAACAGGCTTTGCAGAAGAAATGAAGGGACTGCAATAACAGTGTAATTGTCCTTCCTGGCATTTATATCACATTACAGTGAAATAAGGGAATATTACTGGAATCCAACAAGCCAGTCTAGAAAGTTTTATTTTGCTTTTGTCTTCCATGTTCTACTACAAATAAAAAGACATCTCTGCCACAAGAAACACCAAACTCCTAACATTGTTCATAGAAAAGAGTGTACAAAATATTTAATAAGGTTATATAATGCTCATATAAGGGATACAGCTGTCCATGCTTCTGCTTTCTTCAATGTCTTATGTTTATTTATATATATGTTTTGTTTTCTCCCTTTCATATTGATTGTCTTCTTCCATTTTAGGTTTCGTTATAGTTCAACACATTTTTTCAAATCAAGGTTATTGATACATACAGGGACAATCAATCCTAATAATACCCAACACTCTGCTACATCCCTCAAATTAAACCATTTCCATTCAGGATTAGCCTCTGCAAGTGAAGCCTTTTCTTCATAAACGGAGGTTATGACCCTGATTCAATTCCTACACATTTATGTGACAAAAGCAAATATGTGGCCTTCTTTTTATTTTTTGTTGTTGTTTGATTTTTAAGAGTTTGAGCAATATTTGTTATCAATGAGAACTTTTTTTGTTACTGGGGAAAGTCATTCTGTGTGGCATATGTGCCCTTTTCTGCTTGGTTAATCAATAAATACCACATACTGTTTTGGGCTACAGAGAAAGCAAAGCACTAAAAGAGCCAATATTTGGTGATCTAGTGCCATGTAAATATCCTGCTTCCCCTTGGAAACAAATTTTGTCCCATACAGACCTTCTTGGATATACATAAGAAGATGCTACTCTGAAACATTTTGTCATTACCACTGAAGGAACAAGGGATAAGTGAAACAACCTGGTCTGTGCACTTGCAAATGCAACTTACTATTATGCAAAATTTATACTGCTTATTTATCCTGGGTATAAACAAGCTCATCACTTAAAAAACCAGGACCCTCTGTAGGAAAGAGAAACAGAGGTAATAGGCAGTTGTTCACATAAATATGCCAGCACTGCTTTTAGACAACATTAATCTATTTCTGTTAAATGATTTGGCAAATTTTCTATTCAAATATTTTGGCGTTCAGTTGGCATCCAGTTAAAATGTCCAATTCTGAGCAATACACAGAAAACTGTGACTTCCCCTAGTAATCCATTTCTTTACAAACTCTTTGGATTAACTAAGAAAGAACATTTTTCTTCAGGGGGTCTGTGCACTGTACCAGAAATTTATTAAGTGTATGGTAGCAGTAGTTCACTGCATTTCTGGAAGTGGAACAGTCTAAAGAGAACAAGATAATCACTTAAGCTGAAACTTACTAAACTAAAAATCTTCAGTACATTCTTCTCACAGAAATTCCTCCTGCCCCCTCCTGATTTCAAGACAGCTTTTAGTCTCTCACCTAATGTTAATTTTAATCACATTTTCTGAAAGCACATAAAAACCCCCCCTGTAGATCATCAGCTTTACAGAGAACATTGGGAATAGAAAATATTTGGTGTTGTTTGCACACAAGAACAAAGGTCTCCCACCATTGTCCCAGTTACATTTTACCCAGTTCAAATTTTTACAATTTCTTCTTTACTCTTTATTTCTCCTTACTATTTGTAGAGACCCTTCTCAAGAACATTGCCGGTGTTGGGATTATGACAATTTTGCAACAGCTCCGTTTCTCATGAAGGAAAGCTCTCCCTCTTTGGTGGCCGGTAAGCACTACCTGAACTAGTCACCTGATGTTCAGCTTGTGCATTTGTAACTGCTTTTCAGTGGTCATAAATCCCTTATTAAATAGTCAATTATTTACAACTTATAAAAATAAGTAACAAATAAGATCCTGTAAATGGAAAAAAGACACAATCTTGGGTTTTTTTCTCTTAAAAAGCCCACAAATATTTAAAAAGAAACAACTTTACATTAAATTAGTTTCCATTTTTATACGACATTGCGAAAAAAATAATAAAATTCTTGTATTTCAATTTAACATTTAATTTTTACCTTTAGAAAACTGCTTTTTTAAAGCAAGTAAAAATCTGGTAAATTTTTCTCTCAGCTCCACTATGAACTTATGTTTTTTTGATTAATTATTTTCTGTTTTTACATAATTTCTCCTTCTGTGCCTGATTTTCTTATCTGAAAAGTAAGATCATAAGGAAAAAAAATAAAAAGGACCTGTACATCTGCAGTTTTCCCTGGTGGGAAGCTGAAATTCTGCTGTGGTGTCTGCATTGGGAGCCAGAATCTGGAATAGTTTCTACTTTCTGGACACCAATATTGTCAGAATTTCACCCAAAGGCTCAATTAATAGGAAAAGGCATTGTCTAGGGAGCAAATATTTTTATTAATGCTAATACTGAAAGAAAATTGTTTGTAAAGAGTCTTGTTTGTTTGCTTGTGCATTTTTGTTTTCTAGTGTTATTGTATGAGAAGAGGAAGTACTGCTATACTGTGGTCACTTGGGAACCTTTGATTTCTTTCAGCTCCAGTCTTCTGGAGTGGCTTTGAAACATAAAAGTCTAGATATGTTTCTGAGTTGTGGATAAATATAGAAACATCTGATATGCTTTAGCCATTTTCAGTTTTGTTGGTAGTAAACACAGTAGCTGTGATTGTGTCAATGTTTAAAATAGGGAGTTACATTACAATGGAAAAAGAAAAGCTTTGGTTTCCATTACTTTAGGGTTTGTGGCAAAAAGGAAGATATCAATAAAAATATATATTTATAGAGATCATAAGATTTCTAATATGAGTGTTTTAAAAAATTAAATCCACGCATTTAAATACTGTCTGCTTTCATATTACTTATGGCATCTGAAGAAACTGGAATGGGAATTGTCATGGCACCTTATTTTGTTGTTCCAAACAGCTTTTGACAATCTTAATAACAGTTTTAATACAGCCTAGCAGGTTTTCTGTTTTTGAAAAAACATGCAATGTGTTCTATTCTTGGCTTTATTTGACTCTTATTTATTAGGACAGTCCAACTCTTATTTAACACAAAATTAATTTCCAGCCCATGATTTTCTCATTTCCAGATATTAAAAAATATATTTCTCTTATGTCTGGTACATTTTGAGAAACTCAGATTTCAATTTCAGCTTCATTCATCCTTATAATGAGTAGGACTGTATAGAGAGAAGTTCTTCCCATCCCTTCTAGTTCCAATGCAGAGGAATTAGAAAAGGGGACCAAAAGAATTTGTTCAAACTGAAGAAAAATCTGTAAGCACTGCAAGAAAGGCAACTGTCATTATCCATCCTTATTATTTCCAATGTCTGGAAATACTGAGGGAAGGGCTTTACCTTCCTCAGTGAAATACAGGATATCTACTCATCTTTGTGGCAGAACTAAATGTTCCGAGGAAGATGTGTTATGCATTTTCAGAACTATGGCTGTAAAGGTTTCTTTAAAGGTAACAGATTCTTTCAAATGCTAATAAGTAAATTCTTTGGAGAGTCAGGATTAAATAACAGGGTGATGTATTTCAAACTCTTACTGAAAAGTTTAGTGGAAAATGCCAGAGATGATTTAGACAGAGATTTCTGAAACCAGGGAGCTGTCTAACAACTCTTTTAATAGGCAGATGCATCTGAACAAAAATCAAATGCCAAGAATATCAATGACTTTTCTGTGTCACAGCTTTTGTTTAGATGTTGGGTTTTTACTATTTAAACATGTAGTTATTTCTCTCTGTAGGACTCTGTGAAATGGGAGAATGATGCAGGTGAGAATTGGGATGATGAAAAAATAATACACAAACAGTATAATGGGGCCCTTTTCATGCACATAGGCGAAAACTAGCAGTTAATAAAGAATACAGAATTCCTCAATAGTAGGAATTAACCCAGAAAAATCCCAAATTGATTGGTTGGTAGGTTGGGGTTTTCATATCAGAAGAGAAAAATACATCTCACTTTTTTTTTCCCAGTCAAGCTTTGTTTTGGTTTTTTTGGGTTTTTTTTGGTTTATTTTGTGGTTTTTTTTGGTACAGATCCTACTCCAAGGATCAGAAGAGAATGATTTTTACTTTTCAGTTCCATACCTCATCTTGGAGTTTTCAGGAGGGAAACAAAATATTCCTCTCATTCCTTTGTCTTTTAGAAACACGTAGTAGAGGAAATAAGTTTAATAATAACAGCAATTTTATTTTAATTTTCATTATATTTTTCAAAATGTTTTTAACATGAGGATAAACGAGGCTTTGTAGCTGAGGTACAGTGGGATTACCCAGTATAACACAGGCTCAATGCCAAAACAAGGTTTGCAATTTTGGCTCTTATTTAGCTGTTTGATTCTTTGCACATGAGCCTACATGATGGCAGGTTCAGTAAAAAAGGAATTTCACTTTCTCCTTCACTATTTTCAGCTATGCCTTTTGTGTCCCAGAATTCCTACAGCGGGTTTCTCTTGTGCTTTACTAAGCTCCTTTGTTTAATTGCTTGTTTGCTTTAATAGAGCTTCAATTCTCATATGGTACTTGTGCTTTTTCAGGCATGATGAACCAGGTGGTTCCCCCGGTCTTTCAATGTAATGACACAGTAGTAGGGAAAATTTAAAAAAAAAAGAAAAAAAATGCAGTACTAAGAAGGCTTGGGAGTTTCCAGTTTATCAGAATAAATGTAATTTATCAGAAAATGAGAAAGATGTATAAAACCTTGTTTAGCGCTATCAGTATAAACAGGATGTTCAAGGAAACAAGAATGTATTTACATGTTATTCTCTAAGTCCAAAAACCAGAAAATCCCCCCAAAGCACCTGCAGAACTTCAGCAAAGACTGCTGATAAGTATTTACACTAAATCTGCAAGGAATGAGCCTTAATCTTAGTACTCTGTGGGAAATAAACAGAAAAGTAGCCAGGTTCTGTATCCTGACCTGGAAGAGCTCCAGATCTTGGGGCTTTGTTTTTGCAAAAGTTCCCCAAACAGCTGCTGGCATTTCATTTCTCACAGGTAATGACTCACCTGCTCACAAGCACCATTTCTCAGTCTGTATCATTTCTCTAAGAACTTATTCAAACCATTTTGCATGAATTCCTTCCATTTTTAAAGACCACTGGTAAGATTATCAACAGTTTGTAGCAGAGGAAGAAAGGAAAAGAGATATAGCAAGGTGATGAGATACGAAGAAAATTCAGAATAGTTGATTAGAACTTGAGCCTAATTGCTTAAAGCCATCTCTGTGTAGAGATAGTTTGATATTCTATGTAAAATCTCTGATAGTCTATATAAAATGGATTTCAATCATGCTTTGTTCTGCTTTTCATGATAAGAATCAATTTTGTTTCTTTTTTTTTTCAAAAGATATCTCAGTGGGGTTGAAATATTGACCATTATTTTACCTGGCCTTCTAGGGGTTCAGGAGCAAAATGTGAAAATTTTGTTTTCCTGGAATAAAATTATTTCTGTGTGCCTGCACATTATTTGCCTACAAATAAATTTTTATTCCCAAAACTTATTATTTACCTTATAATAATTTTTTTTCTTTTTTCCTTTTTATTTTTTTTACTAATTCTATAAAGCAGATGATGAAGCTGTTTCAAAGAGTAAAAGCAGATAATGGGGTGGTTATTTATTGAAAGATGGATACATTTATTTCAATAGATAAATTTTTATCTCTAGACCAAATTTTTTTAATACTCCTTTATTTTTATGACATTTTCATAGAGTAAGGAGGAGCTCTCCTCTCAGATTAAACTCTTGGCATCAAATAGATTTGAATACAGACATGTTTTTCCCATCCTGTTTTAATGAACCATGCTTCAGCTTTCCCAAAGGATCTGCAAAATGCCTTATAACTAGTTTTGATTAGCTGCTTGTTAAAATGTATGTCTATTTTTGAGTAATATTTATAATTTTTTATTGAATTTGGATATGGTTTAGGACTGTTTCCTGTGATCCATGTCACCAACCTAAAAGTAGAAAATGTAGCTACCAAACAACTCTTCAGCAAAAGGTATTGATGCCCTAATGTGCAATCTCAAGTGTCTTATACAAGTAGTTAAAGAAAGTAAAAAAACTAAACGTAAAATATAAATCTGCATTTCTTCCAGACCACTGTAACAGTGCACTTGGCTATGTAGTATACTATCTCTTCAGCCTGGGCGAAATTAAAGATTACTCCAATTATTTCTAAGGAGTCAAAGAATCAAGTTATTTTTTCAAGGCTATTTTTTCTTTGTTGCATTCTGTACTCCTATTTTTGTGAGCTAAGTAAATAGACTCTATCTAATAATCCCTGGAAGCATGAAAATAGCATACCACAAAGAATTCTAAAATGGGTGATTTGGAGAGCAGCTCACTGCGCTGTGTTTAGTGGGAATGTTGCAGCTCCTGGCTCTAAGCGAGTGGCTCCAGCCAGGGCTGATTCACAGGAAAAGGAGGAAATAACTCTTTATTTAAGTCTGAAACTGTCTGGTATCAGACTACAGCCCTAGTTCTCTTACTCACTGTGTGAAATGCTGTGTCCTAGGACCCCCCAGCCCACGGATTTGGTCCTCTGGCCCTGCCAGGGTGGATGATGCCAGCATGAAATCCAACCATAGTGAGATGTCTGAAAAAATTTGATTTGAATGAAGTTTCTGTGAAACTTGAAAGCCAGCCACAATTTTCTGATACAAATTCTGCTTTTGGTTTATACCTAGCAAAGAAAAGATTTAGCCTTCCCAAGAATCGCCTTAAGTAGCACCCACACATCTATATATGCCTAAGTATATATAGATATATGTGTAAGAGGAAGATATGATTGGAATTATGTAAGTTATGGTCTTAACGTATCCTTAAGGAATTCAGTGGGGTTTTTTTCTGACTTTAAACAAGTATTTTTCAGTTCAGCTGAAAATAAAATAAATCAGGCATGCCATATGTCTTAAAATATTGGTATGACAGTTAATATCCAGAATTCTTCCTTTTATAACTCTCAGTGGATCCTGGAGTTTTTGTTCATAAGTATTATTGGAAATGACATCTAATATTAAGGATATGCATTATAGAGTTTCTACATATTTTTAGAACTTTTGAGAAGTTTGACACCCTTCATCAGTAAGAGGGGTATTTTCATGCATTTGATTTATCATACGGTTCATGTGGTTGCAGTATACAAGTTTCATAAAAGAAATTCAGGTTTTAGTATGTGTAATTCCTTGTAACTTGAGTGTGAACTTTCCATTATGGTTACATTGCAAACCTCTTTTCATGATGCATAATCATATGTTGAAGTTAGAGACTCCTTATCAAAAATATCCTGTTATTCCTCTCTTTAATGGATTTTTTTTATCCTTTTCTTGGTAATCTGGCGTGAAGAGGGAACAGATTTATCAGAGCAGCTCCTCTGCTAAATTAAGCTCTTGGACATTTAATGCTTTGCGAACTAACATAATTTGACTTCTTGACAAACTTTTGTCCCCTTTAAGTCCTATTTCACTTGCAGAGTCTGATCCTTATGCAAAACTACTTCCTGTGTGCTGTGCCTGATCAGTGTTGGAATGTTTGCCCTGTTGTTCCATGTTACTCGCTTTCATCTAATGAGTCTGGGAAAAGCAACTGATACCACCCCTTTGAATCCAAACTATTAATAAGGCAACACAATTAAGTGTTTCACTCAATTTCAGCTGTAATTATTGATGACATCACATCTTCAGTGAGATCCTCATGAATGGGGCCTCTGAGCTACAAGAAACACCCATAAAATCAGCAGGGTTACATGCAGAGTTCTGCTTTGTACACTGCATTTTGATATCAGCCTCACTTTTTGTCCTGCTATATGTAAAAATAGCCAGTATATTTCTAGGAAAATTGCAAACATGACAATCTTTCTATCCTGAAAGACTTTATACCACACAGCAACCTACAGCAAACCAATTGTTCAGAAATACAATTTTGAAAAACGGGACTAAAATTAAATATATCCCTCCTTGGCTATTAAGGCACAGACAAGATGAGAGCTAAAGGTTACTAATTTTCCTGAAAAGTGGTGGGGAGCAGAGTTAAAAAGCTTCTCTAAATGTGTTGTATGGGAACTTGATTTTTGAAATAAAATTTATAGGAGCTCTACAAGCTGTTTTCCCCTCAGGAGTCTGTAGAGCATTTCATTAGAAATGAAAGGTTATAGGCAAGCCAGTGCTCGCACCATTGACCTTTCACTAGATGGCTTTCTAAAGCAGTGTTCAATGTCTCTAAAGGATGCAAATGTTCTTTCTTCAAAACACAGCAACTCTGAGCCTTACATTAAAGGAGTCTAATTTAGAGAATTACAGGATTGTTGAGTTCAAGCCACTGTACTGACAAGCTCTGTAAAAAGAAGTTTACCTTTTCTAATTCTGACATGGTTTTTTCATCCCTCACTTTGCCCTTGACATCAATAGTGTTCCTCTTTCTTTCTTTAGCTTCTCAGTGTGGGTTAAGGGGACTGAAGCTGAGAAAGAAAGAGAAGTTTTCATCAAACATCTGCTCTTGATATTGATTGCCAGTTTGAGTTATAGATGATGCTTTAGTGGGTGAAAGACTCCAGCTGGTCCCCCTGTTCAGGGGGCAAAGAGAATTAAAAATAAAAGGTTTCTGCAGAGTTGCTATCTGTCCATGTATCGACACCCCAGGATTTGTTAATGCTTTCAGAGAACACCACCTTGCTTTTTTAGGTAAGCACTGAAAATGTTTAATGAGCAACAGCATTGTTTCCTTCTCAGGGGCTGAGAGAAGTTGGAGAGGATTTTATGTTTTCCCATGAATATTAACACTTAGAGGTACTGGGAGGGAATGTGAGATAAAATTATAGAAGTTCTAATCTTTCCTCTATCTCATAGCTGAAATTCTTCCATTTCAAGAAAACAGAGGTTAAATACTTATTGTAAAAAGAATAACTTTGTAGGTTTGCAGCTCAGAAGAAACAGATATCCAGACATCCCAGCTAAATGTGTTCATCACAGAATCAACTGGGTTGGAAAAGACCTTTGAGATCATCGACTCCAACCTAGTTACTGAACAGATGGACCTCCCATGAGATCAGAGTTTCAACTTTATTCATAAAAGGTAGGAGCTTCTGTGTGAGTTTGAGTGTCAACATGATGCTTACATCAGGCTTTAAAGAATCTTAGATCAAATGAAACGCAAACTACCAATTAAAATATTTTTGTGCAGTCATCATAAATTTTAATTAGTTCATTTGGCTTTATGTACCTGTATAGAGTTTTTAAAAGAATTAATTATTTTAAACCCACAAATTTACCCTATGTAAAAGCTCAGCTTTTCTCCAAAATGGATACAATTATATATTAGACCTTGGCAATGGTGCCTTCTTGATTTTGTAGCAGAAGTACTGACATAACATTTGGAATCACAACTGTCTCTTTCATGAAACAAGCCTTTCAAAAAAAAAAAAAAAAAAAGCAAATCAATATCTATTTTTATTTTGTAATTGAAGAATATTGAATGTATCTCAAAATGTCTATACTCATTTATATTTGTCTTCAACAATGCTTACTATAAAATTATATGCTGTATTAATTAAGATAAAATATTATGAACTTACTGGACTAAACTAGTCTAATTGGCAGAACTCTGATTAAACCGAATGCAGGAAGTCTAATGCTTTACTACTTAGCCTTAGGTAAATGCTTTCCTGAAAATGCTTGGCCTTTGGCAAATTATTTAAAGAAAGAATTCTGGTCTCTGTCACACTAAACTTGCCATCTGACCTTAAGCATGTCACTTATTTATTTAAAAATGTCGCTAAGATAAGGTTTTTTTTCTCATCTTGCTGCTTTCCATTATGACTTTCTTATAAGAACAGGTGTGGGGAAAACCAGCCAAAACAGGATAATTTCTTTAGACTTTCTCAGGGAATATTTTAGTTGGAATTTCATGAATCTCTGATTAACTATTAATTACATAATTTTTTAAGGCATTGGATATCTAGGAATGGTAGCAGTTCTTGTTCAAGTGTAATACCTGAATTGCCAGGTGTTTATTCAATGACTAAGTTTGATTTTCCAAGGCTCTGGAAGACTTTGTACATTTAAAGATCAGATACAAGTAAAGATAAAGAGACCTAACTGGGAATGCGTGGCAAGCTCTTTCAAAAGTTCTAAGCTTTGTGTTTGTTTATGATCTGTATACTAGGTTCAGTGACTACTCTATTGGCTCAATTTATTTAATTTAGTAAATTACGTAGCTGTTCAACATGATTTAGTTTAATATCGATATGCTCTATGGACGGTACGTTTCATTCAATCTGTGATGTATTTGATGTAGCAGGTGCAGTGATTTTGATTCAATATATTAAATATCTGATTAGATAGGTTATGTATCTGATTTGGAATATGGCTTATTTAATAGACTGTGCATTTTTTTTCTGTGTAAGCTGCAGTAAATTCTCAATTTATTTAATCCAGTATGTGATATATCTGCAATATATGTAGTTGTAGTTAATGTTTTTATGGGAGTCTGTAATTCATCTGCAATATTTCTAAATTTTGAATAAATTGTATTTCATATATATCCTCAGAGGCTAGAAGGCGACTTTAAATCATAATGTGAAGAATACTGAGCAAGCTCATTTGTTGTGAATATCACTGGATGCAATCGCTCTTTATAAATGTTGCCATTTGTGAAGCATCTTGAATTCCAAATGGCCTTCACAGTGCCACAGCACTGTACTTTTGATTGCATGTTCCAAAATTATTGGCTAGATAAAAACAATCTATTAGAGACACTTGACAGCAGTACAGTAACCTTCTTGGAAAACACATTTGCAGCACTTCTGTTTCAATCCTAAGAAATTATAGTAGAGACAATAAACACAGTAACACACAGAAGATCCAGGCCAAGATCTAGCCATGTTGCTTGCTGGGCATCCTTAATTCTGCTAACTGAATTCTGGAATAGTATGACATGTCTGTATCTTCCTATGGTTTATAAGGTAAGCCCTAAATGAATGTTTGACCTCTTCAGTGTGTAGGAAGCCAAACAAAACACACTTCAGATTTCACAACTCTAATATTGGCATCTATTTTTCAGGTGATATCAAAGAAAAAGGTGAAAACAAAGCAAATAATCCAAAAAGCCCTGTTTAAGACATAGCACTTGTAAAGAAATATTTATGTTTCCAAGAAAAGTCTTTCAGAGTTTATGATCCGTTAATGATATACAAAATCCTTGATCAGATATTTAACAAAAGAGCCAGCTATAAAAATCAGGGATAATTTCATTAAGAATTTAACCATTAAGTTATAGAATAAGGAAAGATAAAAAGATCATCTGAGACCTAATGAGACAGTAAGGCAAAAATACAATATTTGGAGCAGAAATTGGATCATCTTGTGGATTCCATCCTATATATTAGCGCAATTTCTGGAATTCTTTTCTTAATTGCATGATTGTGTTTAAACACCTAAACAGATTTAGGTAGTTGTAATATTTCCATAAAGAAGAAATTTACATATTCTCACTGTTGTAAAAATATTCAATCAGATGTGAAGGTGGAGAATTATATAAATCGCTACTTTTTTCAATTAAATTTTAAAAAATCCTAAGGGAAATGGGTAAAATCATTGCAGTGACTCAAAACCAGAATTCCATATTTCCTTTTGTCAAGAATATTTTATGTTACCATCTCTTACTGTGTAGAAGGAAAAAAAAAGAAGAAAATCACCTTCATGCTTACAATTCTTTTTGTCCATTAGGAGGAAGATTTAATCAGTTACAGGTTTGATCTTTTTCTCCTCTGAAAAAATCCAGTCCTGTCTGTCACTTGCTGTGAATTGCACTACATGTCTATCTGATGTAACTTATGAAAGTAGGAAATGCAATTCTACCTTTTAAAGTGTGAAGGATCCCTACCTACTCCTCCAGTCAGTTGATAGGATACTGAAGTGGTTTTAGTCTGTCAAGTGCACAAATTTATCTCCATCTACATTTGATGCCAAGATATAAAACCAGATAGCTAGCAGATAATTAATTCTACTTCACAACTAATAGATGCATTCTAAACAGAAGAGTGACAGATGAGTACTACTTTCTCTTTTACTTTGCAATTCTAAAATAGTAGTAAAATGCTTAAATGTTTGCAATGAAAAAAAAATGTGTAAAATAATTTAGATATTGTCTGACTTGTAGTGAAGAGATTTAATACTTACTAGTGCTTTAAAACAAAAAGGTAGCTGTGGCAGGAGACAGGAAGGAAAACAAAATATACTTCCTGGAAATTAATGGTTAAAAGGGTCCAGAAACTCCCTTCTCTTCATCCAGACTAACTGGACTGCTGAAAGAAAATGTTTCATTGTACGTTTGTCACCAAAACTGATAAAATTTCACTTCACTAAAGCTGCAGTTTAAGAGCATCTTGGCCCATATTTGTGTGTATGTGCCCACCACCCCTCAGAATGGGGTGGGACAGTCAGATGCAGGTATGGATTCATTACCTGTCTGAGTCTTACTGTGCTACCTCACAGGTTGTAATCACTGCTTTAACACTGTCCTAGTTCACAGTGCACTATTCCCATCTTTCATAGCTGAAAAAGAGTTGCTGAGGACTCTCACTTACAATGAAAGTTTAAATTTTCCCCCTTCTCCTCCAGGTATTTCTGTAGAGTGGAAGGTGAAAGATGCGGAAGCTGTACCTTTAGCCATGAGTACCTTAGGTAATCCTGATTTTGTGAATCAGTCTCAAGGGAGCCATGACTGCTGATGCAATTTAACTCAGCATTAAGGGCTAATCTAAAGATAGGTTTGCTGTAAAACTTGCCAGCATGGCTCTGTCAGGGGTCTGACAAGTTATCTCTGACCAATGTGGAACTGCTGGCAGAAGTTAAATTTAGATGTAGTTAAAAAAGACAACTGAAGAACCCAAACTGGCTTTCTCTGGTAAGACTTTATATGCCCCAGGAGAGCTAGCATAACTATTTATAAAATAATAATTCTGCTGATGGTTGTTAGGTCTAGAGGAAGGGTGGCAGTTCTCTTGTCTGGTGATTGGCATTCAAAAATTGCTGTCAAATTCTGAGATACTTGCTTAAGATTCTCCTAGAGTCAACAGGGAGAAATAGGCACCATCAGGTAATAATTCTAGATATTTGGGATGATTGACTAACTGTTAAACCTTTAGCCTCACATGAGAAGAAATTCATCTTGGTAACATTTTGCTAACAGTGCATTTCAGAATCGAAGTATTGAAAATTAATTACAAGTGTATGTAAGGCCTAATTTCAATTAGTTCAAAGTACAGCTGACATTTTTATTGTCATACATCATCCAAAATAATTCCAGTCATCCTCAATCTTTTAGTTTGAGGATTTTATTATGAAGATTGAAAAAAGTCTTGTTTTGCATTTCAGTTGAGTAGCTTCTGTCATGGCTACAGTGCTATAAATTCCTTCAAGTTCTAAGAAACGCCTCAGCAAACACCTCAAGCAACAAGTCAGTTCATTATAGTGTGAGTTTACACAAGATTCTGAAATAGATTTTTTTTGTTTCTGTGTTTTTGCAAATAATTAATTTGTGTTTAATTCTTATTTGCACTGTAAAAGCACTCTGCCTCCACTGTTCATTCCTGGAAACTTGAGCAAGATGAGACAGATGAGGCTGCCGGACACTGAATGCAAACAGATAACTTCTTGTTACTGTTCATATCATAATCAGGTAGTGCTTCCTTATCTGATTCAAAATTAATATAATGTCAAATTAATGATAAATAAAAATCAGATTTCATATAATATTTAAGTAAAGATATCAAGTGCAATTTGGATTTATTTTCTTTTAAATATCTCTGAGTGATTTTTCACAAGAGATAATTTGAGAACTCCAAGTTTTGATAAATTCATTAACAGAAATATCTGAAATTCACTTTAAATGCATTTGCTCAATTAAAATTTACTTGAGGTTGTTTCTGCTCAATCTCTTGGCATGTAACATGAAGCCTATTTGAACTCTATTAAAAATCCCAGGAGTTGCTCTGTTGGTTCACTTACAGTTTTCAACAGCTGCCCTGAAAGTTCACACAAAATCCATACTACAAGATATCCAACACTACTTCTTGAAGACTTAGAAAAGTCTAAAGGGGATTCTACAGACCTATTCAAATAAATGGTAAATTAGTAACTTTCAAAGTATTAGCAGAGCATGCTTAAAATTATAATCAGCTTAATTCAGAATTCTGTCAGCTAGTTTTCTTTTAAGAGCCTGGTAAATTAGGCAAGCATATTTCGTTAGTATTTTTTCAAATTTATGTGATGCTGTATTTCAACAATTGTGCAGATACAGATTTTACTTATTACCTGCCACCAGTAATGACAGTGTTTAATGTTTATCCTCTCCAGGCTGTGATGCCTTCTGACTTTGTAGATCCATGGGCATAATGTCATTGAAAATCCAAGTACTTACCATAGATGACTGCAATTAATGTTAAAGGGAACTGAAGAATTATATGTGCCACTGCCATTATCACTAATGGAAATTTCACATGTAAATTGCCATGCATGGAAATAATATGCTTCTTAGTAGGCTTTATCTAAAAGTCATCTGTGCAAGCAGTCAATTTAAATCATTAATTCAGTCCTCTTACACCATGGCAAATATTTCTTTTTAAAAATCAGGTTACTGATTTTAATGTTAAGAATTATCTTTATGCTATTTAAATTATAGAAAATTAGAGGCTAGTGTATGCATGACTGTGACATCAGCTTTCATTGATTTCTTGAGGTCATAGTCAAACACAGCCTTAAACACAACATTGAGAATTCACCTCTTCCACAGCTTCCTTGGTGTACATGCTTCCAGCAAACTGGTTTCCTGTAAGTGATGGGCATCAAGAATGGCCGAGCTTCAAAAGATAATTGCTAACCCATTAGCACCAAAATGAATCCTTGAAGTGGTACATGGATAGGGCATCACTGAAAGCCATTCATGAGGAAAAAGCCAACCCCATTGACATGAAGGTATGAGCCAGTAAGGTCTTACCCAGGGATGTTATTCTTTCCTCTGGAAATAATGTAGGCAATGAAAGGTAAAGAAGTCAAATTAGAATAAGCAGTGCTCTCTATTGTCTGGGAAAAATGCAAATGTCCTTGCAACTGTGAAGAGGACACAATCCCATGACAAGTGGGATAAAAGATCACCCAACTCTCATCAAATAGAAATGCAGGTCAGCTGATTTAGGCTACTCTTTGCCACAGTTGCTTTGAAAAGATAAAAAAGAGATGTTAGTGCAGAGTTCAGAAAGTCATCTGAGATACACATGATGGGGTTTGGCACAGCAAGGTAAAAGGAGAGTGAAATAATTGTACACGTCAAGTCCAAGTCTGCCAAACTGCAGTGCAGGAGCATCTGAACTGATCAAAAAGCAAATAAGCCACTTGCATTGGTAAACTTATGGCTGAACTGAACACGATTATCAAATGTAGTATAGATAGATATAGCTATTGAGAAGAAAGAGCTAGGAAAATGAACCTGGGAGCCAGGTATCTGAAAGGTCTGAAAAAGAATGTTTCAGTATTACTGGAAAGTCCTTGTTTGCAGTCTTTCTTCCAGAGCCTTACCTGTATTTTATGCAATGCTGGCAGTTATCTTTTCCACGTTTGTGCCTTTACTTATCCAATTCAGTCATTTCCCCACTTCTCTCTCAGGAGTTCCTCTTGTTTATGATTTCCTCTTGCATTTCATTATGGTACAGCTTTTGAAAGCATGAATTAGCTTCTTTCAGGTGTATTTAAACAGCCTTACAATTCTGCATATGAAAACTGTACAACCATACGTAGTTATCTTTATAGTTTTCATTTCCTTCATCTCTAAGTGTCAGAGATGAGCATATTAAAATTCTTTGACCAGGATTCTTAAGTGGCATTTGACTGCTTTAGTGCCTTATTTCTCTTTTGTTCTTGCAATGGTGAGGTCTGTGATTTGCAACTTTTATTGTTGTTTTATTGGGAATTTCATGGACTGCAGTTTTCCTTGATTACATTATATAGTGCCACATATCACTTTAAAATGTAAACCATTATGAGAGTCTAAACTAAATGTTCATTTAATTTCCCAGTCTAAAATGAAGCAATATAAGACTAAGAACTGTGTATTAAAGAACACATTTTCAGTGTTCCAGTGTATAGTGTAAACATTACAATGTATTTTCATGTCCTGAAGTGCTATAGGTAAAATTTAATAGAGAGTAGGTTGTACTCAATTCATTAAGCACATTTATGAAGACATTATCTTTTAGCTACAATGGATTTAAGTAACTCAAACCAGATCTTTTTTAAAGTTTAAATAATTCCATATTTAGGAATAGTTAGAAGTTTCAGACAAACCCACACCCTTTTCCTTTCTGTTTTTCAGCAGCTTGTGCCTTTGGATGTTCGGAAACTGTTTAAAACTCTGACACTGTTGTATCAGGATTAGATGATACAGTTAATTGTTCTGTGTACTTGCTCCAGGTCAACATGCTGAGAGCAGTAGTAAAGTAAAATGCTCTGGTCAAGTTGTTCTTTTACTTTAATGATGTAAAAATCGTATTTGTTTGATTTACACAAAGTAAAATTATCTGCTTTAACTTTACGTTCCTTAATTAAAAATTGGCTGCCTTTCTGTATTATATTTTACATAACTCTTAAATTGGCATAGAATTTTTAATGTATCTCACTAATAAAGTATATAAGGCTTAGAAAAGTTCTTTTAGAATGAAAAATTCCATTTCTTTTGTCCTAATCAGTTTTCTATTTAGCAAAGCATATGTAGAAATTACAGCTTTTTGCACAGATTTATTTTAGCCTAGTGAAACAATTTAATTAGGCAAATGGTAACTTCATATATGGTTATCAACTGATATTTTCAACTTTTGATTTATTCCAAGTGTTTCATACACAATCTCCCTGATGCTGTATGATGAAGCTTTGTAATTTCTGGAGACAATGATACTATACTAAATTACTGTTTAAGAGGTATGGAGATACATTGTTTATAAATCTGACCTTTCTTTTAGTCTCCTGTGTCAAAGGTGCAGTGAAAGAACATAAACCTCGTAAGATGATGATGGTGAAAGCAAGACATAAAAAATTATAAAATGCCATGAATTGCATTCCTAAATCTCTCCCACTGTCAAAATCTGAGAGATCAGATAGAAAAATAACGTTATTTACTCAATTCCCTTCTCAGGAAAAAGATCTATATATTATGTTTTGAGTTTGTTTTACACTGTTTTGAATCTTTCTTCATGCCCATTTTATCAAAGGTTATGATGAAAACGAAATGTTTGTGTGATTTCTTTCCCCTGGGACAGAAAAATACAATTTTGTGTGTCCTGTGCATTTCCATAGTAACGTTCAATTATTTTCACAGCAAACCTTCTCTTTCAAGCACAGAAAACCAAACGCAACAAAAACCATTTAGTAAGGGAAGCCATTTGGAATTTTGAGGAACCACAGTGTTTCTTGCCCAATGGATTTTGCGTTTATTGAGGACAGTCATAAATAACTTTAAAATATTCCAGTGTGATAGGATGGAGCTGCAGATTAGGTCATCATGGAATTATAGTTCCCTTGCTTAATGATTTTACAAAATTGCCTGGCAATCCAACAAAGAGAAGGAGCACGACGTGGTGAATACAGGCTAATTAAACCAATAATTGCTTCTTCTTGTGTTCCCAGATAATGTGCCCCTGATAATTTTAAACGGAGTTTTGAAGCTGACTTCTTGAATGAAATGCTGTGCTAGTTAAAGCTCCACTAACTCTCCGTGTGCACAGAAACTGGCCTACTTCTCAAGGTCCCTGGCACTGCTCAGACAAGTATTGCCACAGCGCACAAAGTGTACGGGAATATCTTTCCTGTATGTCTGGTAATGGGGCCCTGAATTCCTGTGTTTTCCCTCTTTGCAATATTGTGACTAGATCATCTGATTTCCCTGAGCAATTCCAAAATTAGAGGCTGCAAATTAAGTCTTTGATGTTTTTTAAGACTTAGGAAAAGATGCAAACTTCTGTGTATCTCAGGAATGCTAGTGTAAATCTAGAGTAACTCCGTCGAGACTTAGGAGGACTTTTTTTAGTTATATCTGTGTCAAATGCAAGTACATGACTGTTGACTGGCAGCTATGTTTAGAACTTGGGAAATATTTCACTAAGTCCCCAAGACTTTCAAGGTGATCTTCAAAGAGTTACAAGGAATAATTTTGAAAGTTTTAATGTTAAACTTAGAGGAAGATTCTTTATCAGTTAATCAGGTAAAAGGACTTCTGCAGATTAATTGTAAGTATGAGCTCTGCTATGATATATATGTTCATCATGCTATCTCACATCTATGTATCAACACGTTGTTAAACAATATGTATTTCAGGACACTTATAGTCTGACAGAACATCCTTTCTAACATTATTTACAATTTTATGAAATCAGAGAAGTGAAGGATCTACTTCTTTATCTCAATGCTATTTGATACTAAACAATCTTGGGTAAATAAGTTTCTTTTCTCCATTGGTGCTTAAGGATTTTTACTAAAATCTTGAACTAATGTGTTTCAATTTTTTTTTTTGTCCTAAATCATTCTTTCGTTATCTGAGTGGAATGGCATAAAAAAACCAGGTAGGTTTTCAAAACAGTTTCTCAGCTATTATCATCTGGACCTTCAGATTTAGACAAAGTATCTACTATTGTGAATTGATTATGTTTCAGTATAAGAGGATTGTGCGATGTATTAGATTAATCTGAGAAGTGCAATTCATGTTTTTGGATGTATGATTGCATTTTAGGCATTACATAAAATGACTTCTTTAGGGGATTAACCAACAAAATAAAAACATATTTGCAATTATTTGGTAGTGCTGAGAACCTATATAAAACCATGTCTTCTGGAATTATAAATAGAGAGGGAATTATCTGTCATTACTGGTACCAACCATATCACAGAATGCACATATGATGTGTGCTCTGAAATCTGCTGTAATAGCCTGAAAAAAAAAAGTCAGGGTCTGTTAGATCTCATGAGCTGAGATTCCCATTGGTGTTCACAAAATAGCAGAAGTCAAATCTGGCAGCAGATCTTGCCAATAGTCACTTTTCCATTAATTCTTACAGTAAATGTTCATGACTAAAATCTATAACTACACAATTCACAAACTCACTCCCAGAATTTTTAGTCTTGTAAATTGGTAATACACTCAGGAACTGTGAAACTGCATCTTTTTGTTGGCTTTTTAATGAGAGATAGGTTCAATATATCTTAGTTGGCAGCAACCGGGCAATGAAAAGCAATATTGGTAGTGAGAGTTTTATTTTTGTTTGCTGTGTCTTGTTAAGCTTTACTGATATAAAACCATCTGTTTAAAAAGCTGTAAAAAACAGACTGCCAACACATAAAAGCTAAACACAACAAAATAGTCTTAATATCTACTGGCTGATAACTCAGTGCAGTGTTAAAATTGGTGAAGATGGAGGCATGGATGGAGAGGAAGACAATTAGTTTTATGTAGGGACAAACCTTAGTTTTCAAATAAAGGACTTCACTATTTATGTTTGATGGTAATCACTTTTTTTTCCGCAGGGAATATTAATTTGCACTCTGATATTATACTCTTATATGAAATTGTCTTGAAATAGTTTAAATATTACATACAAACACGGGGTTTAGCTTTGTTGGACTATACAGGGCCAAATGTAATGCAAGCCAGAAACAACTTAAACTGATAATACAAGCATTGTAAGGAGGTACATATAAGAGCAACAATGTCAACCATACCAGTACAATGAAAATCTCAGGGTTATAGAGGATGAACCATCATTTGAATGACTATTACCACTACCTCAGAAACAAGCTGAAAAAATTTTGTCAGCAATTTGTCAATAAAAAGATTTTTCAATGTCTTTATGCCCATTAAATTTTGAAGTAATATTGGCAAAATTAATGAGGTACTCTGAAGTGATATGCATGACTTTTTGTGAGTACTTTATTTAAATCTCATTGTAAATTGAAAAATTATTGGTACTGGCTGTTAAATTTTTTCACATGACATATATCTGTTTCAAAAAAACATAAATAGACAAGAAAGTGTTGTATTATAATTGTAAGATCTTAATGACATGCATTTTAATCATGTAACAATTACATAAAGCTAATATACAAAAATTAAAATTTATCCTATGCATATACTAAATATAGTAAAGAAATTGTTTCCACATGAGAAGATGGTTTACTAATCTACTGAATTGCTCACAGTGATCTCTAAGTCACAAAATAATCTATAAGCAATAAAGATTCCAAAATTGACAAAGTACAAATTTAGATTCAGCTCTCTTCACTGTGAGCTCATCAACATGTAGTAAATAACTTTTTTGAGACTAGGGTGAAAATATACATTTGGATTTTTCCTAAATAATATGATATATTATTTTGCATAAAATATTATCTGCTAGGAAATTTGGTGTCTATAAATAAAATACCGAGAATACTTATGTACAAAACTGTGTGAGAAAATATAGACACCCTTTATGAATAATACCAATAACTGATCGATAATGATGGACTGTTAAACAGGTCTTTATATGATCTCCCCGAACAGATCCATTGCTGTTAGTTAAAAGAGGGCAACATACCAATTAAGAGAGGAAACAAGAAAAACAGTAAAATAAAAGACAGGAAATTATAGTACAAATCACTGTCAGAAAATGTGGAAAAATAATTTTCAGACTAGAGCTTATGAGGTGAGAAATTTTAATTATGACAGATGCTCATGATTAAAAGAGTTTATAATTAAGCAAAGGTATCCAATAAAGGACACATTTTCAATGCAGAAAGAATTTAACAGCAAAAATAATGGATAAATGGTGGTAGGAAATAAAAATATACCCGAGCACAGCTTTGATATATAATTATTAGAGTATTGTAACTACTGGTGGCAATACGTCATGAACAACAGAGATTTTCAGATAAAAAGAGCTGCATGAATCATTCAGTCTATAAAATATATTTTGTACTAAAAAGATCAATCTATTTCATTTTTTTTCTGAGAGAAAATGAAGAGACTTGACAGCCTATAACTACCTTTCTCAGACTTCTGGGGGCAGCTTTCTTATCTTTCAAATAGAAAAGACAGAATGAGACCTGGAGTCAGACTAAAATATAGTGACAAAAGTTGAGGTAATTAAGCATTAAACATTTGGATATTTATTTATAAGTAACAGGATTTAGAGATTTGTATGATTCTTTACGGGTACGGACCTTAATCCTGTGTTTAATTTTAACTTGGAACTGCATAGATTCTAAATACATATCTTTAAAATATTTTACATGAGACTTAATAGCATTAAAATAAAGCTTAGTGATAGTTTTATTCATTCAATTTACTTAGTATCTCTTTTTAAAATCTCTTTTTAAAATCGGTGAATAAACACACACAGGCTTTAATATTTACTTGTATTCATTTTTAATGGCTAAGTAGCAGACGGTAAGACTTAAAGCACCACTCCCCTGGGGATTTAAAATAGGCAAAGGTATGAGAAGAAATCAAAGGGAAAAGAGCAAAACAGATGTTGTGAAGCTGCTGCTGATGGTGAGACATGGGAAGATAAGCAGATGCCTTCCAACTTCACCAATCAGTTCTGCAAAGGTGTTGACCACTTGTGAGAGATTAGAAGATGGCGTTTGTTTCTCTGAACATGGATGAAATATTTCTCTAGGCTTTGAATGTAAATTGAAAGGAAATGGGCTCGCTGGTTCTTTTTCATTCCATCTTGAAACTACATTAAAAATACTCCCACCTATAGTTCCAAATATATTTTATATCCATAAACAAGCCTTCTTGCTTGATTCTTTGGAAATTGTTTCTTCTTAAAACTGCCAGCAATACTTTGGACTTTTAAGAGTATTTTTAATGAGACCATGATTGATAAACAGCACATAATAACAAATAGGTATGACAGTTTTAGTGTACTAGATGAGGATATTTGATAGACAGACAGCACGGATTCATGTGTTGGCTCCTAAGAATTCATACCTAGAATAAGAATATATGGTTAGTTTTGGGCAGTTGCTTGTTTATGTCACTGACATGTAATTTTTGGTTGTATTAAGCCAAATCTTGAATTTATTTGAATAATTTAGTATACTAAGTTAAACCAAAACATCAATGGACTTTCTAGTGTGGGCACAATCTCACAGTTTTTCAGCTCCAGGAAGGCAAATTACCTCTTCCACCTAATAGGAAGGTGACATAATACTATCATATACAAGAGTGGTCAATTTTTCATATTTCAGCTGATGAAAAAGCACCTATCACTTAGGCTTTGCAGTACTCACTGGTAAATTCCAGAATTTCCACCTGTGATTCCAGTCTTTTCTAAGAATTGCCTCTCAAACAAATGCTCCATGTGTAAACCTAGATGGCTGACAGTTTTAGAAAGTCTTTATTGAGAAATATTGTATTTGCAAGGATGGTGATTAGTTTTGCACTAGTCATCATAATTTCAGTGAGAGTGTCATGGTTTGACGCTGGCCAAATGCCAGGCACCCACAAAAGCTGCTCCCTCAGCCTCCTGCCTCAGCTGGGCAGAGGAGAGAAAAAAATTAATGAAGGGTTCATGAGTTGAAATAAGGACCAGGAGAAAACACTCCAAGGACAAAACAGGCTCAGCTTATTTATTACTAACAGAGTCAGAGAAGGAGAATGACAAGTAAAATAAGCCCTTAAAAACACCCTTTCTTCCCCCAACCCCCTCCCTCCTTCCCATGACAGCACAGGCAGAGAGGGTGTGGAGGTTTGATTAGTTCATCACCGAGATTTTCTTCTGCTGCTCAGGGAGAGGAGTCCTTCCCCTGTGAGACCGTGGGATCCCTCCCACGGGACAGTTCTCTGTGAACTTCTCCAGCGTGGCTCCATATCTCACAAGCAGCAGTTCTCCCAAAACTTCTCCAACATGGTTCCAATCTCATGAGCAGGAGTCCTCCCAAAACTGCTGCGCCGTGGCTCTCTCTTTCCACGGGGTGCAGTGCTCCAAGGACAGGCTGCTCCAGCCTGGAACCAGGGCCCTCTCTCTCCACCGGGTCTCCCACTGGATCACAGCCTCCTCCAGGCATCCA
>NW_008239105.1:1299664-1323994 GCF_000691975.1 Corvus brachyrhynchos
GCGGGTGGATCTCTGCATCCCCCGTGGATCCCCATGGTTTGCAGGGACACAGCTGCTGCACCATGGGCTGCACCATGGCCTGCGAGGAACCTCGGCTCCGGGACCTGGAGCACCTTCTCCCCCTCCTTCTTCACTGACCTTGGTGTCTCCATGTTTTTTTCCTCACATGTTCTCACCTCCTCCTCTTCTCTGGCTGGAAAAAAACTGCGTGCACTTTGTTTTGATTTTCTTCTTAAATATATTATCAGAGAGGCATTACCAACTTCTCTCATTGGCCCTGGCTTGGCCAGCAGCATGTCCATCTTATGAGCCATCAGCCATTGGCTCTGCCAGACATGGTGGAAGCTTCTGGCAGCTTCTCACAGAAGCCATCTCCATGGACCCCCCCGCCCCCCAGCTACCAAAAACCAGTCCATGCAAAACCAACACAGAGAGTATTTTCCTAAAGTCTTAAATTGTGTTTTGTATTCCAAAGCATTTAATTTTAATCTTTTCATTGCTTGTAATACAATAGAATTTCTGTGTGGTTTGTTGCAGTTCATGCGATTTGAAGGTGAATATATTTTAAAATAACATAACCACTGTAAAAGCTTTTCAGTCAAGTGCTTTGTACAGATATTGGTAAAAAGTTAGAAATATCAGCAGGCTAAGGTGAATGGATTCACCATTGCTTATAACCTGTTAATTTTTTTATCCGTTATGTATTCTGAATAAATTCTGATCAACCTACACTTTTCTTGCAACGTTTATAAGTATTTTTCCTAAGTGCTGAAGAACTGCAATCTGTTTTGTGCAGCTCATAGATTAGTGAACTCTCCTTAATAATACCTTTTTGCTAGGAAAGCTTTAGGTCAGAGCTGAACATGGCCCATTGAGTTGTATCTTTTCTGGACCCTTTAAATGTCAAATTTAGGGCACATTCCAAAGCTTTGTCATTCAGTCATACACTGCGCATACAAAACAAAACTATAATAAATCTTTTATAACTTCTCTGAACCGCCATCGAACATAAAGTCTGGCTTCTGGTCTTTCCTGCTCCATGTATCTGCAGTTAAAGCAACTGCTGCAGCAGTATTTGCATTTTTCAAATCCATCAGCTCCAAGGATCTAGTGCCACTTCACTTTGTACTCAACAAAGAAACTGTAAAGCTAAACAATAGATGCTTTGAGGAACATTATCCCCTGCTATAATTAGTAATTTACAATTACCTCTACCAGTGTTACAAAATAAAATGGACATCAGAAAAACTCTTAGGCACCTCCAGTTTTTCAGAGGAGGAGAAATAACCTTTTGCAATTTACCCACTGAATGATTGTGCAGACTTTTTTGCCCTACATGATTTCAGTCTAAAAAAGTTTCGGTGGTTGTTATCAAGTCAGTAAGAAATCCATAGATTCAGCTTTTCTTTAAGGTTTTTGAACTTTGAGGTAACATCAAAAGTATTGTCCACTACAACGTGTCTTAATATAAAGAAAATCCAACAGCAAAAAACCCCTCAAACCCCAGCAAAACACAGAAAACCAATCAAACAAAAAACAACACAAAGATATACAAATATTCACCATAAACTGTGACAGTAGATTGCAATAGCTCTATCGAATATGGGCTAGATGCTAATGTCAGCAATAGAGTTTCCTTCAAAATTAGTGTGTTGGTAGATGCATTGTCATGGGAGTGGTGACAGCAAAATAAGAAAAATGTTCTCCAAAGCACAGTAAATGGAAACAATCATACCATTTGGAAGTTCTTTTTTATGGATATATGTTTATGAAGATGGGGCATTGAATATTAACATAGATTCAGAAAAATCTAGAATGGAATTGTAGTATTTGTCCTCCAATAGTGCAAGAAAAATAGCAAAACAGTGGTTGCCATTAGTCTATCAATAGACTTTCTACTTGCTTTTTCTCTCCTTATTTCATTTTTCATCTTCTAAATTGAGAACTTTATGTAGCATGGATTTGCTTAAGTCTGACATATATTATAATAATGAGGTGTCTCTCGTTTTATTGATGGTTGGACTCTTACAGTAGCAAACAATTTTCTATCAGTTTTAAGTTCTTTTAAGTCCATAAACAATTACACGAATATTTTCTTTTCTGATGGTTTCTGGAAAGCAGTTTTCAATTCTTATCCACTTGATTACAGTGTTAGTGAACACAATAACTCTGCTTTTGACATAGAAGTTGTCTAACACCACATACATTTTTTCCCTCCACAGGAAATTTTCAAAAACTCTCATGCCTCTTCATTCAATACTATTGGTCTTTTTTATGTGTTTCTTTGTCGTTAACATCAAATTTTTACTTGATAATGATGCAATGGTTGCAGTCCAAGCACAGGAACTTCTATACCATGTTACAAGAATTCTGTTCTGTTCTGTTTGCTCAGGGGATAAGGCAGCACAGGAAGTGACTACCCAGAAGAACTGTGGTATCTCCATCCTTGCAGGTTTCAGTTACTTGGATGGTCAAAGCCAAGGCTGACCTGAGCTGCTGTTGATCAGAGCACAAGTTTTCATTTCCAACCCCCATTTCTGTATTCAACAAATTATATAAATCTAGCATTGTAATTTCTGTCAGGAATCTTAATAAGTTTGTGTCTTCTAGAAATAAAAACAGTTATTGATTTTTAGAGCATAAAATCTTTTTCATTTTTATATTCATGAGTCCAAAAATAAATACCATTTGTCCGTGAACTCTTATTACTGTAGAATGCCCAAAAAAATCCCACCCAAAACCACAAAGCTTTTTATTTCTGAAAGAAGCTGGTCTTCTAAGATTCCGACAGCTAAATTTTTTTTTGCCATTTCTACATGAGTAAAATCTTGTGCCAAAAACATTATGTTCTCTGCAGAAAGATAAGCATATACTTAGCTTTGTACTTATGATACAATAAAAAAAGCTAAGTAGAAAATAGGTCCAGGCTGGTTCTTTTATTATTTTCAGTTTTTACAACTTTTGTAACTGCTGCTTATGTAGACAGTTATTTTTCTTAAAACTTTGTGTGTCATGTTTGGGAAAATATTACTGGAAGTGATAAGATGTGATTACATTTTCCTTTACCCAAACCCTTCCAGGAAAAAGCTTCTGAATATTTATGTTCCCACCTCCCCCACCCTTTTTTTTTTTCTGGTATCAGTGTGAAAACTAATGTGTCAACATTAGATTTTTCTTGTGTGCAAAGTGCTGATTCTGTTTTGACTGTATGGACATGAAAAGCTGGGTGACTCAACATCTAATAATACACATTCATGCTCAGTGAATTTTTTAAAGTGTATTTTTTGAAAACTATTCAAATTATTTTCCACCCTTCTGATCCATTTTTCTCCCAAAATGGCCAATTATAATTTATTTTTATTATTATTGAGCAATATATACATCCTTTAGAATTAATCTCTTTCTGGTTTGCAGAAGCTGAGGCTGTAAATCTGACATTTGCTCATAATTTCTCTGTCAACTCAAACTAATTTCATAAATAGATTTAATTAGTTAAAGGTAGTGCAAAAAGGGAAAATTCCTGTTGATTTATAGTTATCAGGAAAATAACATAATCCACACAGAAAATAAGAAAAAGAATCCAGATTAAAGAGACCCATGAGGGATAGCAATTTGATGATGTCTTGTGCTGTAATTTTGTATATGAGTACAGAGAAAACAAGAGAACAGTAGTTATTTTCCCTCATGCTGTTGTCGAAGACATCAGCACTATTTGGCTCAGGCTCTGTTATGAAGCTAAATATTTATTTCTAAAACAAAAAGGAAAGGTGGGGAAATACCATGTAAGATGAAGCCTCGAACAGATTCACTTGTCGTGCATGCTTTCCTATTTAGCCTTATGGACAGTTAAGTAAAGTTCAAGCAACCTGAATTTACATTTCTGAGAATAGAATTAGGAGACAAAACTGAGTTTTAATGGAGACTATAAGTAATCTTCATATTGTCTGAATAGGTTTTATTTTGACAGGATCATTCAATTCAGAAGCACATTTTTCCCCAAGGGCTTTGGTCCTCACGCACAGCTGAGGAGAAGGATACAAGTATACTTGGCTTCTCCCTCTTCTTAACTTCCTGGTTTACACATGAACTTTTGCTGACTTTAGTCTACTTTTTCTCTCCTTTTGTGGGCAAAAATAGAGATGTTTTCTCTGTGAGGTCAAGAGCATTTCTCTAGAGGCCCCCAACATTACACTCCTTTCTTATTTCCTGCCTGATCCCTTCGCAGGGGAGGGTTCCCCTCAAAAATAACTTTCCTTTCCTAAAAATTGTTCTTTTGAAATTGCTCTTGTTTAACACAGTAATAATAATAGTATTTTCATGGGGTTTTTTTTTCACGGTGAGTACTGAGAAATTCTCATGAATTGCATGTAGCACTTATTAAAAACTTTATTGCAGAAACTTCTATACAATAGTCTTCATACCTTACACTGAGCTACATGACTAGTTCTCATCTATAGGACTGATAAAGTTTTGTATATATCTAATATACTACTCTATTAATATTCTGTGGTGATTTTGTTCACCATTTATTTATATTACAGTCAGTTGAAGTGTGACACTGGGGCATGATTTTGATGCTGTGGTTCTGATCAGGACCTGTGGTAGCACGTGTGTGCATCTTTTCAGTTTCTGCTATGAGTATTCAAGTCTACTATATCAAGTTTTAGTGACCCACCGATCTCTGAAATTGCTAACACCTAATACAAAAGCAAAGGGAAACCTCTTGTCAGGAGTCAGAACAACCCAATGACCCACAGTGAAACACTGCCTACACTTCAGGAAATGACCAATAGGTTTAGTTCTGTCATTCCTTTTCTATTACTTTCAACACAGCTACAATAGTTGGAACGGTTTATTTAAAATTTACTTTAGGGAATAAGTCCATAACTGTAGAGAAAATGTAATGTTTGGCATGCACTTACTCTTTGCAAGCTTTATTATTATGCATTTTTTATTGCTGCTTGTACTATGCAAAAGTACTAAACTTCTGTACCATCTATTTTTATTTAGTATTCAATTCTACATAGTTAAATCAGTAGTATTGTGTAAACATAATACAGTCTTCCATCAATTTTTAAAATCTATGGATGTCCTAAAGATTTATTTTTAGTCCCACCTAGTTAGGAAACATAATAATAAATATAAACTGAATTTATTGGCAAATAGACTATTTTCACATAAGGTGGAGAAACATAAATCTGATTATTTGCATAATTATAGAACTAATTTTTATGTAATGACTTCCTTCTGTTTTATTAAAGAAATCAGTTTAAGATTATTCACTTCATCAGTCATCATTCAATCCCATTTTTTAAGAACACACAGTGCACTATTTTTCCAGTTCTACCTTGAATGGTCATATTATTGCAAATTGCAAAGGAAAATTTCATATATGTCACCAAGTGTGGAGACCTTGCTCACTTTTGTTAAAAAATAATAAGTCGTTGTAAGTTTTATAGGCAAGAATTCAGTTTATGAGATTTATGGTTTCTACAGGAAAAAAAAGACATTTGCTGGTTTATATTATTTGTGGTGGTTGCCTACACAAAACTTAAATAAATATCCCTGCCCTTTTATTTAGTCTGTAGAAGTCCAAGCTAAGATTTAATCTCTTTGGTTGATAAATAGGTAACTGCAATGCCAGTCACAAGTTCTGGGAAGAAATTATTACACCGGACTGTTAGCTTCTTTTTTTCCCCTTCCTGAGTTTCTCTCATTCCATAGTAACAATCGGGAAAATAAGAAATTCTCATTTCTAGGGTATTTCCGTGTTTACTTTTCTTCTGCATTGGAATATAAGTGGAAAATTTTATAAAGAGGAAAATAAAAAAAAGGAAAAGGTCCAACCTCTCACCAATGAATTCAGTAGACTGATGGCACATTTTTTGAAGGAAGCCGGGAAGTGACTTTATGGTAATGTATGGATATGGTATTGAAAAGGCAAAGATGGTCTAAGGTTCTAAAGAAGCTCTTCATTATGCCAGATACAAACACAACAAAGGCTGTGGCTGGAAGATGATACAAAAAAACAAAGGAAGAGGGAAATGCAGGAGCAGTCATAGGACTCTCTTTGCACCTTATAGGAAGGAATGTGACCTACTTATCAGAAATGGAGTTTGGGGATTAAGTGGAAAAACTGCCTGCAAACAGGGAAGTAGGTTTGTATGGGACCTAAGGGTTCCTAACAGAGAGATGAAAAAATTAAATGGTATTTTCTGAATGTTAAGTTCATAAAAAAATTGAGGGAAATATAACCTCACTTCTCATTTTTATTCAAAAGTGCATGTAATTCTGCAAAAAATGTTTGAATAAGATATGAGCTATTTATGCCAGTACATGGGCAAGAATTTAAAGGATGTCAGATCCATCATCCTTTCAGACCTTAAAACAGACATATAATGCCACCTAATTGGAAGAAGTCCAAAGGAAAACAAAACCAATCAGAGCTCCAGTTAATATGATTTACATAAATCAATTAATTCAGAGTTATTTGGTATAAAGAAAATGGTGGAAAGAGGGGCAGGAGAGGAGTATGGAGTACTCTTAGAAGTAGATGATATCAGTTCAGAGCAGGGGAGTAGTGCCATCCTGGTATCAACCATGAATCAGGGAAGAACTTTCAGGTGGAAAGTTAGACATTAAAAAAAAAACCCCAAAATCCTACAATGTAATTTAAAAAGAAAAACAGAAAAAACCCCAACTCTCCAATGGCATGGGCAGTGAAACTTAGAGAGTTCTGTGGAGCCTTGACTTTAAGGCAGCTGTTATTATGAATGACATAGGAGATTTTCACTTTGGACAGAAGATGTAAGGTATGCTGGAGTCCTCTGCAGTTCTGACATAGGAAAAAAGCAGAAAAAAGCATGAGCTATTCACAGTTACCAAGAGAAGACTTGTGTGTCTATGAGTCTTTTCCAACCTAATTGATTCTGTATGATTCTGTGAGAAAAAATCCCAGTGAATTATTCCAATGTAATAATATTAAAAAATAATAGTTTTCTGGAAATCCTTTGTGTTGTCTGACCTTTCTAGTCACAGCCTCATAATGCCATTATCACCCCTATCTTCCAAAGAGAAAAAGACTGAGAAGGTAAAAGGTGAAGCTGTGGTTTTAAGGGAGAAGACATTCAGCTAGTTATCTTTTTCATTAAATTTCTTTCTTACTTCGTCCTTTAAAATGACAATAAAACAATTTTTTATTCAGTTATACCAAGTCTAGTTTTCCAAATTTAATGATCCTATTTACGCTCAGATGAAATCCACAATGTATTCTCGTTATTAGTTCCCCAAAGTAAATGGAAATAGCACTTTAAAATTTAATGCAGGGTATGTTTAATCATCTACACCATTCTTATTACTGGTTAATCCTGAAACAGTAGCATGTATAACATATAAAATATTCACAAGGTAAGGCACTACCATTAACAACAACAACAACAAAAAATTCAATAAATCAGAATCCTTGATTTAATAACTAGCAGCTTTGTTTAATTACTGTTGGGCTGGGTTCACTGAGCTGAGAATGCAATTATGTGTCTCGATGCAGCATTAGTACATCAGAATAAAAGGCCTCTTCTTTTTGTAGCATTTCCTTAAATAATAAATATTCTTAATTTCTTAAATAATGAGAAAATATTTGACCACTGTCTGTTATATTTGGCTTACCCTGGAAAAGAACTTTCATTTACATGTGAATGTTGTGACTGAAGGAAGAATCAAAAGGCCATGGACCCATATTTTCTTCACAGAGATTCCTGAACATGGTCTGGATTGTTTGATGGATTTAGTAATATTTGGCATCTTTTACATACTACAAAGTATTTTATCAGTTATTCTTTATATAGTATTTCCACTGAATCATAGAAGAACATAAAAGAAAAATAATTGTCTCTGCATATTTAGCAGATGAAGCTCTAGAGAGAATCCAAGATTCATGTGTTGAGTGCTTGGAGTAGTTAACCAGAATAGGCTTTGCTGGAAAACGAGTACATCAATAATGGCTTTTCCTGAGCACTGGTAGACCTCAGATGCTCTTACCAGATGTTCCAGATAGGAAAATATGTCATCCATATGAACATCAGTCATTTTTTCTCATGACTGGGCAGTGAGAAGAAATTCATTTTTCTGTGCCCCAAAGAGGTAACACAGAATCACTCTGTTGATATTGGACAGCACAGTGATGAAGCCCTTTTTACTTACTGTTTAAGGGCTTCATTTAATCTTCCTTTTCAGGGGGGAAAAAAGCTACCTAAATGAATCACATGCATTATTGATTATTTGCTGAATTTAGGAGTCTCATAATGCAGATTGAAAAGTTTTAAAGTTATGATAACATTCATGTGTTATACATGTGGAGATTTGCTGATGACTTGGTACAGCCAAGGATTACTAAGGTTGATTATTGATGAAATTCACATGCCAGTGTTTTTATTGGACTGTCAACGTAAGGTGATAAGTGCATACTTAAAATACATGTAAATTAAGCTTGTTTTAATTAAACTTTATATACTTTAAAGAAAATCAGATTAAAGTAACTGTGAAAGCAGAAACTTGATACGTCTTATCTCTGCTTGAAACATCTACAATTGCCTTAAAATGGTTGTGGATTCTTTGCTAGGGAGGGAGGATTGATTTAATGCACAATATTTTAATGAAACTTTAGTATTAGTAAACTAGAAAGGGATGGCTAGGGAAGGGAAAAGACAAATTACCTTCTTTCAGTTTGCATGTTAAAAGCCAATTTGAAGGAAGTGTCAAGAAATTGATGTATTGTCTTCTGTGCTGAAAATTTTGCAATTATTTAAGTGAAAGTGAATTTTTTTTGGTGTCTTTGCTTTTGGGATTGGGTAGCTATTTTGATTTCTAGCCAAATGTGTTGAATTATAATTATGCTCTGTCTCAGTATAGAAAATGTGCTTTGAATATCTTGTATTTACTGTGACATCCAAGTAAGAAGAGGAACTGTGTTATATTTCTTTTTGAAGAAACTTCATGGCAAATATGACGGCTCTCCTACAAATGAAAAGATAGTCTGCTAGCTGCAACTGTTTATGGCAAATTGATGTAGAAGTGACTGATATATATTGGAAATGCATATTTTCAGACATAACCCTCTTTCTATGTCATGGCAATGTACCTAAAATATATAGTATTTTGGCTGTTTCCTGATGGCAGCACTATCTAGTGCCTATAAGTCTGTAAATCCTAAAGAGCAATGTTAAAATTGTGAGTGGACCATGTAGAGGAGGGGAAACAAGTCAGACAGAATCATATTAATCAGAAGAATTGGCTGGCTGTATATATATATATATATACTTTGTTGTCTAGAAATTCAATATAATTTGGGTTAGGATTATAGCTTTATTACCTTTAAAATTACCTTCAATATTTAGATACATACCTTCATAACTTTGATATGGCTTGAGATAGGCTTAAGAAGAATAACAATATTACCAGTAAATACTAGCAGTAACTACCAATCTAAAACTGGTAGTTTCTGATTCTAGATATTGACAAAATAGACTAGTAACTCCTGGCATAACATCAGTGCTTTGCTAATACAGTATTTCCCTTGTATCATTTCCACATCTCCATATGGGAAAAAACATGGTCATTGGTCTAGAGGTGTTTCAACCCAAAAATATTTCTTGTTTTACAGTATGATCTTCTCAAAAACTCAATTTAAGCTTATTAACCATGAAAAGAAAGAGTCCAGCATTCCAATGTAAGTAGACATTTTGCCTTTCTAAGCTATTTTAATATTACACGTATTCCATACTACTTACAGAATCACTGCATCTTGGCAGAAAGGTCTGGTCTATCAGTATGCAGAAGGACAGAAAGGAAAGATGAATACAGTTCAGAAATATTTGATTAAATTATCTTCAGTAGAAAATACGGTCTTGTTAAGTTCCCAGAGGAAAACATTTTTTTCAATTAGTTTTGATTAAACTCTGGAATGAGAGTTTTTCAAGTTAGGATGGAATCATTTGTGGAAACCAAAAAAGAAATTTAATTCAGAAGGAATCAAAGCCTTGTGGGTTAAATACCTGTCTAAGCCCCCAGAAATCCAATTTCATGTATCTGAAGTAGACTGGCAAAAAAAAAAAATCTAACAGGATGAAGAGGTGCATTAATATCTGAGCTGTTGTTTATCCTGTTGTCTCAAGGCTTTAGTGCAGAAGAGAAATGTAGTCAAGCTTTTTGCATCGATGAAGAGGCAAAACACAGAATATAATATTGTTTTAGAAAAGATTTAGAAATACTTTATGTATGAGAAATTGTAGCTGTTATCACAAACACCTGTTGACCACTAAAGGCTTTGTTTTTGTCTGGTAAATTGTATTTTATATGTGGTAAAGAGAAAAATCTATTTGCAGATCAAAGAGAACACAGAATCACTATTTTTTTAAGCTGGATTTTTATACTACTACACAATTGTAATTTATATTATTTTGTCTCCATATTGTTTTAAAATACATTTTTCACAAATAGAATATGATGATGATAATAAAATGATACAGTGACCTAGTTGTGATGAACTCATTACAGCAAATCTAATAAACACATTTTATAAACAATGCTATGCCTATTTTGCATATTTATGCATAATTTGTCAACAGACTTGTGTTGCTGCCTGCTCCAAGCTTCCCCTCCCCCTCCCCAATCTGAACCCCTTTGTTCCAAAGCGTGGGCAAAACCAAATGTAACTCAAACTCTTTAGCAGTGCCTTACTGGCCGGTCACCCTGGGTCCAACCCCAGTCCTCCACTTTCCCCTTCTCCGAATAAAAGAGAGGACCAAGGCGGGGCCTGCCCTCTTTTGGCTTTGCAACTCTGTCTGCAAATATCTGTGTGCTTCTGTTTCTTTTGAAAGCTTCTAATTGCAGGAAATTAAGCAAGCTAAGAGCTATAATTCTTCCTCTTTGCTTCTGCTGGTGGTATTAGATTTGCAGCTACCATTTTGACGCTTTTAGAGCTACTGAAATGCCAGATTGCCTGTGCTACCTCTCTAGGCTGCTCGAGGCTTTCTAAGGCATTAAACTACTAGCCTAGCCGGTAAAAACTGTAAGTATACCCCCACAGACTTGGATCAGAATCATAAAGATGCAGTGACATAAAGATGCATGGTAATGCACAAGAAAAAAATACTCAAAAAGAAAAATCATTACTTCGGTACAAGGTTGTTGTTTTATGAGGTCAACCATACCAATTCAGTATACCTCTTGTATTTGGGAGGACACTTTATTTGTTGGGGTTTGTGTCTGCAGAAAGGTTCTTAGGCTCAGGAATGGAGGATTTTTTCCATTTTTTTTTTTTTTTAGTTTCTACAATAGATTGTTTGGATCTATGGTCCTTTGATGTAAAGGGTATTCAGTTTATTTTTTAAGTGTAAAAGAAAGTAAATTCCTAAGCTAGGACTTTCCATACTAAATATTAGTGTCGTGCATGTTATTTATATTTCAGCTGTGCACAGATTCCAGGCATTGGCCATTGTTGTGGTTTGACACTGGCCAAATGCCAGGCACCCACAAAAGCTGCTCGCTCACCCTCCCCTGCCACATCTGGGCAGAGGAGAGAAAGAAAATTAATGAAGGGTTCATGAGTTGAGATAAGGACTCCATGAGTGAGAAAACACTCCAAGAGCGAAACAGGCTTGGCTTAGAGGTACAAAGTGAATTTATTACTAACAAAGTCAGAGGAGGAGGATGAGAAGTAAAATAAGCCCTTAAAAACCCCTTTTCTTCCCCTAACCCTTCTCTCCTTCCCACCAACAGCACAGGGAAAGAAAAAAAAGGGTGTGGGGATTTGGTCAGTTCATCACCTGAGATTCTCTTCCGCTGCTCAGGGAGAGGAGTCCTTCCCCTGTGAGACCATGGGGTGCTTCCCACAGGACACAGTTCTCTGTGAACTTTCCCAGCGTGGGTCCACTCTCATAAGCAGCAATCCTCCCAAAACTGCTGCAGCGTGAATTCCCCCCATGAGCACGCAGTCCTCCCAAAACTGCTGCGCCGTGGCTCTCTCTTTCCATGGGGTGCAGTGCTCCAAGGACAGGCTGCTCCAGCCTGGAAGCAGGGCCCTCTCTCTCCACCGGGTCTCCCACTGGATCACAGCCTCCTCCAGGCATCCACCTGCTCTGGTGTGGGCACCTCCCCCACGGGCTGCGGGTGGATCTCTGCATCCCTCATGGATCCCCATGGTTTGCAGGGGCACAGCTGCTGCACCATGGTCTGCACCACAGGCACCTGGAGCACCTTCTCCCCCTCCTTCTCCACTGACCTTGGTGTTGCCATGTTGTTTCCCTCACATGTTCTCACCTCCTCCTCTTCTCTGGCTGGAATTAAAACTGTGTGCCCCACTTTGTTTTGATTTTCTTCTTAAATATATTATCACAGAGGCATTACCATCATTCCTGATGGGCTCAGCCTTGACCAGTGGCACATCCATCCTGGAGCTGGCTGTCATTGGCTCTGCCAGACATGGGGGAAGCTTCCAGCAACATCGCACGGAAATCACCCCTGTAGCTCCCCCACTGCCAAAACCTGGCCATGCAAACCCAACACAACTGACATACCCTGGGATTTTGGCAGGGATATGTAGAATGCTGTTACAAAAAAAACCAAGATAAAATTCTGTGTAGAAACTAGGAGGAGCAAGAATTATGACGTTGATGAACGTCACTCTACTTTTTTAAATTCTGTGAACCAAAATCATTCTGAGGCTTATTTGAGGTTGGGACTGAGGTTGTGGTGGCACGGAGCTGATGACTTGATTTGATGCTACGTTTCTCTGTGCAAGTATCTGATAAGACCAAAGGAGCAGACTTGCAGACTATTATTCCCACCACTTTCAGTGTTCTTCACAGTAGTTTTAACTTAGCTTATGTGATATTGGATTATTCATATTTAAATGGTGTATTTTATTTGTATATCTGAGTGAAATACACTGTCTTATGGAAGAGACGTGTTTTTATTTTGGCTGTACAGTTTCTTCTCATTTTTTGTGTATTTCAAAAGGCGTGGTGAAACCTTTCTTGATTTGATCTGGTGTTTTGATAAGGAAGAGCCGTAATGAATTGGCCTGCAGTGACTGAGGCTCAGTCCTGCTGTTTGTGAGCATCTAGGAGTCATCTCTTGTGTAATAAATACCTCAGCAGTCCTGCTGGCCCACATTCTCATTTTGGCTTCTCTAAACAGTGAGGTTTTAAACCAGTAGAAGAACTTGACGTTCTTTCTGGTTATTATCAGAGTAACTTCTTTATACCCTTTACCTTACCTGTAAGGCAGTTCCTTTTCTTATATGCCAATTTGCTGATTAGCAATTCAGCCTTTCATAAAGTTGTTGACATACACTGTTTCATCAGTTCAGCCTTTAGTGACTCATGAGGACACTTTGCACCTGTATGCAAAGTCAGGGTCATAAAAAAAATATATTTTTATGGTCACTTCTCATCACAATAGAAATAGGAAAGAAACCTCTTAGCATATGGATATGCAGAAAGCTGTAACCATCTGTCTCAATGGATAATTGAGTTTGTGCTGGTAAGACTTTTGGAGGTGGAAAAGAAGAAGGGACTATGATTGCATTTCTTTTCTTTTGCCTTGAATTTTTTTTTTGTTTTAGTAAATTAGAGAACAGAAATGAAATGGTTAGATGTGACATACAGTTTTCATAGGTTTTGGGGGGTTATTTTTATTTATTTTTATCATTGTTTACCTTAAGAGATGGCCAAACAGAGTTAGGCAGGGATTCTGGAAATATTTTTGCTGTTTCGATGTTAGTAATATTGCCATCACGGCAGTGTGTCTTGTTTCAAATCCTGTTTAAAACCAGCTCTTTCTGAGATGCTCACTAAAAAAATCTCTTTTAAAAGCTTCTCTCAATTATTGCTTTCAAAGGCACCCCCAAGCGTGAGCACTCAGATTAGAGCATTAGAGCTTCCCACATATTTCCATCTTGCTTTTATGGTAGGATGTGTTAACTTTCCTAGTTAGTCTTCTCTTTGAAGGCTCATGAATCCAAGGAAGTTCAGGCATTTACACCCACTTTCCTTTCCTCTTTTTCAAGACAGCCTTTTCACTATCACAAGTAGTCTCATGAAGATATTTCTATGTTAGATGAGGTGCCATATCACTTATCTGGGAAGTAAACAACTCAGCATCATGAAGGGGCAAATCTAATTCTTTTGGTGACTGCTTGGCATATTTACTCTTTGTACCACTCATGCACAAACATGTATGTTTTACAGTAGCTTTACAATTAAAAAAATAATCAAATTGCTGTTTAGACAGTTATATGTAATTATTTACTGATTGGGTCTATATGTATAATGAGAATTAATCACTTTGAATAGTGGGTGATGGATCTATAAACTCATTTCCTTAATGAACTTACTTTTCCTTGTAACGAACTGGGGTTGTAGTCACTCGGACCGCCACAGGTGGTATCCACAATAAGCATATGGGCTTTGCGGTCACTCTGTAGATCTGTATTTAGGCTCTAAGTTATTTATAGTACCTATATGGCTGTTGATCCTTTTCTTGGGCAGGTTTAGAGGTGATAAAACCTTAAAGTTCTAACCAGGTAAGTATCTGATTTTTTTTTTTAAGATACCCGATTTTTAAATGTGGTTTTCTTTAGGTATGTTACCCTTTTTACCTGGTTTGTAGACATGTTCTGCTTACATCAAATCTAACACATAGAGGAAAGACCAGTGATACTAGTATTTCATTTCTAAGCAATAATTCAGGCATTAATATATTCTTATGGGCCAGGAAGTGCGAGAATTTCCCCAGGTTAGAAAAATCAGCTTTGACCTGAATTGGGTAGAGAGATATCTTGATCTCATTTTGCATGTTAGTATCTTAAAATCTACCAGCAGATAATTTGTATTTAAAAAACAATTATCCCAAAATGAGGCATTTCTTTTAACTCTTCAGGTTAATACTGATTTTGAAAGACTTTTGTGTATTTGATTGAGTGGAACTGCGGACTGTCCAGTTACCAGCTGAAGGTCTGTTTTCTTGTAATAATGGGGAGACCTTTAGGGGCAATTGGCCAGCACAAACTTGGGCAACAAAAGCCTCTGTGGGCAGGCAGGTAGGCCAGTTATTTTTCTTGGTTTTGCTTTTAAAATGTCAAGAGAATTGATGTGTCCTTTTGAACTCTTTTATTCTACTGCATCAGCATCTTTTGCACAAAAATGTTCCACTAGTGCATTTTCTTTTTATATTTGATCTAGTTATAATTCTGATTTCCTTTAGGAAGTGATTGTATGTTCTTATAGCTGTAGTTCAAGATGAAGGGAATTATAATGAGTCTTTCATTTTTACAGACGAGTATGTAAATTGAGTGGTAGAATCCAATATTGTATAATTACATTGATCACTAATCCTGATGTGGTTTTGTTCCTGTAAGTCTCTCCTGAACTGTTTTGCAGAAAGGAGGATAAAAAAATTATTGGTTAAAAGCAGCAGCATAAATAGTAGCAAGGATAATTTATATGCATTTACTTATTAAAGCATTGAAACAGTCAGGTCAAATGGGCTCACAGGCCGCAAGGAGGACATCAGTTACCTTCTTCCTATTGTAAATACCTTACTCTATAAAGTGCATTGCTGTAATCAGTAGAGCAAATTATGAAGAAAATTGTTTTGTGAAAAATTAGCACCATTCTTCAGCAGCTCAAGAACTCATATGTAAGTTTTATCTTGTCCTAAAGATATGCTTTATTAGTTTGTTCCATCACCCTCTTTTTGGGCCCCTTATCTCTGGAAACACCCATGAGAAGAAAAAGAATAGGTGTTTATTTCTCACTAGCATTCTGTTTAGTAAATAATGAGTCAAATGGCTTTTCATCCACAATTTCTCAAAGGTGCTCTATATAACAAGACATGGTTTGTTACTGAATTCCCCAAAGCAAGAACTCTCCCACAATCCCTGAATTTGTGCTTGGTGCCTTTGCATCCACTGGACTGATAGACAAGGATGTCTAGAAATTATTTTAGATTTTTAAATTTTCTTTAGGGCCTTTAAAGACGTGTGAATTTTCATCCTGTTGTTTTGCTCTATCATGGTCTTACTGGGATTTCTGTTTCAGGATGATACCTTCTTGGCTTAGATAATCTTTTGCATTTAATTATATTTTAGCTCTTTTTATTCTGTAGTATCTCCCTCCTTCCCACCTCTCATTTCCTTGTGGAATACTCATCTTTGATACGTGCATGAAGAACAGGTAATGAGGAAAACTGAAAGAGCTGGAAATAATTTTACGAAATATCTTTTCCTGCTGTAGTACAGTTAACAAAATTCAAATATATTTCTGTAACAGTACAGTGTTATGGAAATATAATTAATAGCAGTCTAGAAACTATTAAATAGCTTTTTTTCATTTTATCAGCTAATATTCAGAAAATATTATGGACAGAAGGCTTTCCTCTTCCTCTGATATGTATGGATGTCCTTGAATTTCACTGATACTGAAAAACTAGTTTATCACACCTCAGTAAGTTCCTTATGTCCTTGTTTTCCAACAGTGATAACTTAATTTTCTCAGTGAACTGGTGGAAAATGCAACATTTCACAAAACAAATTATAGCAGAGAAATAGAAAGCAATAGAGAGGATCTTTTCTTTTTCTTCTTTACAAAAATGTTTTTATTATAATTGCTGATTTTAAAAACCCACAGAAATTGGAGGAGGGTTCTTTTGGTTTTGTTTAATATTTTTTATCCTCAGGTAAGGATGGAAAGGGAGAAATAAGCTTTGGCAGTTTAGTAGGTGTCTCACAGAGCTCAGTTGGACTGATGAAAACAGCGAGATGGAGCTAGAGGAAGGGAAGAACTGTTCTCTAATAATATGATTTTGTTATTCCTTGATTAAAGTTTGGTAAAACTTTTGAAATAATCCCATTAGGCAGCTGGATCAGGAGCGTTTTTGCAGCCTGTGTCATGTGTGTGAAGCATGCCTGTAAAGCAGCCAGACGTGAGGCGTTTATCAGACTGAGAGGAAGATGCATCTAGATACTGTGGCTAGATAGACATGCAACTTTGATAGCTGGTGTGGGCTGTGCATTTATCATCTCTTGCCCAGAACTTCTATGAGCAAATTATGTAGGTGCATGCAGGAGAAAGAGAGACCTTGCTCATAAGGGAGGGAGGAAGGAAGGGGGAGAAAACCTGTCAGCTTTTGTCAGTGGTGGATCTGTTTTGGAGCTGGCTGGCACTGGCTCTGCTCAGCACGGGTGGTCTCCTGGTCCCTTCTTTCAGAGGTCACCCTTATAGTTTTCCCCCCTGCACCAAAACCTTGTCAAGTAAATCAGATACCACTGTTAATAAGCATGAGAAAAAAAAAAAAACCAAACAGCTTCTTTGAAAGATTCATTTTTTCTGTTTATGAGGTGCATCAAATAGATGCCAACTTGACAGGGACAAGCTTTGCAACATGCCGTGGTATTATATGGCTGGGGGGCTGCAATGGGACGCTCATTTACATGGCTGATCAGTCCCTTGAGGAAAAGCTGTCCAGTCCATGCAGTACAGAGCAGATCAGGAAGACTTTATTAATAAGAACACAAAATAAAGACAAATAAAAAGTATCACACTTGTGTATCCCTACAGTGAGTGGAAAACTTAGTGTATGTAAAAGACTGTTTGGGTAGTGGGGGAATGCTTCAGATTGGCTTCACTAAGAACATTTTCTCAGAATAATAAAATTTGCATCAATAAAATTATTTGATTTAGAACACAGAAGTAAAAAATTAGTCTGAATTTGTGTTGCTTTTAATCTGGAAAACTTTAGCCACAACCAAAGGAACTTTTCTATATGCCCATGAGTATGAAACAGGGGTGAGTGCTTTTTAATACATACTTTAGTAATGCTGCTATCTTTTTGTTTTTCAGTAATGTAGCGCAATGATTTCTGAGTTGTCTTCCATTTGTCCGTGACCACCTATCTGCGGGAGAACGTTTCCCTCCTTTCATGACAAGACAGCAGCATAAATTAGAGACTCAAACCTAAGTGGAGCTCGACCACTGCACTATAAACCCACAAAGCCGTGCACAAGCTGATGAGTGAGAGGAAGAACACAATGTTCCTTGAACAAGGCAAGATTTAAGAATGTCAAGTTTCTGAGATCTCAGGAGCTCCTTACGTAAGCAGGGTACTTAAATAGCTCCCTAACTCTCTCTGCAGCTTCTTTTACCTCTGGGCAGTACATGGAGGTGTGTGAGCAAACTTGTGTTGCAGATGTGGCCCAGTCAGAGCCCCACTGAACCTGCTGCCCCTTGGGCACATTTTGTTCAACAAGGTATTACAAGGTCAGGTTGGTGTGTTTGGAAAAAAAGCAGCAAACCTGTTGTGTGTGTTCACAAAACTCAGGGTTGCCCAGCAAATGCTGACATTGATTTCTTTTGTGTTTACCTTATCTGCTGCTTTAGATACTGACACTCACAGACTCCCCACCGGGTCCACGGTCTTTGTTAGAGAGAGGTCGGAACTCACAAGTAGTGACAGATGATGTCTTTTCCATGTTCCCATAGGTTATCCCTATTCCCTTAATTACTGGGTCTCTATCCCTTATGTGTGTTGCCAAAGGAGTTTATATACCTCTGCTATCAATAACCAGTTTCACCTCTAAAGGGAAAAGGTGGTACTTAAAAAAAAAAAAAAAAGGAATTAAAAAAGCACCTGAAAAACAAGTCTAATTGGAAAAAAGAGACCCAAAACAAACAAAGCCAACTAAACCTACAATAAACAGGCAACCCTCCCAGTGTGTTTGCAGAATTTAGGCAATAGAAAAAGGGGAGTGAAAAGTGTTTTTATTGGCATAGCCACACATTTCTAAATTTTTTCACATTTGAAGGTGCAGTCTATAGCAAACGAATGAAAACATTTTTGATTTCTTTGAGGTGTAGCAGCTAACTCTCAGAAAGCTGTGAGCATTAAAAAGTGATGTTAACATTTTTATGCATAAAATTTATTGCTTATTGATTCAAATGAAATAACTTTTTACTTCTAGGACATGAGAAACAACTGTCATTTTTTTCTGTAACTTCTTGAGAAAAGGGGAAGATTTTTAATATTTGACATCAGAATTGTGTTCTAATTATGAGTCTATTAATTCTGGCAGTTAAAGCCAGTCCATGTTTTCAAATGCAGATACAACTAAGCATATCCTTTTAATCTGATAGCTCTTTTTGTGAATGTAAATACCACCCCTTATATCTTCAAAGTATTTAGACCACTTCAGTACTTTGCTATTGCTTACTAAATGCTTCAGGTCCTTAAGTAATTAACAGAAAGGGTATGATTTTGGTTTGGGTTTTGTTTGGGCATTTTTTTGGTTTGTTTTAAATAACAGTATAGTCCATAGTTTCATTAAAAGTCCCTGCTAACACGAGTACATGATTACAACACTGCCACGAAAGCCTAACTGGGTTACGTTTGGCTGCAGCTCCAGTCTTGAGTGACTTCAGGATTGCTACACTCCGGTGAAAAGTGTATTGGAACCAAAACTCGTGCATCATGCAAGTGGAAATCACTACTATGTATCTGTCTTTCTGGGCTGGCTGTACCTCAGTGACTTAGTTCATTGCCAGCAGACATCAGAGCTTCCAAAGATACATAGAAACATACTTTTATTTAGCGCTGATTATGCTTAATACAGCAGAACACATAACCTGTAAGTTATTAGTATGATTTTAGGAAAGTCCGTTTCTTTAGAGAAACAGTGTAAAACATTGAGAAAGATAAGATGCAGTTTAGCATGGAATAGCAGACTGTGCAATTAATTTCTTTCCACAGCTTTAGCGTGAACATGCGTACTGAATCAAATCATTATAAACTACCACTTAATTTAGGCTAATTGCATTGTCTTGGCCATCACCCCGCATTCCCCAAGTGGTTGCCATTCTTGAAATACTGTTGCTAGCCCACTTCATTTAAATCCTTTTCTTTCAGTAGGTGCTTTCTGCAGGATGGCTGATATTCCACAAGCTATGTTGCTTCTCCTGCGCTCAGCTCTGCAGGAGTTATATCTTCGCAGCCTTCCAGCAGGGCTCGTAATATTCTTCCTGAACAAGGTTCTTCAGCTATTTTCAAAATAATTGTAAAATTGTACTAATTATACATTTTCATTGGGAAGAGAATGTGGAGTTAGAATTAAGATAAAGCTTTCCTGGGTTAAAAAAGCAAACCAAAAAGCCCACACCAAAATCCAAAATATATCAGTCTGATAATCATTTTAAATAGGTGGGAATTCATGATGTTCAATAAATACATTCAAGCTTTGAAGGTAACTCTGTTTCTGAATATTTTACCAGAATAATTTCTGCTTTGTTGGTAGAAAAACAAGCTCTTGATTTTAAATAACATTTTGAAAAAAAAAATTTCTAATACATTTAATGTATGAATTCTCTGATAGGGCTTAAAAAGATAGACCAATATCCATTGACATGTCCATATGCCCATTGATTAGCACAGCTTATGTTTCTGCATGAAAACTGTTTGGAAATGTCTACGAATTGTCAAGTAAGTGCATGATGTAAGTCTTTGGTTTCTTTCAGGACTGAACATGGACTTGTATTAGGGCCCTTGAAGAGGAGATAATTCTGTTAATGGAAGCCTAATTCTGACATTCTCACAATTTTTTTTCTGTCAAGGTTTGGTATTTCCACATGTATCCTTTCTTTATTTATGAAGATTGGTTAGCTTCAGATGCAGAAATTGTCTGGTGTGGCCTTTTGAAGACCCTGGGAGCTCACAAAGGAGACAAATTATCCTAGGAGTTTCATTATTTCTATTCATATCTTTTTCTCAGCTGATAGCAATTTTACCAAGCTGCTTTTCATCAAAATGAAGACTGTCACTAACAAAGTGGGATGCAGAATCTCAGGATTTGCAGAGCTGCTGGTCTGACCACTGTCTGGTTTTCCTCCTGTAATGCCACATAAAACATCAGTGGCATTCAGCCACGTGCAAAAGGTTGAGAAAGGAGCAACATCAGAGCTTCCCCAAGATGGGATAAGTGCACTTGGTGATTAGCAATTATCAGGTGTCAGTCAGTCTTGGAATGCCAAGTGCCAAGTGTGTCAACATGGTCTGTGAGCAACTTTATCAGCATTGGTTTAGGTATCATTGTGCAGATTGAAGTCTGAGTGTCATGAACATCAGCTAAAGCCTTTTAGTGACTGTGTGGTGGTGTCATCTCTCTGAGGGGCTTATTTATACTGGGTGAAAGTTTTAAGAATGACTTTAAAGACATTTCTTTAGTAGCCCATAAGATCCAGGAGAAATTCAGGGGGAAAAAAGGGTGTCTCAGGGAAAAAAGAGGGTGTATCACCTTTGGAAAAAGGGGCAGGCAACTCAGGAAGTCTTTAAGGATGTAGTTAGGTCATGCGTAAAGAAAATTAAAGAGGCGAAAGCTCAATTAGAACTTAATCTGGCTACTTCTGTAATGGGTAATAAAAAATGTTTTTATAAATACATTACTATCAAAAGGAAGGGCAAGGAAACCTCCATTCTTTATTGGATGCAGGGGGGAGTATAGTTACCAAAGATGAGGAAAAGGCACCGGTACTTAGCACCTTCTTTGCCTCAATTTTCAACAGAAAGACAGGTTGTTCTCAGGACAACTGTCCTCCTGGGCTGGTAGATGGTATCAGGGTGCAGAATAGCCCCCACTGTTATCCAGGAGGAAGCAGTCAGAGACCTGCTGAGTCACTTAGATGCTCACAAATCTATGGGGCCAGATGAGATCCATCCTAGGGTGATGAGGGAGCTGGCAGATGAGCTTGCAAAGCTGCTCTCCATCATTTACCATCAGTCCTTGCTCACTGGGGATGCCCCAGATGACTGGAAGCTGGCCAATGTTACACCCATCCAGAAGAAGGGCCGGAAGGAGGATCCGGGAAACTACAGGCCTGTCAGCCTGACCTTGGTGCCCAGGATTATGGAACAGATCGTCTTGAGTGCCATCACATGGCACTTACAGGATGGCCAGAGGATCAGACCCAGCCAGCATGGGTTTAGGAGGGGCAGGTCGTGCCTGACCAACCTGATCTCCTTTTATGACCAGGTGACCTGCCTGGTGGATGCGGGGAAGGCTGTGGATGTTGTCTACCTGGACTTTGGCAAACCCTTTGACACAGTCTCCCACAGCATACTCCTGGGAAAGCTGGCAGCCCACGCCTTGGACAGGTGGTGGTCACCTTTCACTGGTTAAGAACTGGCTGGATGGCCAGCCCCAGAGTGTGGTGGTGAACAGTGCTGCATCCAGTTGGCAGCCAGTCACTGGTGGTGTCCCCCAGAGATCAGTGCTGGGACCAGTCCTGTTTAATAAGATCTTTACTGATGATTTAGCTGAGGGGATCAAGTAAATACATGGACAACGCCAAGCTTGGTGGGAGTGATCTGCTGGGAGGCAGAAAGGCTCTGCAGAGGGATCTGGACAGGAAGGAGAAAGGGACATGGGGGTACCGGTCGACAGCCGATCGAACATGAGCTAGCAGTGTGCCCAGGTGGCCAAGAAGTCCAATGGCATCCTGGCCTGGATTAGGAATAGTGTGGCCAGCAGGACCAGGGAAGTCATTCTTCCCCTGTGGCACTGGTGAGGCTGCACCTTGGGTACTGTGTCCAGTTCTGGGCCCCCCAGTTTAGGAAGGATGTTGGGGTGCTGGAGAATGTCCAGAGGAGGGCAACAAGGCTGGTGAGGGGTCTAGAACACAAGTCCTGTAAGGAATGGCTGAGGGAGCTCGGGGTGTTTAGCCTGGAGAAAAGGAGGCCCAGGGCTGACCTTATCACTCTACAAATCCCTGAAAGGAAGATGTAGCCAGATGGGGGTCAGTCTCTTCTCCCAGGCAACCACAGGACAAGAGGACACAGACTTAAACTGCACCAGGGGAGGTTTAGACTGGACATGAGGAAGTTTTTTACAGAAAGGGTGACTGGGCATTTGATTGGGCTGCCCAGAGAGGTGGTGGAGTCCCTGTCCCTGGAGGTGTTCAAGGAAAGACTGGATGTGGCATTTAGTGCCATGGTCTAGTTGACAAGGTGGTGTTAGGTCGCAAGTTGAACCTGATGACCTCAAAGGTCTTTTCCAACCTAGTTGATTCTGTGATTCTGGAATTGGTCTATTTGTGCATGTTAAGTTAATATATTCATAGAAACAATGTTTTCTCCCTGTTAATTCTAATAAAGTTGTGAAGAAGCAGAGTTCTATATGCAAACCTTGGTGAGGACCATTTTATTACATAAAAACAGAGCTAATTACTCCAGTCTATATCAAAACAATTATTATTAATACCACATGAATGCTTAAGGAAACCTGAGCTATGAGTTGGTTACACAACCTAGACCTCTAGATGTATAGGTGGGTATGTGGGAAACTTTTTTTCAGAATTAATTTAAAGGTAATTAGGGTTTTTTTTGGATATGCTGTGTTTGTTTGGGAGGAATTAGGGTGGTGGTTAGTGTTTGTTTGCTTCAAAGTAAAACCAAACAACTCATTGAAGACAAGTTCTAATTTCTGAGGTTTACTCTATTGCTTTTTATTACCACTGTGTTATTCTGTAATTCCAGTGTCACCATTAAGCCCCCAAACCTGACTGGCACCAGAAGCTCTGTCACAGCTGAATGAAGGGTGGGAAATCTAATTCCATGAAATTTGCCTGGATAAGGGTCTTGGGGATAAAATATTGAGACACAAAGTAGTTGTTGACCTGTGTAGGCAAGCCAGCTATTACATCAGGTAATCAGAGTTGCAGCTGCTCTTGCAGTTTGTCAGCTTGAATTGGCAAAGAAGACTTGTAATTTTCGTTCTGGTGGGTCTGAGGAGTATCAGTCTGGCATAGTTGGATATGAGCTCATTATAATCTAAATAAACAATACCAATCAGAGTATTTTATTCTGCTATTTAGAAAATTTATTTTGCATATTGTATTCCTCTATTAGTGCTAAAAATCAGGAAAAAATTTAAGTACAATAGCTCCTGAATTTCTGTCTAAATATTCTACTTTTCATCAGGTTACTTATTTCCTTCTTCTTTAGATTCTTTCTGGTTCTTTGCTTCTTTCTTCCTTGAGACAGCTTTCATGCTGCTGATTAATCTGTGTTATTTCTGAATCACCTCACAAAGAGCTTTTTTTTTTAGCTCACTAATTTTTGCCAGTTCCAGTAAGAATATCTGAATAGTTTATATATGAATTAACTCTAGTTCTTGGTGTCTAGGGACATTCAATACAGTTTTCAGTACCCATGAACAGTCATAAAAGCATTTGACATTAATGCAAATTTAAATTTAGTTGACTAGGTAATAAATCACTCTGTTTCAGTTCC
>NW_008239105.1:1324016-1329983 GCF_000691975.1 Corvus brachyrhynchos
TAAATCACTATTGCATTAGTTATACAGCAGATGTAAATTTTGTTTCCTGTTACCATTCCTGCCTGAGGCAGCTGTAGCAAACCTGTTTACATTTGTTTTCATATTAATAACCTCTGCTCTGGTGATCAAAATACTTGATCTGAGACAGGTCTTTATTATTATTGTCACTGATATATGTAGGAGATCCTTTTAAAGATTTTTTTCTGGTTGAAATTTTTGCATCTTTAAAACAGATGGACTTGCTTCTGTGTACTCCTAATATTTTGCATTTGGGAACACTCCATTGAAAACAGACATGCCACCTCTTGAGGGACATAAGGTAGAGGTAGGCCTTTTTCCCAGGCAGCAAGCCTGGGACAGGACAAGAGAATAGCTGTGCCAGGGGAGGTTCAGGTTGGACATCAGGAAGAATTTCTTCACTGAAATAGTGCTTAACCATTGGAATGGTCTGCCTAGGGAGATGGCGGAGTCACCCCATCTCTGTAAGGGTTCAAGAAACAGCTGGATGTGACAGTTCGTGCACTATGTGGCACTGAGTTGACATGGTGGTGTTTGGTCAAAGGTTGGACTCCATGATCTTGGAGGTCTTTTCCAACCTAAGTGATTTTTTTATCTGTCTGAGAACCATTTTGTTCACCCTACAGAAACAGGATGAGGAAGAGAAATTTCAGTTTGCTCCTTTCCCTCTCCCATGGCCGCTGAAGGTGGGAAGTGTTTATTCTGGATCAAGAATGAACCCTTCCCTGATGGCTATCTGTTAGGAAAACTCAGGCCAATGCCCCACTGATGATGACAGTGAGGTCCCCTATGCACATCAGACACTTCATTTAAGAAAATATTTTGCTGGCTGATTGCTGCCCACCTGCTTCGAGTGGTGCCCTTCATGCAGCACTGTGGCTTTTCTTTCAAAGAGACTTCCAGAAGGTTCTCTAAGCTGGCTGGTCTGCTGGAACTGGGTTCAAGGTTTCCTTTTCACTTTATACACAGGAAGAACTCTTCACAGGAGGAACTCTTTCTAAACGTTTCTACAGCAGTGGTCACACTTTAATCTGGTTTATATTTGATGGGCACTATTTTAGTACACATGTTAATTAAGTGACTTTGAGCTTCTAATAAACCATGCCTGGATAGTACTTATTTACAGAAGAAATACTATTTACCCCCATCCTCTTCTAGACTAGAAGATAGTGGAGATCCCTGACAAGCTCCTTAAAACTTCTGCAGCTGGTCATTTGAGTCAAGTAAATAACATTTCTAGCAGCTTCCATACAGAAGTGTTTCATTATGTTGTCAGGCATGAAAATTGTATTGTCACTACATAAAAATGGTTTTGGAAGAATTGACAGCTTTTTGATTTATGTGTCTAAGATTCTAGCTGATGCTGGTGATGATATGTGACACCCAAGAGGAGAAGAACTTTCGTGCTGTGAGAATTTAGGAAGAAAAAATACTCTTTGTTTCTTCTCACAATCCAAATTAAGGTTTGTGTTGGGCAATATGAGACATATCTTAAGACCTCATAGAAAGAAAGGCCTGTTATAGAACCATCCAAATATGACACATCCTGTTTAAGAGAAATATTCGAGCTGTACTTAAAGGCTAGCTTTAGCTTCTTTGAACATGTACATGCTTGTGTTGAAAAGACTGTTGATAAGTAGAGAGTGGTTTTAGGATCCAAATTCTTTCCAGAAAAATTCCTACTTTGAGAAAGGAGGGAAGAGAAATAAACCTTTTATTTAAGTGAGGTATTGTAAAGTCTTTTGTGACATTTCCAGGGCTGACTAGAAGGACAAAGGGGAATAATAATAAAAGCTAAAGAGAAAATTATTTATGTAAAAGTTTGAGGGCTTTTAAAGTATGAATTTGGATAAACACTCACTATTTGAAGTTATTAATCTCTTTTATCAATGGTCTTCTGATGTTCTATATTCTTTTCTTGCTAGGCCATTTTTTTTGTAACTAAAGCATTTCACATTCATCAGTGTTCTCCTTCATAAATTTGCTTTGTGGGATGATTAAAATATACCAGCGAGTTTTCAGGCTTTTATGTACTTTAGTTTCAAATGTGTGCAATCTACAAGGGAAAGGAAGTTAGAAATGTGTTTTCCTAGTTGCAGGGAAAGACAGATCTCAAACCAAAATGTTATAGGTTTAGGTTTTTTCTCTGGCACAGTTATAGATCTTTAAAAATGTAATATGTAATACTGAAACATCTTTCTGGAATTTTTTTGTGAAAAATTTTTAATCACAGAACATAGTATGTCCCTGATACTGATGATGAAACAACATATAATCTTTTCTGTCAGCAAGGCTTCGTGAGATAAAATCTGACTAACCTGGACTGGCAAAAAAAAAAAAAAAAATGGAAAAAAAACAAAATGGAAAAAGTGCAACAAAGCAAACCAACCTCATTCAATAAGTAGACTTGTGGCTGTACTTTCCTTTAAAACTCACAATTTCTTTAGGCTAAAAAGACCGTGAAACAGAAAGACCTTGAATGGCTTCTGAAGTGAATTTTTTTCCCTTCCTTAATGTGAGATGCATGCAAGTAAACAGTAGATGTTAAAATTGTCAGGCATTTAAGACATCAAAGTTTTCTTCTGGTAACATATAGGGGAGATTTAAATAATAGCTAATTTTAGAATCAGCAGGAAATACCTGGGAAACATACTGCAGAAATAAATTGGAAGCTGGTCCAGTACAATCCAGTCAATATATTACTGTATGCCAACAATCAGAGGAGTAAGAGTGATATCTGAGAGTGTTTCAGCAACAGTATCTGGTCAATGCCTAAATCCAGAGAGGTCTATTTCATTTTTCAAATTTCTCTTTTAAGTTTTTTTTTTTTTAATTAAATATTAGTTGTGAAAAATATATATATATATACATCTCCTGACTGGAGAATTTAGATTTTAAGACCAAGAGTGTTCCTTTCTCCCTTAGACATTACTAGCTTCCAATTCCCCAGTTTGTCTCATACCTTCTGCTGGACTGATAATTGAAAAAAAAAAAAAAAAATCCTGAAAGAGATCTAGTCTTGTTTGAAACAATTCAAGTGGGAGGGTATTTACCTTGTCTCCTGGTATATTATTCTTTTTTGTCCATAAGGTTAATTACCTACGCTGTTAAAGTTTGCAGTGAATCAGAGTACAGCTTATCAGAAGAACACAGATCTCTGCTGCTTCTATTTTCTTTGTTGTCCCTTGCATGTATTTTTTTCATAAGATGTATTTAAAGAGTGGACCAAAAAGGCAGGAACAAACATACATTTATTTCTTCTTAGAACCTACCATTTGATTTTTTATTTTCTTTTAGCGGTGTATAGAGCCAGTTAAGAGTCTTGCCGTTCAGAAGTGTGTCCCATTGATCTTTTGGAAGAGCGCTGGTTTGACCCTTCAGTTCCCAGCCAGACATTGGCATCATGCTGATTGCTTCTGTGCTGTGAAATGAATTTGTCACAGCAGTATTTATAAAGAATCTCTTCTTGAAAATAAAAAGACATCTTCACCCTATGTCCCCTCCTTAAAAAGGGGAGTTAAAGGGAAAAAAGAACCAAAACCTAGACTGAAAGAGACACTGCCAAACTCTGTGGGAAGGAGAGAAGCAGGAAATAAAGTGGGAAGAAAATTTGTTAAATCTGGTGCTTATGTAACAGCAACAATTCGTGACAATATAGGGCAAGATAAAAAGCTCCTGGAAATGCATACAATTTTTTCAAAATTAAAAACAGTGTAAACCAAAAGCTAATGTTTCCCTAAAAATGCAGTTTTACAATGACAGTCTTATGGGGATATATGTATGGTAGTAAATTAATGCTGCATTTTTAAGAAGTCACTTCACAATCACAGAGGAATTTCTTTTTAAATGCCTAGTTTCTAGCTTTCATATGAGAATATTTATAACCCACTTCCTTTACACTGCCACTCTTCTTAGAAGCACATGGCTAATTATAATTGTAAATAAGCATTATATAATTAAAATATAAATCAGCATTAAAATTTTTAAAATTAGTTTTCCTTTGAATGCTTTCATTTCTGCTCTATTATAAAGGATGGATTAATTTCCATTCACCACTTCTGAATACCTTTGAGTAAATGCAGTCATTTCAGTGCTTAAAATCTTAACTTCCTGCAGGAATGTATTTTGTCTTACTATTTAATTATGGGTACAGTATGAATTATCATATCTTATAGTAAAACTTTATTTTCATAATATAAAGTCCTTGTAAATTCTTTAGCTTATACTTTTTTTTTTTGCCTGATGCATTAGAAAAGATCAATAGTAAATAGAGATTAAAGCACTTTCTAGGATTCTAAAATTCTCACCTCTCACTACAGACTAACTGTAATGTGGCAAAACCGGGCTTTAATCTTGAAAAACTCTATGCTCATAGGACAATTTGTGTCAAATTTTGCTTTTCACAAAGCTATCACAAATTGGCCCTGCAGAGTGCCACAGGTGAGCAAATTTATCTCAGAAATAAAAAAATGGGATGTTGCATTCAGAAGAGCAAAGGCAATACTGAGAAGGTCATGGAGTAACTAAATAATCTTCTTTGAGCTACAGTCAAGCAAGAGTTGAAAGGAGTGAGCCAGTGTGTTTCTACAGTGCACATGCATGTTCCTCTAGGCCTGTACATATTTTGTGTGTGGTACTAACAGTTCTGTTATCATGAATTGAGTAAACATTCCCATCAGGGACTTGAGCCTTTCTTATCAGGGCCACTTCTCGAATGTTTGTACATCCATGTGCAGCATGCAATCAGTTTTCTGAAGTTCCTCAGCTCTAAAATACTTTTAATGTAGCATCCTACAAAAGATGTGGTTTAGGTTTGTTTCCTTTAGGGGTCTATTTTGGTTCTCTGGAGAGAGATGTTACCAGAGATGACCTTCTCTACAGAATGGACTGATTTTTACTGCCACTACACAGATTTTCAGAAGAGGGAAAAATTCAATATAATAAATATTGACTTAATATCAAGATGCCTTTGAGATTTATTATTCAGATAGTTCAGTTTATCTTACTCTGGATGAGTTTTCAAAGGCACTGCACTCAAAGGTACACAGCACATTTCAACTTTTCAACCACTTCAGTAATTGGTAAATTATTTTCTACACTATGGAAGATGTTTTGCTTTCTAATTACTCCATGTCCCAAACAATCCAAAGTGATAAATGCCATATGCTACTGATGTGCACTGCAGCCTCGAGGCTGGTCTCATGGGAGACCTTATAGCACCTTGCAGTACCTAAAGGGGTTACAAGAGATCTGGAGAAGGACTTTTTACATGGACATGTAGTGATGGGACAAAGGGGAATGCGTTTAAACTGAAAGAGGGCAGGTTAAATTACATGTTAGGAAGAAATTCTTCCCTGTGAGGGTGGTGCGGCATTCTGCCCCACTTCCTCTGCTGTAGTGGCGTGGCCAGAGAATCAGGAAAGTAAAAGTGAGAAAACTCTTGGGTTGAAGTAAAGACGGTAAAGCAGAAGCTGCACATGCAAGAAAAGCAAAACAAGGAGTTAGTTCACTACTTCCCATGGGCTGGCAGGTATTCAACCATTCTCAGGAAAGCAGTGCTCCAACACATGTAACAATGACCTGGGAAAACAAACACTCCAAATGTCCCCCTGTAGATACAAAAATGCTGCTTGCAAGGATTTTCTTGCTATTTTCTAAGTCCCTGAGAGACTTTTCTCTCTCACAGAAGAGGTAGCAGAGTTATGTAAACATCTAAGCCACCTGCAACCTTGAAAAGTCTTGTTTATGGTATAGTGGAAAAATATTTTGACAATGGATGTTTTAGGATTTTAGCCAATCACCCCCAAGGGGTGGCTGATCCTTTGTCCAATTAGACTATGAAGAAAAAAGTCTATAAAGAGTTTGTAAAATAATTAACTAAATCAATCTTGCTGCACAATTCCTGCCTGCTGGATCTTCTCTCCTCCTCCTCCCTATGGCTGCGGGACA
>NW_008239105.1:1330000-1330536 GCF_000691975.1 Corvus brachyrhynchos
AACGCCGAATTTCTCTAGAGGTACGCTGTTCCCCTCCCCCCCGGCACCGGGAGGTCCGACAGGACTGAGAAAGGGCGAACAGCAGCTCACAAACCGATGCTGTGGTACTGGTCTGGAAAGGTGTGTTTAGCACATTGCACACCTCCATTCCTGAAAACTCAGTTCGGGAATTATTGGACTGGGCTACTTTAAAAGGGATTTCCATGGACAGAGATACTGCCCTGGACTTTTCCTTATGGCAAGAGCTCGGATGCACTGTCCGACATGAGCTCCCGACAGGGGACCCAGCAGCGTTAGAATTATACAAAACCTGGTGTTCGTTATTTATCCTGCTGACAGACCTTGACTGTGATAGCAGGGCTGGATCGCCTATTTCAGTGATGAGTGACGGAGGAACGTCCGAGGGGGGCCCCGCCGACTGGGCTTCCGGGGCAAATGATGGTGGATTCGGTAAAGCCCCCCGGCTCCACAGGCAGAGCCTGCGCCGCCTCACCCTGCACAATCGCCGGACTCCGCAGCCCCCCGGAACCCTGCGC
>NW_008239105.1:1334111-1335120 GCF_000691975.1 Corvus brachyrhynchos
ACAAAAATGCTGCTAGCAAGGATTTTCTTGCTATTTTCTAAGTCCCTGAGAGACTTTTCTCTCTCACAGAAGAGGTAGCAGAGTTATGTAAACATCCAAGCCACCTGCAACCTTGAAAAGTCTTGTTTATGGTATAGTGGAAAAATATTTTGACAATGGATGTTTTAGGATTTTAGCCAATCACCCCCAAGGGGTGGCTGATCCTTTGTCCAATTAGACTATGAAGAAAAAAGTCTATAAAAGAGTTGTAAAATAATTAAATAAATCAATCTTGCTGCACAATTCCTGCCTGCTGGATCTTCTCTCCTCCTCCTCCCTATGGCTGTGGGACATGGTGATATACCGTAGGAACCAGGCCTGCAGTAATATCCCCCTGCTTCCTTCTTCCATCAGCTTTACCTGCTCAGTTTGGAAAATCCCTTGGGTCAGCTGGGCTCCACTGTCCTGGCTTTGTTCCTACTCAACCACTCACTGGTGAGGTGGTTTGAGGAGCAGAAAAGGTCTTAACTGTGCAAGCACTGCTCAACACCAACTAAAATATCCCTGTATTCACAGTCCTGTTTCCAACACAAATCAAAACCACAGCCCCATCCTATCTACTATGAAGAAAATTAATTCTACACCAGCCAAAACCAACACAGGAAGAAACAGGAACACCCACCAGGAAGGAAACCAACTGTAGGTACAAAAATGCTGTTAGTGAGGATCTTGTTATTTTCTAAGTCAGTGAGAGACTTTTTTCTCTCACAGAAGAGGTAGCAGGGAATGTAAACAACCAAGCCACCTGCAACCTTGGAAAGTATTGTTTATGGTATAGTAGAAAATATTTTGATAATGGATGTTTTAGGATTTTAGCCAATCACCCCCAAGGGGTGGCTGGTCCTTTGTCCAATTAGACTATGAAGAAAAAAGTCTATAAAAGAGTTTGTAAAATAATTAACTAAATCAATCTTGCTGCACAATTCCTGCCTGCTGGATCTTCTCTCCTCCTCCTCCCTATGGCTGTGGG
>NW_008239105.1:1335145-1341083 GCF_000691975.1 Corvus brachyrhynchos
GTAATAACCAACATCAAGAGCATTGCATCCTGTATTCTCCCCCTGCCAGGCAGAATGCAATAATTTAAAGAAAGGGAGTGAATGGAGGCAAATGCATGTTCAGGGTGCCAGGTGAACCCTGCCCACCTTGCCTATCCAGGTCCTTCTGTACAACAGGTGTGAGGCTCTGTATGTCAAAGGTAAGTTAATTGATGGTGTAGAGGATGATCCATCTACACCAGATGTGTTCCCAAGATCAGGAAGGCCTATGCCCCATTTCATGACCTCCCCAACAAGGAATAAAAAGTTGTTATGCCAGACAGACCCTTAGGGTAATAGACAGCCCTGCCAGAGCAGATGGGATACTGGGCCTGTTGGTCACCAACACAACTGAACTAATTGGGAACATCAAGCTTCCAGGCAGCTTGGGCTGCACTGATCATGAGCTAGTGGAATTCACAGTCCTGAGGAATATGGGAAAGGCAACAATCAGGACCATGAATTTTATGAAAGCAAAATTCTGTCTGTTCAAGGAGGTAGTCAATAGGATAACACCAGAGTGATGTGGTTGACATGCCAGAGGGATGGGATCCCATGTAGTAGGACCTGGGCAAGCTTGAGAAGTGTGTCCATGTGAATCTCATGAGGATTATTTAACAAGACCAAGTGCTGGTGTTGCATCTGGGTCAGGGTAAACCCCCAGTATCAATCCAGGCTGGGGGATGAACAGATGGAGAGCAGCCCTGCCCAGAAGGACTTGGGGGTACTGGTGGAGGAGAGGCTGGATATGTCCTGGCCATGGGCACTCACAGCCCAGAAAGCCAAACATGTCCTGGGCTGCATCCAGAGCTCTGTGGACAGCAGGGGAGGGAGGGGAGTCTGCCCATGCGCTCTGCTCTGGTGAGAACCCACCTGAAGAGCTACATCCAGCTCTGGGGTCCCAGCATAGGAAGGACATGGACCTGTTGGAGTGGTTTAAAAGTAGATCCACAAAAATGATTAGAGGCATGAAACATCTTTACTATGAGAAAAGACAGAGATTTGACATTCAGCCTCTAGAAGAGAAGTCTCTGGGAAGACCTCTGTGTGGCCTCTAAATATTTGAAGGGGGATTATAGGAAAGACAGGGACATGGGGACAGATTTTTATTAGAGCCTGTGGAAATAGGACAAGAAGTAGTATTTTTAAACTAACAGAGCATAGATTTAGACTGTGTGTAAAGACTAAATTTTTTATAATGAGAGTGGTAAAACTGGCCCAGGTTGCCCTGGAAGCGTTTAAGGTTGAGGCTCTGATTCCTGAGTCAAAGACGTCCATGGGATTTTCAAGGTTGACCAGATAAAGCCGTGAGCAGCACAGGCTGGTGGCCAAGCTGATGCTACTGTGAGCAGCCAGTTGGAGTAGAGACTTCCAGAGGTCCCTTCCCACCTGAATTTTCCCATCATTCTTTTAAGAGTCTGTTCAGCGCTGTCATGAAGAGTTTTTGAGGTTTTTTAATAAAATAGGAAGAGATCAAGGAAAAAATATAAAAGCTATTTCAAGGATTGAAACACTTTTTTTTTAAAAAGGGATAAAATCGATCATTTTTTGTGGTTTATTTGTAAATAGGAAATTTAAAGAGTAATTTGATCAGAGTATGTCGGTACTCATTACATGGGAGAGGAAACTTTGATAATGTGTTCTTTAATCCAGCAGACAGAAATATGAGTGGAGGCTGGAAGCAGTTCATAGGTGCATTGAAATAAGATATTAGATGTTCCTAAAAGCAGAATAAAATTAAAATGAGGTCATTTAACTGGAAAGCCAACTAAATGATTTGGTTGATTGGTCATCACTGGTAATTTTAAAATCAGGTTTAGATGCTATTTCTAAATGAGGCAGTCTGATTTAAATGGAGCCAAATCAGAAAAATCATATGACTTGTGTTATGCAAAAAGATGAATTAAATGAGTACACTGAGTACCTCCAGTCCTCTAATTTATGGAAATAAAAAAATTATTTAGTCCAAACTGATAGTGATGCCAACCAACACAGCAATTTCTTTGTCTTGGAATAATTTAGAAAAAACAGGTAATTTCCTTCCTCCAAGAAACAAGGTTATTTAAGCAAGTGGGGTGTCCAGCTATGGAGTTTTAATGCTAAAATTGCATGTGTTGCATTACATCCATGACAGTGACACCAGCACACACAGAACCAGAATCTAGCTGTAAATATGTAGGAAAAAAGGAAGGGGAAGAAACAGTTTCTCTCAATCAGGAGAAAGTGTGAGCTAAACAAAATCAAGTAACGGTGAAGAGCATTTAATTCCTTTCCTTCCTCAATCTAGGCTACATTTCTTTTCTGTGCTTAGAGCTCAGATCAGTAGTAACCTGATGGTTTCAGAACTTTAATATCTTCTCAGAGAAAAAAATAATTACTTTCCAATTTATCTGGAAATATGAGAACACACAGATTTTTTCAGTAAGTTGCAGACATTGTTTTGTCTGAGCTTTTTGCTTGGAAGCATAGTAGTACAGTTTATGCCAATGTTGAGAAGTATTTTGACCAGTAATCTGAACCATTGGAATTAAACTTGACTAAAGAGACCCCAGATGGCTCAATTTAACAATCCAGAAACACTAAAAGAAGCTGCTTCAGAATTTGTGTAATACCTTTATATGTGTAGCTCATCATCTGACAGTCTCAGGATATGCCTCAATTGTGCAAAGCTCTGATGCACAGACATTCAGGTCCTGGTCAAGAGGTGATAGTAACATGCAAATAGCACATATGGATTTTGCAACCTGAAGAAAAGAATTGGTTCTAAAAATTTAAAAGACACTAAAATGCTTTCTTCCAAATATAGATGAGTTAAAAAATACTAAAAACACAAGTGAGACACATGGGGTTTCTCCTTTCTTTTGAATCTTTTTGTCTTTTTGTCTCCATTTAACAGATGCCACATTCATGAAAGTACCACCCACAGGTCATAAAAAGATTTAGTTTTACAAACTTGAAAGAATAAATGAAGTAGGTGTGGGTGAGAGGGAAACAAGCAGAGGGTGCTGCCTGTGTTGTCTTGCTGCGTTAACACCAACATCCGCAGCTTTTAGTGGGTGTTCAGCGTAACCCTTCTTCTTGCCGTGACTGTCATGGCTCTGGAACCATCAGAGCTTTGGGTAATTGCACAAATGTTAAACAAGCAGGAAAGGGGGCACTGGGTTAATTATTTATCCTATATTCCTCCGTAAAAGCAAACCGACATAAGCAACTTTTATTCCTCTAAATGAGGCTGCTACTTGTACGTAAACTGATCCAACCTCTGCCACTGATAGGCCTGAGTGGGCTATAGTATCACATGGAAATGAAAAGCTGTAAGAGTGAAAAGAAATTGTGTGAATCTCATTATCATTAATATAGCAGTACAGCAGCACTTAGGTTCACAATCATATTTTCTGATGGGAAGATGAACATTTCATCTCATTTTAGTTCAGCTTTTTTTTACAATCTAGTTAGGATATATGAGTTTACATGCTCTGCCCCCCAAAGGTAAAAAATTAGAGAATATTCTGTTCAAACTGGGCATGCTGTTATGGCTGCCTTTCAGCCATATGGTTTTCCATCTTTGTATGAAGTCAGGGTAAAACTATTCTAGCCTTACCTATTATGATTTACATTGTAATATGTATAATAATATATTTAAATGTTTTTACTTCAATATTTTACAAAGTCATCCTCTACTTCAATTGCACTGAAATTTGGAGCTTCCATGGGAAAGGTAGGTAGATTTTGATTTTAGTATTTTGATTAAATGAGCTGGAAGTTCCTGATAAGCCAAGTAACAAAATCCCCTGTTCCAGATTTATTTATTTACTTATATATTTTTCCATAATGACTGAAAGTAGGAACATGTAGCCACACCTTGAGAGTAGGGGAGGACACCGAGGCCTGCATGCTGGGAACCAGCAGGAGACTGGAAGCAGCAGCTGATTTAGCATTGCCAAAAATTGAGCCTGCCCCAGATGGTCTCATGTACAGAGGCTTCCCAGATTCCCACCTGACACCTACTACCTTCAGGGAGAATCAGCATTGACAGCAGCTTTCTGAAAAAAGGATAAGTACTCTCAGCAGGCATGAACGCAGCCTAAAAACATATGGGCAGACAGGGTAGCCAAGGAGGTTTGTAGCCTGCTGGTTTTCACATGGCGCAGCTGACTCCAAGGGATGTGCAACAGCTGTTAAACCTCATCCTTCTGTATCTCCCCACCAGCCAGTATCAAATTGCATCCAAAAACTGAGAGGAATTCTGGAAGGGGAAAAGGGATAACAAGTGTTCCTCTGAGGATGAGGTTTTCAGTACAGGGAAACAACCTAAGCTCAGGGTAGAACCCAGAAGACAGTGAGTTTTAACAAGAAAAGCAATCGATGTGTTTACCTGTGGAGACATTTGGAAGGTCTAAAGGAGGATTAGGAGGGAAGGAGCAAGGGAAAAGTAGTTTGGGTTGCTAGAAAGGAGAAGGGCTGATCATTAGGGTAGAGGGGAGTGAGAAGAAGCTGCTGAATAGTACAAGCAGTGGAAGAAGTTAGATGCACGTTTCATATATCCGAGTCCCATCTTTTCCAATTTTTGCCCTGGAATATGTGTAGTGAGTTCCTGTGGCCTGTCTAGGCCTCCCTTGCTGACCTTTGGCATGAGCTCTAGATGTGGGAGCTAATGGGATTTTTCAAGAGGAGAATCTTTTCCCAGGCCCCAGTGTGGAGTTACTGATGAGGCTTGTCAGGGGCACAAGAAGGACTGGGAGGCAAGAAGCAGAATGTTTTGAATCATGTAGGAATATGAAAGAATATTTTTAGCCTTTTTTTTCTTTTGGCTCTAATCTTTACTTGGCTGTAGCATCTGACAAATCTTTCTACAACTTGTATTCAACCCTAACTTGCTAGTTTTAGTTTACAGCTTCTGGATTTCTTGAATCAAAATTGTTACCTGCATCAGAGCAGATTTCACTTCTTCAGAGATGGATGTGTCTGTCCCTTTATTTCAAAATAATCTTTTGTGTTACAGAACTTGAAATGTAGCAGAAGGCTTATTCAGTGTTCCTGTGTGTAGTGCAGTGCTAGGGAAGAAAAAAGGCTTAAAACTACTCCCTGTATGACTGATTGTTAATGACCCCAGCTGAAAGAAAATAATCAATAAATATATATACTAATTTGGAAGTTTAATGCATTCTTGGGCTCAATTTTCAACATGCAGTACATTAAAGGAGAAAAGCCTAAAGCTGTACTTAACATGACCTATTGGTGATGACAACAATGAAATTAAAATCTTCAGTACATTTATTATATACTTTGGAGGTTAATAATTAGTACTCATTCTGCAAAGTAGGTGAGAAAGATTTTTCTCTTTTTTTTCTTGACTGCCAGTTTATAGAGTCCTTTCTCTACACCCATTTATTGGGTCCTTTCTCTACATCCACTCTGAACACATTTAGACACATAATACCTGAAAATACTGGTATTTTCAATATTGTCATTTATATGTAGGCATATAAAATGGAGTACCATAGCATGGGTAATTTATACCCACAAGTAAATATGGGTCCCAGAGTTGCATTTGCAAACTTATAATCTGTTTTCCTTTTAAAATAAGGTTGACTTTCATGAAATACACTTTTAATTGTACCCCCAAGCATTCATAGCTTGTTGTTCTGTTCTGGAAACTCCAAGAAGAAAACCACAAATCCTTTCTATTGACAAAGTGTGTGAAGTTATGTTAGAATGAAGCCCTACTGAGACCTAATCTATTCAGACTCCTTTTGGAACCACGGCTTATTTGCAGATAAGTAGTTCATACTGTGATTTTCTAAGATTCTGAAAATAGACAAGTCCTTACCTTAGAAATTTATATAAGTGGAATGTACAGAAGCAGGGGTTTGTTCTGGATGAGAATATGGCAGATGCTATTAAAAATTGCGTTTGGTCC
>NW_008239105.1:1341116-1355239 GCF_000691975.1 Corvus brachyrhynchos
GAATGCCTAAGTAATGCCCTTAATTTCTTTGAGATCTTATCCTCTAATGAAATGTACTTATCCAAAAACATTTTCTAAAGACTAATATTTTTTCCTAGCTAATTCTTTTGTAGCTGCTAAAATGATTTGTTGTTCATCCTGTTTCAGTAATACTGTGTAGGAGAAGACAAAAGTGACTAAACCCTTGACAAGTTAAGGGTCACATTTGTATTAGAGAGGAAGAAAATAGGCATCAGTAGATGAATCTCCTCTTTTCCCAGTACTATTGATCAGTAGTAGGAAAAATTACTCCTTAGAAAAAATCATCTTGAGAAAAATATCTTGAGTTTCCTAAAGTGCTTTACTTTTTTTTTCTTTTTTTTTTTAAATCACAGAGTTTTGTTACATCAAATAGTAGGAAACTGACCTTTTCAGAGTTCTTGTCACACTGTGAAACTATTTGGTACCCACCAGTTTTATTGCTAATGTTCTTATTAGACTTACCTAATTTTCTCAAAGTAATTTTTGTATGCAAGGAAAGCCAGGGAAAAGGTCTTTGCCTCTGTGTTACACACCACTTATTTTATCATCAGCAACCAAGATTTCTCAGTTGACAGCTTTTTTTGGCATGCGTACTAGCACTTCCCGTGCATCACACATAAGAAATCATAGCACCACCTATTAACAAATTCTGTGCAATTTTGCTCTTCTTGTTTTTTTATTTGTTGTTTTTCTTTATATTTGGCCAGAAATATTTTATGTATGAGATAATCCAAGTATGCTATGAGATTTCAGAAAGTAAGTCCATCAGTAATTCAAATTTCACAAGAAGGAGAAAAATAAGTAGGCATTGAGTATCTTTTCGTAAAAAAATTTCTTGTTCTGTGATGTTATCCTCTACAGTGATTGAAACAGGATTCATAATAAATTTAGAACTGCACTTACTTGATTGATGCAAACCTGATTTGTAAAAAAAAGAGCATACAGTGAGACAATAAAATCAACCTTAAATTAGCCTTTTCTATCTCTCAAGTGCTTTAAGCCTTAATGTTCTGTAGTATAGATTATCTATTTCTCTTACCCGTAAAATGTCTAGAATTATACCTCCTTTTTGTCATTACTTATTCCTATTCATAGAATCACAGAACAGTTTGGGTTCAAAAAGACTTCTAAGATCATTGAGTCCAACTGTTAACCTAATGCTGCCATGTTCACCACTAAGCCATGTCCCCAAGTGCCACATCCACACATCATTTGAACACTTCCAGGGATGGTGATTTCACCACTTCCCTGGGCAGCCTACTCCAGTGCCTGATCACCCTTTCAGTGAAGAATTGTTCCCTAATATCCAGTCTAAACCTCCCTGGAACAACTTGAGTCTGTTTCCTCTTGTGCTGTCATTGGTTGCCTGGGAGAAGAGGCTGGCCCCCACCTCATTATAAACTCTTTTCATCTAGATGCAACTCTCTGATCTAATTTTACCTTGATTTGTACAGTCTCATTAAAGTTGCATGGGTTTAAGTTAGGGTATGTGGGACCTGCTGTCCTGTAATACTTTCTGGGCTGGTTCTTGATAGAACTGAGCTCTAATTGCTGCATTTCCTTGGACCAGTTAACCAGGAGTGATCTTTTAAGTCTGATTTCAATAATAATGCTTTTATCTTGAGATAACTGGCTGAACCTCTCTGCCTACCCATTTGTAAAATGGCGATGGGTCTTTAATGAATTCTCTCATGGAGGCCCAAATTGTTATGGTGTATATGGTTTAAGCTATAGTTAAGTGCTTTGAAAATTGAAAACAGTTTGTAAATATCAGTAGAAGGCTCTGCTTCTGACTGTAAGAGCAATGTCTTACTGCCCAAGGAATAAACTAACCTGCCTTTCCCTCTGTTCAGTATTGGATAGGAGTTTCCTGGTGTATTTTGGACCATATGGAGAGGTATTATATCCCTGTATACATATATATATATAAATTTATACATGTGCGTCGCTATATAAATATATAAATTTTAAAAAATTGTTTTCTAGGATAGCATGTAGTATGAAATAAAAACTGTATCAAAACTATGCTTTTATTTATCTGCTTAAGTTGACCTTGTGGCTTATGGAAAACTGATAAAAGCTGGGAAGCCTGTTCCATAGAATCTCACTGAATTTTGAATGAAGGTTCTGCAAATTTCCACGTGAAATGAGTCTATGTGAACTAAGGGAAAAATCAAAGAGCAGGTATGTGTTTATGAAGGGGAATATTCAAAGAAACTTCTTTTGAAAGCGAACAACAGAAAACTAGAAATTCCCTAGTCGTGGGTAACACTTATGTGGCTTATATAAAAATAGGAAAGGATCAGAACAACAGTTAAGGTAAAAACTGCTTCCTAAGGAAGAGGTGACACACAGGTCATGAATTGCCTGGCATGGCATTAAGTATCTTTGAGTGTTACTTAACTATTGCTTTCGTTCGAGTGAAGGATCACAGCAAAGGTCATCTAGATTCTAAAATACAACCCCTTAGATTGTTTACATTATTTTGTAAAGATGATGTTTGCCAGAAGGACAAATATGAGTATTTGTTCACTCAATATGGTAGCTAGTTAAATGTATGTGGCTACTTGTGTAACAGTGACTGGAAACTGGTAGTGGGAAAAGGCACATTTGGAGAATAAGAAGCTTAGAACTCCTGTGTACATGTCAGAAACTGGAAATTCAAACCTAAAATACCCCACCCAAAACAGGCAGATGTATTTAAGCAAAGAACTGCCTTAAAATCTTATTTGGCTGAATATAAAGGTTTCTCTTCTTCTTGACCAAAGCAGGGAACCTGCCATGCAGTGAAGCTATTGTTGCAATGATAGCGTACTTGTAAAAGAATACATTGACAAATTTCACAAGTGGTATTGAATTAGTTTCTCCTGATTGTCTGAGCTGGCGATGTAATATGAGTGAATTCTCCTTTTTTAAATAAGCACTATGTAGTAAAAAGCCAGCAACAGTATTTCCTGAAACATTTATTTCTTTCAGTTGCTAACCTAAAAAGACAATGAAACAATTTAAATGCAATATTGTGAGAACAAAATACATCCAGAATAAGAACTTGTAAGTTGAGATTCATGCTAGTATGATTTAAAATAGCTGAATTATAAACCACTCAAAAAAACCAGACTGATGATGGCAGTGGGCACAGAATTTTAAGCATGATGGTGCTGCCAGATTGATACTGAATTGCTACAATTGTGATAGAGAATATACTCAGGCTTTCATTCAACAGAATATTATTTGCCTGAAATCTGCAAGATGTTTTGTGATACCCACAAAAGTGTCAGTCACAAAAGCCTTGAACAGTATTACAATTAAATCTGTTGACCTTGGGAAGCAAGGGGCTGAGTTTGGCAATCGTGTATCCACAGACCCCCCTGCAGCACCTCAGTTCAGCAGCACTCAGAGCTTTTGCAAGGAGCTTGCTTAAGCAGAGGCATGATCAAAGTCCTCCCAAAATATATGTGTTTTTCATAGGTCAAATTTTAGCTCTTGTTTTGGATCTACAAAGTTACAAGTGTGATTTTAGCCTATAAATAACCACAGGAGGTTTCTACCATTGATTTGAGTGGTCTTCAGATAAGACTCCGTGCGTATCAACACATTCCATGCAGCATGTAAAATTCATTTTAGCTTAAAGTTTATGCATAATTTACAGTGAGAAACACCCTGCTAACTGGCATGTTATTTATTTTTATCTTCTGTTCCACTCATCCTCATCTGTGGTCTGTGCCTCTGTTTTTCACTTTTTTTTTTCCCAGGGATTTTCTTTCTTCTCTCATGTATAATTGTCTTGTTGTTTTTGTTGCTGGTTTTAACCATCTTAATCCACTTATCCCACCATCCTCCACTTTTCTCTTAAATGACTGTTCTCTTTACTACCAAACTATTTTTTCTGTGTTTTCTAATAAACATTTCCTTCCTACTTCCCTCTCATGCCTAGCCTAGCATGACATCTCTTCCTTATCTTTCCATCTCATATATCATGTTGCACAGTTTTCCATGTATCTGAAGGTCTAGAGCCCTATCATCTTCTTACAGAAATCTTATTATTTGCTTCTCCTCAGTATCTACATTCAGGTTTCCCTCACTTTTCCAAGTTTATCTCAATTTTTAACTCAATAGTTTTGGATAAAATAAAAAAATCCTATACTTGAAAAAAGCTCAAAGTCTGTTAGTCTCTCATATGAAAATTATCAATTTAGTCCCTTCTAAATTCTGCCCCACCAATTCTTCTCCCTCCTTTTGAACACACTTGCCTATTTTCCTTTACTCCAGTATACTGTTTAACTCTTTGTTTAAAGACACAATTTTTAAATGGTAGAAAGATGATTTTTATCAGACTATACATAAGCTGTTTAACTCTTTGTTTAAAGACACAATTTCCATTGGGATGTTAATCCCTAATGTTGAAGTTTAAATGGTAGAAAGATGATTTTTATCAGACTATACATAATCGAATATCTAATTCCCTACTTGAATTCATGCTAACATTATGCAGAACTTAGTATGAATCAGGAATCTGCTCTAAAGAATCTCCTGTAGTTCAAGATCTTTCACTAAAACACAAAGGCTTTCTACAGAATGAAAGCTCTGAAGAACCATTCAGAAGAAAATATGCAGTTATTTAAAATACCAATTTTTTTAAAATCATGATTTAACACTTAGTGTAATCTCTCTGGAAAGATCCACCTTCCTGAACATGATGAGCCCAAGGTTGTTAGAGTCCTGTAGCCTTGAAGAATGAAGCCTTATTGTATGCAATTCTGACGTCAGAAAAGCACAATCTAAAATGAAAAAAAAAAAGGTCTGAGACAGATAATACAGACATCTATAGATAGATTTGTCTAGAAGGATATTAAAAAAATTATGCAGTACTATTTATTGTTTACATCCCAGATAAACATCCAAAGCTATATAATACTTACAAGACGAAAGTCGGTAGTAATTACAGAAAACGCTTTGCCAATTACCAAATTGTGTTTTCTTAAACAAGATTAGATATGTGTTATTACCTAGAATACCCAGAAACACCCAGTGATAATGCAGAGCTCCAGAATGTCAGCACTTTCAAAACAATTCAGTTAGCATATTTAAGGAGACTTGATTAGGGACTGAGGCCCACTTTCTCAAAGGTGATTAAGTACATAACTCCCGCTGAAATCAATTTACTTATATATGAATTTAAAATGGCTACAGAGATGTATTTTGATATAAAATTAATTTTAAATGTTTGCTCACCACTGTGGCAAGTATAGCAAGGTTAAACTCTGTTACCATAAAATATTAAAGGTTTTCTCTAAATATGTTATATCAGCATTAAAAAAACCCCCAAACCTACTTAAGGATGCCTGTCATTTTTACGATATCAAATTTATACCACATTTCTGATATTTTATTAAATGATCTTGCAAATTTAACTTCTATGGGATCCAGATATTAACATAGCAAAAATTATAGTCAGTTGGCACTTTCCAACCTTGTCATTATTTTCTCAAGCAGCAGTCCTAGTTGGAACTGTGGAATAATTTAGCTGAGAAATTATAAAATCAGCACATAAACTTTAGTACAAAATTATTTTTATAATTATTTCTAACTTCCTCAATCATTCTGTTAACCTGATGTTTTCTAAGTAGAATTGTTAAAAAGGACTTTTAATATTTACTGATGAATTTCAAGAGAAACAGCCTCTTCTGTATCCTTGGGTGGCAGGTTTCCTTTACTCTCTGCTTTGACAATTAACACCTTATATATTGAGCAGCTGTTTTAAAAAAGCTGATGAAAAGTGAAGAGACTGTACAAGAACTGCAGCACACAGACAATGAATTTTACTGGTTTTCTCTTTTATTATCTCAGCCATAGATCCAGCATCTAGAGTAATTGTTCAGTGCTTCATCCTGCTTTAAACTCTTTGTACAAAGGAAGTAAAAGGGAAATTTCCCTTCTCTGCAAAAGTTAAATATTTACGTCTACTTACTTTTCCATCTTATAGGTCAGTGTTTATTCATGCAAGAATCTTTTCTATGATACCAAGGCTGTTTACTTTAGTTAAATTATTTGGTGAAGGATTCCCTGAAATTTTGTGGAATGGTCTATCAATCAGGTGATGCCATGTGCCAGCTGTAAAGAGCTGCAGGTCTTCATGAAAGAATGGGACCTAGGAAAAAGAAATGGCTGAGGAAGTTAACGTCTCTATAGCTATTAGATAATGCACGTGGGGAAAAAAAGGTAACATCAAGTGCAAAAAATGAGCTTTGAGGCCAGCATTATCACTCAGGAGCATTGTCAAGACAAAGGACACGATGCATGTGACATCACAGCTTGAAAGGTTTTTATCTGAGAACACTTGAGCTGACTGATTTTAGCTTGCTCTTTTAATGGAGCACCTAAAACAGCATATAAGTGTCTTGTACATGTGAAAATAATTTTTGTGGGGTTTTTTTTATATTGCCTGAAAACTCTCAGCTTTTCACTCTGCCATGTTTCTGCTATAAGCACTTGAGGCTGTGATTTTTATTTGGAAAATAGCAGTGATCATTTGAAAAGATTAAAAATAAACCCCAAACAACAAACTCAACCAAACTAATAAGTAGATTCAGAAAAAAATCCTGAAAGCAAACTCCTAATTCTTCTTTTATAAGAGTTAACATATTTAATAAACTGAAAGAAAATCACAGGAAAAACATACTTGAATCAGGACCACAAACTTGCACAAACATAATATTCTGGATGATTAGTATCTTGCAACTTCTTGATAGCTGTTTTAAATATTCAAAATATTGACTACATATAAAAGAGTTGAAGGGCTGCATAGTCTTTTTTGGAAGTTTAATAGTCTGTAGTAAAAGATCTTCCATTTGCTGGGTGCTTGGGAACGGATATCAATAGAGAAATTGAGCCCTGCCTGCTTGCAAGAGGAACCAGGGCCTGCTGCTGGTGAGAACTTTCTCTCCAAACCATATTTAACAGCAAGTAGTTGTCTCACAGGGGTGCAGATCCCACACTCACTTTCTAGAGCCCAAACTTACTTTCTTAGCTTTGCCCCTCTCCACTACATCCCCAAACACTGGATGGGGAGGCTGAGGGGAGTGGACATGAGAAATAAATATTAAAATCATGTAGCTTAGTATTAAGCAAGGCTTAATGAGGACTTGGAGTTACACTGCTGGAAACAGTTTCAAAGAGAGTGATTCAGCTCCCAAAATCCAGACATTCAAAAGCTTAATCGTCCAGCTTAAGCTAATCACCTTATGTTTCTGTTACCTGGCTCATTGATTAATTTGGGTGAATATCTCCCGGCTTTCAGAATGAATCCAAGAACTAAGAAACTATGTAGGAAGGGAACTGTTGATAAGTGTGATAGATAAGACTGTTTTAAGCTTTATTTCTCTTTGAAGCTGTTTTCCAGTAGTCCGTAAGGCAGAGTGCCCCAGTTTGCTATTATCCTGAGGATCTTTGTACTTGCTGTCATACATGCAAACTGCATTATCTCCATCACTATGCTAATCTATATCCAGTCTCTCCGATTTGATTCTTTCCTCTTTTTGGTGATGTAGGAAGAAAAGCTGATTTAATACAGAGGAAAACTGAAAACAAATTAAAATTTTAAAAATATATGCCACTTCTTCTCCCCTCAAGTACAACACAGATATAAAAGTATGTGAAATGACATTGCATTGCTATCCATTCCTAAGGTCTATTCCACCTTGTCAAGCAAAGGTTAAAGTTTTTTCATATTATGAAGAAAAGTGGAGTTTTTTTTCGTTTCCTATTTGGTAATATACTAACACAACCGGGGGCTTGTCAGCACAAGCCCCGGCGTGCCCTCGGGCAGAGGGGATGCAGCGTTGGCCTCCACAGCGTCCTGGCTGGACGGCTCAGTGGAATCAGCGTGAGATGGGTGTGTGCGCTGGCTCCTCCTCAGAGGAAGCACGTCGGGCAGCCGATAATCAGGCTGGAGTTAGCCCAGAGGCAAAGAAGGCGGGAGGGGCTTCTGGTGTGAGTTCCAACAGGTTTATTTGCAGGAGGGACCAGGGACCAGCAAAAAGCGCCGAGGAGACATGGGCTAGTCCCCTTTATGGGGGGGTGGAGCAAGGCAGGGAAAGGGAAAACAACCAATGGGGTACAAGCAGAGGGGAGGATACAATTTTTCAGAACAAATGGGGAAAACAGGGAAGCAGGAGTCATAACAGGGAACCAATTAATAACTAAAAAAGGGAGAACTTTCTGGAACAGGGGGAGGTAATTTAGGATTGGGAGCCACCCAGGGGGAGGTAACCTAGACCGCAGTGATCTCTTCTGGTGACTGACATTTGATGGTTTCAGCCCGAGAGCAGGCTGAGCCACCCCAACAATATACCTCCGTGTTCATTTTCACCTCCAAGACATGGACATTCAGCCATAGTATACAGAACTTAAGATGAAGAATACCAAGGAAAGAACTACTTATGAGAGTTAGTATTTTACTCAGCATAAGGATGACTGTTAGTAGTAGAATAATGTATTTACTTTGATAATAAGCAGTGGCTGAAATGTCTACATTAGTAATAAGGTTAAATACATGATTTCTTTGAAGAGAGAATTGGGCACTGCAGTCAATTCAAAAGAATGTTTTTCAAGAACTAGAGAAAAGGTGAACACAGTGTGTTTCCTAACCTAGGGAGCTGTATAGTTGGAAGAGTAACAAAAAATAAAAAATTGAGATAATCTTTTAAAAAGAAAAAAATATTCATCCTTTTTCCATGTTTTCATGTTTTTAGATAATCATTCATCCCAAACTCGAAAGAAAATGTATTTTCAGTACATTCTTATGAATATCTCAGAATGGATAAGCTTAAATGAAGCAAGTTTCTATCCTTATGGTTACACTGAAATTTTTTGATATTTTTTTGAGAACCAAGTACATCTAAGTACTTGCTTGAGAAGCACATGTAAAAATTCCATCATAATTCCTATGATTGGAAATAAAGTTTTCCTTGAACAAAACATTTTCTAGTCTCTAGACTAAAAAAATTTCCTTTAGGTATGCATTAGAAATGAAAATATTATGATGGTTACTTGCTGTTTTGCTGAAATCTAGATTGCTAATTAAAACATAACATAGAATAATTGTCTTTCATACTTGAATAAGCTGCAAAATAGGATCAATTTTGGGGTTATTGAAGAAAGAAATAAAAGGTTATGAAATACTGAATAGTTATATGTATTTATGCAGGTGAATCTCCTTCACACATGCTTTTAAATACATTTTGAAACAAGATATATAAATACAATACATGGGGAAATCCTCTAAATATCAAAAAGCAACTCTATAGTTTTGCCATTTTCTACCGTTTTTTCATTAATATCCTACTCCTCTCATTGCCTTTGCTTAGACATTGTCACTGTTACATCTGAATCTAAGAGGACTGTGACAGCATCTTAATTTTAGGGTAAAAGGGTGATGAACTATTATAAAATTTAACAGAAATAAAAAGAGGACATTTCTAATTTCCATTTCTCAACTAAAAATTAAAAACATGTGTCTTGATCAAAAATTTAGACATTACTATTAACTACAGGGAGATTTAGTCATGGAACATGACTAAAACCAAACGTATGAAACAATGATGAAAAGCCCTGATTCTAAGAGGCTATAAAAGTTGGGAAAAACTTTCCTAAAATCTTCTTTCTACTAGTTTCTCCTTTCATTCCTTTTCTCAGTCAAGATGCGTGATGATGCATGCTTAATCCTGCCTGTTTTCCAAAATATAAGCATGTTTTTAAAGGAGCATAACTAGCTACAGTCAACAGATTTCTATGATGCTTCAGACTGTTTTTAACTTATGGCACATATTTATGAGATTTGCTAAGTTTAGATTTTGGTTTTTTGTATAAGATTATCCTCTTTAAATTTGATAAGGAAGATAGATTAGGTCATATCACTGACATGTAGTTACAAGTGCACAGTAAAATATGAAAATTCTTTGATCAATAAGGCTCTTTATCATTATACAGCCTCTTATGGCCACATGCTCATTAGGAAAGTCATGAATTCAAATCTTTTATGAGAGCTTTATTGGTAGAAAGTATTTATTTCAAGAACTAATATCTCCAATTATCATTCTGATGCAGTCCAGCAGTGCTGGAAATTACTGCCAATCACGAGATTTCCTTTGAACTTCCAGAAAAGCAGAGCTGGGGCAGAGTATGCTGCTGCTTTCTGAACTTCAGACTAGTTTAGGGACCCACTTTGCATACTATGCACTGCAAGTCTGACTCTAGCATGGGTAATGGCAGGAAGCTTGAAAATCAATTACCTTTAAATACGAACAAGGAAATCCTTTTTATTTCATTTCTAAAGAACCTGGAACACACAGTGTTTAACTGTAATTTAAGAGACATGCAAATGTTGTTAAAGATGCCAAAATGAAAATATGTTGCCTATTCCCACTTTTGTAGGGTCACTGTTAGCTGCCTGCCTTGCTCAGCTTGTTGTCTATAGCCAGCGCACTGCAAGTTTCATATTTCCTGTTAGGGTTGGCTCTTGGGAGTATGCAAGTTGAATAGGTCACATTGTCTGATTTATGAACTGTGCTTGCACTCATGGTGCCAGAGTAAGATGTAAAAATGTCAAAAAATCTCTTTTAAACACATGCCTGGACTTTACCAGCAGAAACCCAGAAGAAGCCAGGGGGAAGTAGAAGCCAGCCGCCCTGTGGATGCAGCAGCCCCTTCATTTGCCACTGCCTTCCAGGGAAGCACGTATTTACAGCACTGAATCCATAGCACTGAGTTTGAGGCTGTATCCTTTTGTCAGCTTGTTTTGGGGTTTTTTGGTGAGGAGGTGGGGAAGAACATACAGAGAATGCCAAATTTTTATGGCTTTAGGCTCTGGAAGAAGTGCCTTTTACACCGCAAAGAGAAATACAGTAAGCAGTGAATCAAAAATTTGTGCAGAATGAAGTTGGTCAGTGAAAACCAAGTCCTTCTTTTTGTCCCAATGAAGAAAGTCCATATTGGATCCACATGTTCTTCCAAGGCTTGCTCAGTCAAGGGTAAGATCACTCACTTTTTTTTCTGCCTCTTGAGCAGCATGTATCCATATGACAAAGGAAAAGTTTTTTGCACTGAAAACACTGTAAAGCAGCAAGGGAAACCAGAGACATCAGAGCCAAAAGTTAAAGTGGAGATTTCCCCTGCCCAGGTACCAATGCCAATGTGTGTAGTGTCTATGGCTGGCCCTCATGTTCAAAGTGAAAACCATGAGAAATGTCCTGTCAGGTCGGGAAAACCTTGCTGGCTGTCCCTCTTAAAAAGATGCTTCAAGAAGAGTTGTGGTTGTGCGAAACAAGGAATTTATTTATAGTACGATCTTCCATTGGTCATACATAACCTTAGGGAAATTAATCTTTATTAAAATAACTATCATGAAACCTGCTATGGAACGAGTGATAGGATTTCCTTTTAAAAGTCTTGGTTTGTGTTTTATTAAGTTTTTCGATTATGTAAAGAGTCTTCAAATTTTCAATTATGTAAAGAGTCTTCAAAAGTTTGTTTATCTAGCTGGATAATTTAAGCTCCGTTTCTCTGCAAATCAAAGTTTAGCCATTTTTATATTCTACAAATCTTCATGTCGTATTGCTTGGAGTATAATCTGGGCTACTAGAGAAAATTTTAGTGCTTATAGTAAAGACTGAAACAGAAAGATGCACATTTTTATGTGCTTAATTCAAACATGCCACTTGTTCAATAATTTAGAATAAGGGTCTGTGGGAAAAGTAAATATTATTTATTCCTCTGTGAGAGTCTTTTACAGCCATCACCCTTATGGTGGCTGAGCTCCAGAAATCAATATTTATTTCTGGCATATTTAAGCTTCTTATATAACTAGAACATTAAGTTTATAGAGATATGTAAAATATCTAATTCTAAGACTGTGACAAGTGTTTAGTGTGATATAAATATATTTGCCGAGTAAATGTTATCCCCTGGTGAATATATTACATGAAAACAGTTGTGAGAGGTGAATACAACACTTTCTAGAAAAAAGACATCCTTTTCTCTTGTTCTGCCATAGAAAATATAAGAGAATTAAGTCCATCACAAAACTTCAGCCTTTTCTGCAGAGGTTCATTGAAATCTCAGATTTAATATTTGAACCACGCTAATATTTCTTTTCACTCTTTGATGTTATACTGCATGAAGGAGACAGAAATAATGAAAGATAATCTGACTGCTTATAGGTTTGATTGCTTGGACCAGCCATTTTCAAATTGTACCTGGTCTTCTAAAATTGTGTCCATACTTATCTCTAAGGCATGAGCAAGTGCAATGAAATTCGTGAATTTTAGATTGGCTGAAAACTGAGACTCCAAATTTCCAGTTTTTATAGCTCTGGGGTACTGTGTTCTTTAAGAGCTGAAGTTCACGATGATGTCTGAGATGGCCACCTAAAACCAGAGACTAGACAAGAATAAGGGAATAAAGGTAGGTGTTTATTTGAAGGCCCGTCAAGGTACACCTTGGGGAGTTAAAAGGCTACACCCAAGATGGACCTCAGGTCACAAGTTCATCACACTGTTATAAGTTTGGTTCATTGGCATATCAGGGTTAATTCTCCAATTATAACCTCAGTTCATGATATAATTACTCCAAGTTTGCCCCCCTTCAGAGTCTTTTTAGTTTACACATTTAGGGGCCTGGTGTCCTTGATGTGCAAACCTAGAGAGTTTTGTTATGTCTAACCAGCTTGAGAGAGAGCAGGAGTTAACAGGTCACAAGAAACTTTAGAGTTACACACTAAGCAGTACAGGATTTGAAAAATATAAAAGTTAAAACTTAAGGCATCAGTGATGTAGTTCTATGTGTTGAAGTTGTATCATCTGAATCACACCTAACTTTCACATGTGTAATTCCTCTGAAAGTAGCACTTGTTAGTTAAGATCTCATTATTTTTTCGTGTCACTGATATTCTTTTACGTAGTTTTGTTCAGAATTGACCTTTCTCTTTTAGTTCTCACTCGGTTAGAATGAAGTTTAAGTTTTACAGCCAGGCTTGGACATACAGGACAAGCATGTCACTAGAATCTGATTTTATCTTGTTCAGTACAATCCTTTTGTTCTTATCTTTCCTGACTATATCAAAGCTACATCACATTTTATAAATGTGTTGAAGTGTTGTACTGGCTCTTGATTCTCATTTCTTTTTCCCTAAAGCTCACAATTTCTTTCAATCATTGCTGCCTAATCCCTGGCTTTTACCTTTATTTTCCCTCTATTAAAAAAAATGAGAAAATGAGAAATAAGAATGAAATATACATTGCATATTCTATATAAAGAATAATTTTATTTATTGATAAATAAAATTTGATCTAAATTCTAACCAAACAAGCTTCTTAGATCATTTTTCCCTAGCTTTGTGATACTTTTAGATGTGTCCTGTTACTGCACTCTTCTATATGACCTGATTCTGTAAATTTTAAATATGCATCTAACCCTCATAGAAAATTAGTTTGTAATGGACTATTTTGATTAATAACCCTTCTTATTCTTAAAACGAAGTTTTTTTGTCCTGTGTGTCTGATGGATGTGAAGTTAGGTTTCATGTGAACTGTTTTGAAATTTGATGATCTTCTATTCATAGTTTAAGTTGACATGTTGTTGGGGTTTTAGGAGATCTCCTGGTTCTTTTTTCTGTTAAAGGAATTTTCCCCATACGTGTTGCCAGGGGGACAAATGGCTGGGTAGTTAAGAAGAACAAAAGACCTAGCCATTTGGGGAGGCGTGCATCTGGCTACTCTTTTGTTTCACCTGGGTGGCAGACAGTCAGTCCCCGGCGTTTGGACTGAGAGGGAGGCTGTTTCATCGGCTGCTTTTCCTTCTGCCAGAGAAACCCTGGGATCCCAAGCCTGCCTTCCTTGCCCCACTGGGAGCCAGGCAGTGGCCACCCTGGCCCCGCTGTTGCTTCGAGCCTTCACAACGTTACAGCCCTGGTCGCCCTGCCTGCCCAGACCTCCGGGGGATTCTCCATTTGGATACATCTCGCCTGCCACCCGGGATTTGCGTCCGTCCCTGCCGTTCCAGCCTGCTGTTCCCGAGAGTCCGGGATCGGCTGGCCCGGGGGGTGGGTA
>NW_008239105.1:1355303-1406324 GCF_000691975.1 Corvus brachyrhynchos
GCCCCCCGACCTCGCTCGGGAGCGCCCCCTGCAGCCGCGGGGAAACCATCGCACCTGCCCTGCTCACTGGGAGCCACCATCGCCCCTGCCGGCTGTGAGCGGAACTGCACCCGAGGGGAAAGGGCCTGACAGCCGAGAAGGCTGGGACTGGGTTTGTGATTGTTTGCTGTTACTGCCATAGTTATTGTTGTTTGTTTGCCTTGTTATACGCATATAGATATGTAATAATAAAGAACTGTTATTCCTATTTCCCATATCTTTGCCTAAAAGCCCCTTGATTTCAAAATTATAATAACTTGGAGGGAAGGGGGGTCGCATCTGCCATTCCAAGGAAGGCTCCTGCCTTCCTTAGCAGACACCTGTCTTTCAAACCAAGACACATGTATTATTAAATGTATATATTTCCATGCAGTTTACATTCTATAAACAACAGTAAAGAAGGGCCATTCAAAAGATACAGTAATTTGAGTGCAGCTGGAGTGCTGGCCATTTTCTTTCCATCTACTACCCCTCCAAATTTTAGATCAAGTGAGTAAATTTTCTCCATTTAAAAAACCCACTTTCTTGCTTTGTTTTATCAGGTGTTCCCTGAAGTATTTAAAGGAAAAGGGTGGGAGGGAGAGTGGAAAAAAACCCAAAAGTGCTTTGTATGCAAGAAGATTTATGGACTATTTTATTATATTTCCCTGATAATTTGAAAAGGTTAGTTGCCATATTAATTTATTAATACACTGATTTTATTTATAGACATAGACTCCTTTAAATTAATATAGTATTTTTTAAGAGACAGTTTTTTCTTTAATTATTTTAATTTAGAACTTATTTCAGTTTAAGGCTAAGACCCCTCTAATAGCAGTTAAAGAAAAAATTTGGATAATTATAAAAGGCAGGACCCTCTTTCATCAAAGATCTACTTTAGATGTGCATAAATACATAAATGAGTGAAATAGCAGGCTAGAATTCTCACCACAAAACATTATGGCATAGAGCTTTAGGGTAGGGAAATTTTGTTAAATATTAAAAGTTCTTCTTGCTCATTCTAAATATAATTTTCACAGGATGCTCACTAGTCTAAGATATATTGTAAAAGATGTTGTTTTCTAATTCTAAATTCTAATCTCTCCAAAAGAAAACATTTTAGTAGATGGGATACTTTCTCAAGTTAAAATATGTACTAGTTTGAAAACAAACTAGTGGGAGACACCAAGTCAGAATAACAATTTAATAGGGAAATAAAAGGAAAAAAAAAAATAAAGGCAAAAACCACTGGGTTAAACTGACAGAGTCAGGATACAACCTGACACCCTGTTAATCAGGGTGGTGGTAGCAGTCTGGTAGAATGATGGCTGCAGTCATCCTGAAGCAGTGATCCTGTAGAAAGGGTCTGCTCTTTTCCTCAGAAGGTCCAGTGGTGGCTATGTAGCTCCTGTCCTCTGGAAATCCAGTGGTAAGGCTGTCTCTGGTGTTCAGAAACTCAGATTATATCCAGGATGGAATGCTTGGTTCCTCCCTCTGGGTGGAGCATCTCACAATGGAATGATGAGTCATGAGGCCAAGTGTTGATTAGGCTCATTAACAGAAGATAGTCCAGAGGGAGTTATCTCTGAGTCATGCAGCAGGGCATTGATGGGCCATTAACAGAAAGATAGTCTGGGGGGAAGAGGCAAGGAAACACTGCCCCACCTGATTTCAACAGCTCATGAGGATGGTAATAGAATACACTGCAACCCAGGACATTATCCACCCCTTATTCTATTACCATCTACATCATCACAAATCAATACCTTCCTTAAACTCTACACACACACACACATATATACAATGGAACTGCACACACAGTTCTCACCTAAGATTAGGTCTCCTTGTGGTACACAACGGGTTTCCCATCTTTCTGCATTACCCACCAAGTGTAACCAGGTCCTTGAGCAAAGACAATCCCACAGATGGGTTTGCCTTTGCCTGACATGGGATTAATCCAAACAGTTTTTCCTAAAATACCTCTCAGGTGTACCACAGGGACTCTATCTCCATCCACTGTGTGCAAGGGTTCAGACTCAGTGGGACCAGCTCAATTGATAGACCCTTGGGTATTGACCATCCAGGTGGCCTTTGCTAAGTTCACTTCCCAATTTTTGAAGGTCCCCCCACCAAGTGTCTTTAGGGTGGTTTTGAGTAGTCCATTGCAGCCTTCAACTTTCCCAGCAGCTTCTGCGTGATAAGGGATATGATATATCCATTGGATACTGTGTTCTCTGGTCCAGGTGTTGATGAGGCTGTTCTTAAAATGAGTCCTGTTGTCTGAGTTGATCCTCCAGGATGGAATGCTTGGTTCCTCCCTCTGGGTGGAGCATCTCACAATGGGATGATGAGTCGTGAGGCCAGGCGTTGATTAGGCTCATTAACAGAAGATGGTCCAGAGGGAGTTATCTCTGAGTCATGCTGCATGGCATTGATTAATTAACAGAAAGATAGACTGGCGGGGGGGGGCAGGGCAGGCAGGGAAACACTGCCCCACCTGATTTCAACAGCTCATGAAGATGGTAATAGAATACACTGCAACCCAGGACAAAATCAAATTCTATTTAAAGAAATCATTGCTGAGCTGCACCAGATGCTGACATGGAAATGACTTTTGAATTAAAAAGTGGGTGCATAGGCATTTCACCTCTGAAAGTAAGTCCTTAAATTTTCTTGAGACTGTATGAGGTTTCTCTGTCCCTCTGAAGTCTCTAGGCTTTGAAGAGACATGTGCTTTGTGAGCTAAACATTTCTCTGGGGATTTTCTGTCAATCCCTATGAATTTGTTAGGTTTATAATGATTTTTCCCAACCTCCTCCTCCAGTGGCAATCTTCTTTCAGTTTTTTTAACAGGTCTTTCTTTCAAGAAATTGTACAAAATTAGGGAAGGAATGATCTTTACAGTGATAAACTCTGCCTGAGAAGAATAGTGATAACAATGATAATAATAACAATGATAACAATAGCAATAATAAATATTCAAATTTCATTTTCATTGTGGACAAGAGATACATCAAGGTTATGTAATCATGAGATGTCTTTCAGGTTTTATACTCTCATTTGCATTGATATTAATTTAATTGATACCACAATTAAGGATAACATTACTATCATGGGAGTAAAGGATGTTATGGCACAAGGATAACTAAAAATTTAATCACAGAAGCAAGACAAAACTAAGACAAATGAAAAGAAAACTTGATATGTGATTACAAACTGATAAAATTGGTTTGATCATACCCTACTAAGAAATCAGTAACTGTAAAGATCAACCTAGGCAGCATAACTACCTAGAAATAATTATTTAATAATTATAATTTCTTGGGACATAACAGGACTAGGTGGGACTTAGGCACCCATACAAAATGGAGAAGGTGCCTGCCACTTTTCAAAGTACTTTTAACTCGGTACAAGTACTGAAAAATGTAAAGCTTGAGATATTGCAGGCTTTTGGAACTAAATATATGTTATATTATATGATGTTTTAAATTCCTATTAGGGAATTAGGGACATTTAGGGCAACTGGTGAGGGGTCTAGAGTAAGTCCTATGAAGAAAAGCTGAGGGATCTGGGGGTGTTTATCCTTGAGAAAAGGAGGCTCAGGGGAGACCTTATCACTCCTGGTGGGGAGTCAGTCTCTTCTCCCAGATAGCAAGTGACAGGAGAAGAGGAAACTAGCTCAAGGTCCATCAGGGGAGGTTCACGTTGGGCATCAGGAAGAATTTCTTCACTGAAATGGTGTTTAGGCATTGGAATGGGCTGCCCAGGGAAGTGGTGAAGTTATCCCTGCAAGTCTTCAAGAAACAACTGGATGTGGCACTTCTTGTTATGGTTTAGTTGACATAGTAATGTTCAGTCAAAGCTTGGACTCAATGACCTTGGACATCTCTTCCAGCCTTATCGATTCTATGACTCTATGACTACGATTCTATGGTTCTAGGAATAGAAAGAAACAGCCAACTACTTCCCTACAACTGTTTAGACCAAATTCATCTGAAAAGCTATGTGAAAAGTGCTGAGAGAGGTATGCAAAGAGCAACATACGGGAAAGATGATGAGGCCATGATAATGTCACTGCAAAGGGGTAGTTATCAGACAGCTGGGGCTCCCAGAAGCCCTTCCTTCAGCACGCAGCCCCCTGAACAAGCACTACTGAGTGGAAAATTAGAGCTTTCCTGTCAGCTTCCAGTTGTGAAGAAGAGGCCTTGATAGCAGAAATGGCAGTAATTCAGCTGGTGGTCAACAGCTTTGAGTGCCTTGAACAAAAGGGAAGTCATATTTTCATTAGTATCTAGCCTGAGGTGGTGTTTGGCATAAATTAATTTAAACAGTTACTTATATAGTTTTGCTCTTTGTGCTTTAATATCATTCAAGCATTTTCTCTTACCTCTCCCATTCCTCTTTGCAGAAAAAGGGACAGGAACAGCCCGCTACCTTACTTAACTGCTTGATCATCTCTTGCTGGTTCTCCTGCCAATAAAAACCAGTGCCCCAGAGCACCTTTTTGGTATGACTTATGTGTTTGATGGACTTACGTGTTTCTTTTGGAGGAATAGTGAAGAGATAACCTATTTAAATCTGCTGCCTCTAACAACACATAGATGCAAATAATGACAATTGGATTTTTGCAGTCAGATTTTGTTTTTTAAAACTCACACTACTGATGTATGATGTGAGTGACATTTTTCAGAAACCTAGCTGGTATAGCTGTTTTCATTGAATTCCTTGGATTTCAGTGGGAATTGATACAGGCTCTGGTTTTGTATCTGTAAACTAAGCACTTCATATCAGTGAAGGGCTACGTGCATGGAAATCCTTTCTGACATTTTTATAGTCATTTTCTAAGCAGAACAGCATTTTAAGATTTTACTGCCACAGTGTTATTGTACAGAACAAAGTCATTTCCTGATTAAAAGGAGTGTGGTTGCACTTCTGTGCATTATGTTTCACTGTACTAGCTTGTGCTTTTAAAATGCAAGTATTTCAAAGAAATGACTGATTTTTAGACAAGTTTCACTCTTCTAGATCATTACATAAACTTGCATTGCTCTGAAGAGGCTATTCTTATGTATGTTCACTTATCATGACAAGTTTCTTAAGTAACTCAGTCTTGTTAATTTATTTATACACTTACTTCTTATATTATCTCTTTGATTTCATAGACAGGTATGTCAGTTCATTAAAGCAATAAATAATTTGGTAAACAAAAGAGATAAAAATCTTTTTAACACATGTGCATAGAGGACAGGAAGGACAACCTGTGACCATCTTTGAAGACAGCAACTTTCTGATTTAGATAGATCGATCAGTTTAGATAGATTTAAAAAAGTGAATACTACTAAGTTAAATGCAGTTTTCTGATTCAGATATGTGGCATAAGGACACAGAAAGAATGTAGAGTGACTATATTGAAAGAATGGTGATCTACATAAGCCAGTTACTTATTTTCTATATATTTAATCCCAATTTATCGAATGAAATTAAGAATTTAATTAATAGCTAGTCTTCTAGCTATTTAATTAATAACTAGTTTTCTAAAATATAAATGATGTAGTCTCAATTGCTAGTATTTCACTTTACATACAGATCTTCAGTTGCATTGAAGTGTTACATCCCATTGATTTTGCTTTTTTACTTGTGATTATTTCATCTGTTCAAGCAGGAAAATTCAGTCAGAAATGTCCTTATTTGAGGGTGAAAAATGAAAATGACAATGAAAGAAAACCCTCTACAAGCAGAAATTGTAATAAAAATACTGAATTTTAATTAATTGATAATTTCTATTCAAAACACTAGATAATGTCACTCAACCTATCAGAATGCATTCCTTTGTGTGGACAAACTAGGCAGCCTCTTTCTATTTTTGTTATATAAGTTTTGAATTTCCTTTCATGTCACGGTTAATTCCACATGAAAAAGAATTTAGAAATTCTCTTTCCTCCTTTCTTGCTTGTAGACCTAGTATGTTTTAACATAATAATTGAATTAATTTCTTCCAATGTAAGTCTGCAACTGTTTTGCAATCTGCCTTCCTCCTTTAATCCATACTCTTCAACTTAAAAGCAATACATATTTAGGTCTCTATTTTAAATTTTAAAATATTTCTCAAATATGCTTCTATACCTGATTTAATGAAAATCTGGATCTGCAAGGGACTGTGCAAGGTCACATAATTGAATGAATACGAACATGAGATTTGTAGTACACTGGAAGTGCCTAAAAAGCCTTGAAAATTTTTCATACGGCTTTTCATTATTTATTTAATTAATACAAAGCTTATTCATTTTTTTCTCAATGTTTTTTGTACCTTTCTCCCTATTCCCAAGCAACTATTATTTAATAACTTCTCATTTTATTTTGATTTTTTGTTTATTAATTTTTTGGGGAGAAAAAGTCATTGCAATTAGAAAAGATCTCTTAGGACAGAAAGCAAAGCCCTGCCAATACAGAACTGTAACACAGAATATAGTCTCCTGTGTTTTACCCATTTCATTTTAATTGTTTTGAGGAAGATCTAGCACACTGTAGAACGCTCTCAAGAGAAAAAAAGTGGAAATACCCTTTCTCACTTACAGTAAGTCATCCTTCAAATTCAGATTATATTGTCCTTTTCTCAATTTGATCTCATTATTTCTAGATATATCCCATTTGTATTTTTAAATAATTACTCTTGCCCCTTGGTGTTTACCTTCTCATTGCTTTGACAGATATATCTTCTCCCTTCTCCCCCCACTTAATTGTTGGTTAGTCAAGCTGTACATATTTAATCTAAGCTTTTCTTATCCATCATCCCTTCCTACCCATTAAGCAGGTTCCCCCCTCTTTGCTCTGATCCTTTCAGCGTGTCAAAGCACAAAAGTTGGAGCTGATTGCACTTGTCAAGTGTTCTCCAGTTCAAATTTGAAAGAATAGTCTGATCTTTGTTGACTTGCAAAGAAATGACAGCTCTATCCCTTGTTTATGCTAAAGTCCAGTTTCTACACTCTGTGACCATGCAAAAATATTTTCATAGGGATGCTGATTTCCTTGCTGCTGCTGTAAAATAGCCTAAGAGCACTGAGGCATGGGTTGATGTTTTATCAACTTAATTTAAAATAATCCAGACTTAAAAATTCAAATTTTCATGCGAATTTTTTGTTGTGGTATAGATACCTGTGCCTATGGAGGGGTTAATATCATGAAACGGCCAGCAGGAACGGAAGTATTTTCATGCTGTTGCTTGAGAACTTGCCACATTTGAAAGGACATGGTGAGACTAAATGCACATAAGGTTATGAGGATTAAGTGTAATGACTTGGCCCGGAATCAGTGTTAATCTCCATTCATGAGCTGCAAAAGGGATTCTGACACACAGATTACAGCAGAAAACACAGACTATGCTAGAATAGTTTGTGATGGGAAAGATTTATGAAAATATCAGAATTATCAGACTGACAGTATTTGCCAACACCACAGCCTCTGTGAACTTTTTCTGATGCTGTTTTTACAATTAAATGGCCTTCACTTAAAAAGTTCGAATTAAGTTGGTAGGATATATCTGAATTAGTATCTGCTGGTAGGGTTTATCTGAAACTAGAGCTTTATTGGCAGGTGATATTTCAGCTCAGAAACAGATGAGCAGCTCTTGCTGTTTCTCTGACGCCAATGGCTTCTTATGCAATCTAAATAAATTACTGAGAATGGCTCTCTAAATCAGGGATTTATATTGACCAGCCTTGAAAAAAGTAACACGTGAAAGACCCAAGCTGGGAAGAAGATGAGAGATGAATTTTCTCACTGAATCAAACAAATAAAACAAACAAACAAACAAACCCCTACAAGGTAAATACATTTGTAACTAACCATAGAGATTATGTGTTATATCAATTTTCCTGTGCTTATAGGCATATTTCAATTTCTAAAGAGATCTCTCACGTTTACTGGAGTGGCTTGATTTCAAAGAGGTAAAAAAATCCCAAATCCTAAAACTATACTTATAGGTAGAAATGTAACGTTCTTAAATCTATACGTATATTGATATAATTTTATATTAATATAAACAAAAATATTTATATCAATGTATTTTCTTGTGCTCCTACATGAACATCTTGATAAAAGCTTTAGCCAAATGTCTGTTTGTAGACTCTGATACTCTGCCATCATTACTGTTTAATGTTTAAAAAAGGTCATTAAAACTACTGTATTCACATTTAAACCAGGTCTAAACATTCAATTTTAGTCCAAAACATTTAAGTAGCCTTGAAATGCATGAAGAGAAAAGAGAAAGAAAAACCAGGAATACTCTATTCAGTGGGTTAATAAAATCTCTTTTAAAATAAGGTGCTTCTTTGACAATAAGAAAATAAATTAATGTGTCCTGGATGTACCTTATCAAATATACTCACTTGCCTGTGGATCTCAGTTTTTGAGATGGCTTAATTCTGAATATTATCTTAATTTCTCTTTTAAATATTGCTAGAACTCTGGTTTAATTTCCACTTGACTCTCTCTGCTCACTAACTCCTTAAGCTTTCTACTTCTGACAGATTACAAGGGTATCATTAAGTAATGCAAGTTCATGTCTTCTTAGTAGACAATCCTGTTGACCTTAATTTCCCCGTGTCCCATCTTGCATCCCATTTTAATGCTGGCAGTCTCACTTTTACTTTATCTAGGCTTTTACCTCTGCACTTATAAAACAAGCACAGAACATCATGAGCACTTTGGTGCCCTGATCTCACCTTGGAACTGTGGCTTTTCAAGGCAGGCTATGATGGGGTAATGATCAAGGGGTAATGATCATCAATGTTTTTATTCTTCTATTATTTATATTTGCATGCTATTGTTTTAGTGGAAATTACTCCTTTCTTTCTAAAAAGGCTGTAAAGTGTAAAGGCATAGGGAGTTTGTGCTCTCATTGTCATTAACTCTGGTGAGTCAAGACATAAGAATTATTTTTAAAGTCTCACCATTCTTCAGTCTTATCACCTGGTCCATCCCCTGGCTTTGATATTGAAGTTCCTGCGTGGAACTAATACGATCATGCATACATTAACCTCTGACGTTAATACTCAATGCCAGTAGTTAGCTGAAGCTTCTCTGTGGTGTTTCTCCTTCTGTGCACAGCTCACTTTGACCTGGCTTTAATATGCATGATTCGATTGACCCCTGGCCAGTAATGAGTAAAGCCCTGAAACAAATAAGGTCTGGTAATGATACTAATCACCCTCTAAATCTCTGTAAAACAAGCTGGTATGAAAAGGACATAGGGAATTTAATGCCAGTAAGTTTGTTTTCTAGGCAGAAGGGTATTAAGCAAGCTTTTGCAAGGTACATGTTGTACTGCCCTTTCTTTCAAGCCAAAGAAGGAAGCAAAGGCATCATCTGTCATAGGGCTGAAAAGCTGCCAGGTATCTCAAAACCTCATCTTTCATCTTCAGCAAGGAAAACTGAAATTAACATTGCTGATATGAAGGCAGGCATAAAATTGTGTGAGTTTAAGATGTGGATCTAGATATAGACATTCACCTTAAAATATGAAAAAGGAGGAAAGAGGAACTCTTCAGCTGGGCAAATCTTAGTAGTTGTTTCTTTATGAAAAGCAGCATCATAACTGTAAAGCATGGGGGAAAATAATTCCACATACTATACTGAAATCTCCCTTTTCAATGTCAAATTCACTTGCATTAGGATAGTTTTAATGGAGATACTTATTTTACCTCTTGTGAAACCTTTTTTCAGCCAGCCAGTATGAACAAGATGAAGCATTTGCATTTCTGAGTTAAAGAAAATTGCCTGCAGTATGTATTAAAAGTTGCAAATAGTCATGAGCCATTACCAGTTGTTTAGTCAATACCCAGATACAAACTTTCCCCTTTTATTATGTACAGCACATTTATTCAAAGATGCTTACACAAAGTGCAGTATTTCATAATAATTTTATTTCATTTTCTAAATACTATCTCTAAAATATCCTTTGATAACATGTAAGCTTTACATACCTGGACACTTGTGAAACTTAGCTTTCTACCTAGCCTAATTGTATTCCTCTGAAATAAAGTTTTCTATCAAGTGTTTCCCATCTGTTCTACTTGTCTGGAAATAGACATCCTGAAATATGGAGCAGCTTAGTGGGTGCAGGATTTTTGCACTCTGTATGTCTCATTCCTGAGTTGCTCACAACCACTTGAGGACTGAGGCCCAGAAAGACCAAAAGCTTGGTCCCAATCAAGTGTACATTGTTTCCTTGGTGGCAGAAAATATACAGTAATTTTGTTCTTTCCTGTGATATGTATTTGAATAGTCACTTCTGTATGACATGGAAGTGGGTTTTTCTCATAATACTAAAACTGATCAACTGTGTAACAAGAATTGTGTTATGATCTGGAACAGGCTTTACAAAAGGTGAAGAAAAGAGTGCTACAGTGAGGACTGATTTGAGGTGTTTTTAATATATCCACCCTCTCCTTCAAATGGGACATTTTTTTGTGTTACGTCTAGTAATTACTGGATTAATGAAATCCATTATAAGGCAGACAAATTCATCACGAGTAAATTTCTCTAAAGTCTGACCTTTTTGTAAAAAATTGACTATTGATAGCATTGGGACACCTAATGTGACAGAACAGTTTTGGAATGGTGTGACATAGCCTGTAATTTCCTTGTTTACTAGACATAGCAACGAATAAATATGGGGTTTATTCAATTGCTAAAAATATATATTCCTTAAAAAAACCCCGAAAACCAGCAGGTAATCTAGGCAATATCAAGTAGTCCAAATTAAGATTTCCTAAATCTTTGGGCTAGAGAAATCTGTAGTTTTATATCATTCAAAGATCTCTCACAAGCTTGAAATCATCCTTAATATTCTTTTATCAAACATAAACAATATTAAATGAACTGCTGATTTTTTTCCTGAATTGTGAAATATGGTGTGGAACTTAATAATTATTATTTTATTATCAAATTATTTATAAAATTATTATTGACCATAATAATTAAATAATAAATAGCATTTTTTCTATAGTGAAGTGATTTAATTTTACCAGCACATCAAAAAATTATTTTCTTTAACATAAAATTATTTTCCCTCTAAGATACTTCCTTAGCAATTGTGTTTGACTTTGTTCACAAAAGAATAGGTTAATATCAGGTATAAAAACCTAATTTGTGTTGTGCCAATGAATATCTGCAGGTTTAGGTATTGAAGATGTGGCTTCAGCCTCTCTAGGTGGGGATGGTTTTGGATAGAGGCTCTGAAAAAAAGGCTGCAGAAAGGCAACTAGGATCTTCCAGCTTTTTCAGATTATGTGCATCTGCAGCAGGCAGGCTCCAAAAATGTGTCTCTGGACATACAGAAAGAAAGACGGGTTTAATTAGCAGCAGAAATGATGGAGTCCTTTGAAAATTTTTGGTGATTAGCTTGAATGGATAAAGTTGTCATTCTTCTCTTGCCTACGGGACACTGGTCAACAACTGGGTCCCTGTGCAGCTTTGCAGAAACTAAAAAGGCAGCAAACACTTCTTTTTGCCAACCCACTGTTAATAGAAATAGAAACCCTAGTCAAAATAAGATTATGAAAAAGGTTATTAAAAATAAATTAAAAAAAAACCAAACAAGGAATATGTGGTTCTTTGTTATTCCTAGGGATGAGAACATGGTAACTTATGTCCCAAAGAAGACAGACGCATCAGAGTAGTGAGATTAATTTATATTTTTTTGATGGCAAAGGACTGACCAAAGAAGCGATATGGAGCAAGCAGTATCATCAGAGGATCTCAGTGCTTATTTGCATGGAGAAATGGGATGTTGACTGTAGTTACACTTTCATTATTTATGAAAGGAGGGAAAACTAAAAAGAGGGATATCAGTGTCTTTGGTACGTACCATAGGGTGGAATTCAGACCACTGTTTCTAAATATCAGAGTAGTCATTGATATGGCAATTGGTACAGTATTATTTTCTATTGTGTTGCCCTGTAGTTATTCAGAAGGATTGAAGAAATCTACCTAGACATCCCCTGAGGGGCTACAAATATAATTCTGAACTGCTGGATAAGATGAAGTAAAAATCAACAGCCCTTCTGTTCTGCTTCATTTCAAGAAGCTCGATTTTTGAATGTTGCTCTTTGAACGATTTTTTTTCTCTCATTGTGGCAAGGAAAAAATCAAACAAAATAATTAAAATTTGATCCAGCCCTTATCTATTTTCCCCTAACTGAGCATAGCTGCCTTTTAACAAGTAAATAATCATTCCTACCCTTGGAGCTGTTGTGAGTTGTTTTAAATTAATTGTTTTACTTGATTGACAAACTAACACACATCTTCTTTTTTTAGGACATAACTGTGTCCTTCATTTACAAAACATAATTATGTGATCATGTTGGAAACTCCAGGAAAAATGTTAGCCCAAGAGTTAAGCCTGACTGTTAAACAAAACCCAGACTTTCAATATCATAACCTCTGAGCAAAAATTAGCATGCCAGTTCCCTAGGCAATCACAGCACACACAAAGCTCAAAGGATCAGGATTTCATCCTAACAGATGTGTTATTGAGAAAATGGCCACTTTTGGCTTTGTGATTATTTGCTCAGATGTTTAATCTTCACATGACAACAGAACTTGAAGAAACTAGCTGCAATGCTGTTTACATGTGCCTGAAGACAAGAGCACGATGTGCACTCACTGAGCTGACTGAAACAGTGGCCAGCTGAACACAGTGCCCTGACAATGGGGCAGCAACCAGGGGTCAGGTTCAGCACATGGATCTCCTCATGCCAAATGAGCCAGACCTAGTCACAGAGCCTGAGGGCATGTTTGCTCTTCCCTGTGCAGCATGGCACAGAAGCTTTGCACTAGCCAGCTTGGGCCCTGAGCCACGCTCTTCAAGCTCTGTCGCTTTTGGTCCAGGCATTAGATTAACTACAACTAGATCAGTGAGGTTGTGTGGGATGGAAGAGCTCCTTGCAAAACCTGGGCTTCAGAGCAGAGACTCTTCCTTTGAGGTGTGACACTTCTGGAGCCAAATCTGCCTTCAGCTCCCCTTTGGAAACCAGATGTTGGAAGGAATATTTTTCAAGCATATCACACTTCCAAGACAACTACCCTGCTTAATTATACTGTGATAGCATTTATTAAGTGTCCCACCCTGAGAATCTGCAAATGATGAAAGGACAGGGTTTGGCACTGGTGTGCATCTGCCAGGTTGGTGAGCTAAAGCCAATGCCAGTAAAAAGGAGCAGGAATACTTGTATGAAATGTGCCTCTACATTAAAACTGGCTGTGTCACTACACTTTTTTTCCTAATAGCTGGCAAGTTCCTTTTTTTTATAAACCATTTAGACTCACCAGCTCAGGTCATTTCAAGGCTGGGAATTAATTTTCATCTTCCCTTCATATTGGCATGCCCTTAGAGACAGGTGCTTCCTTCTCATCTGCCTTCCACTCTGATATGGTCTCAGGTTAGGAGGGTTGGAACGGTTCCTTTATTTAAAAATTCTTCTATTTATTCACACATTGGGACACTTGTGACATAAACACCAGGATGGACTTGTCAGCAGAAGGAGGTTGGTGTAGCCCCACCTCTCAATACAGACACAGTGTGCAGTAGCTTTAGCAATCAGTGACAATGCTAACACAAAAATGCAGTCTTGCCATTTGCACAATGATGGTTAATCTGCAAATTTTTAATTATGTGAGTTGGCCTCCAGTTACTGTACACTTAAAAAATACTGTGGAATAAAACATGCATCTCAGACAGCTATGCATTACCTCCACAAATTCTAAAAGAGTGCCTTCAGATTAGGAGACAAGCAGCACAAATCACAGCAACGAGATATGCTTGCAAACATGTAAGGCTATGTAGGTAATAAATACATAGAGGATTTATATATAATTTACTGTTAGGTGATTAAATATCAATGCAAATGTTTCTCAAAGTAGCTTCTAAATATTTTAAGCTTTATTTATGTTTGATACATGCCAATGTATCTATCTCTGTGTAAAATGTCGGGCTTAATTCTTTATCACACTTTGGTCTACTCACATTTATTTTATTACTTTTATTTCTGATTTACTCCAAAATTACTGAGAGGGGTGGTTCAGGTCCTTCATATCTGGGAACAGTAGTACATCTCAAAGACACTTTAGAAATACCAGGATGAATGGCTTCCAGAAACAGATATAATAGCTTGAAGGAAATAGTGACTATCTGTACTACCATTGTTTGGTACATTTTCAGCTGTTTCATAAAATTAATAGAAAATTTCTTAGTAACAGATTTTCACGTGTAGTCTGCATATTAAATTTGGACTCAGAACTATTGCAATCAAGTAGCTTGGGTTTCAATTCATTCACATTTCCAAATTCCAGCAAAGATATTCCTGCAAATTGTCCAGATGCCTCAGAGACAGGGGTTATCTTTCCCGGTCATTATGGTTCATGAATGCAAGTGGTAGAAAGGGCAAGAGTGTATGGACAGAAAAGATCAGGGGATAACTCTGGCAAGGACAACCACTGTGGACTTTAAGAAAGACATCTATGTGGGGAAATATCTGGCAAAAAACGTCTTAAATTTATACAGAAAATTATGTTTGGATCTTAGATGATTACAAATCCAACTGCTGATTGCAGGACATTACATCATGGAAACTCACCTGTTTGATGGAGAATAGGCATCCTTATGCATGAGGGCTTATGCCAACAAACTGGGAGTCCAGCCAAGGTGACAGATCAGAAAAATGAGGTACCAGCTTTGCAGCACCCATAAAGCATCATGGCAGAATACCAGAGCTTCAAAATATTCCAAGTTTGATCTGTGTAAGTGATTTCATGTGATGTCATTTTTTTCCCAGTTAATGGAAATTATGTATTTAAAAGAACAATCTATTCACTGACAGGTAATTCCTTTTTATAAAAATTCAAGCTGGAATACTTTGACAAAGTCCTAGGTATATTTTTTATCCAACAGTACTGCTATAAAATTATTTTTAATCCAATAATCTGCTAATGTAATTTCAAATTCATTTTAAAAAATGTAATAGAATCCATCACATTTTAAGAAGAAAGGAAAATTTCTTTTGCCATCCAAAGGTGAAACTTAGATAACTTGTCACGAAAATTTGTTTATAAAATCATCAAAGGCAAAATTCTCTGTCTGCCATATTTTTTCTCAACTCCACCAACAGAGGGAACAGATTTAGGGTTTGCTTTAGCTCAACTCTAATTAATTGTGGCAAATATAGCAATTATTATGCGAACAAATACAGTACAAGCATGTTTAATTTTTATTCTGTTTTGGTAATCATTTATCTTTCCCCAAATTTAAAGCTTTGCAGAGTTAATGAATGGCTTTCATTTAAATTCTGTAATTTCTCATTCTATATATTGTTCATTAATTTCAGTGAACACTGGATGAAGGAATATTACTATCTGCATCCCAAAAAACCCTAAAAAGTCCTACTCTGAGAAAAGTTGTTCTGTATGGAAACTAAATATTGCAATATCAGTGGCTTTTATTTGGGTAAAATACTCAGTAGTATGAAACAATGTGAGTCTGGAAAAAGTCTTGAGAGCATCCATTATTTTCAAAATTAAAAAATTAATGCACTTCTTAGGTCACACATTGTAATAAGGAAAAGTTTATTTTGATTTTTAGGGGTGATGTAATAAGGGAATGTTCCTAAATTATTTGCTGGGTATCTAATTCTAGTAAAAAGACATTGAGAATGACTTTGGCTTTTAAGTCTTTTCCTATATATAGTTTATATATATATATATATATTTTACACACACACACACACACACACAGAGGTTTTCATGTATATACATAGGAAAATGAGCAAAATATTTATTTGCTTGTAAATATATGTTAATAATACAAAACCACAAGTGTGCTTGCAGGTTTTTGCATATATTTGCAGGGTGAGACTTACTAATTCTGCAGAGACAGTCGTCTCTCTAAAAACCACCTTCTGCTCTCCACCATGAGAGAGTGCAGTGACTTGTCTGCCAGACTTGGGTAGCCTGTGTCCCTGACCTATATCATTCCTGTGCACAAAGAAAAGGCAGGAAAATGGAATTTTCTGCACTTGGCTACTCTTGCAAGCAATTAATATAATGTACTGCTTACATACTAACACACAGAAACAAGTATGTGGCATAAATTATGGTGCTTACTTATAATTAAAGGCTAAAGGCAGTATGAACCTAAACCAAAAAGCCTGTGAACCACTGCTGTTTTCACTACATTCATTAACAAAACAGGGGAAAAGAATTAATCCCCTTTTTTTTTTTTTTTTTTTCCATCTAGTTGCTCTACTGTTTTATTTTAAGGCAGATATTAGAATTATAGTTCTAAAGAAGATACATCCTTTATTATTTAATTTGGTTTTTTAGTTATGATTCACTCCAGATGTGTATTGGTTCATAGCCCCCTCCCTACCAACACCCTGGAAGTTTGGAGAAGAGCAAGGAAACCTCTCCATTTCAATATAAACAATACTTAAATAGTAAGTCAGAGATCTGTTGCCCATAAAACTTAGAAGGGTTTTTTCCTGCATTTTTCCACCTTCGCCATGTCAATGCATTTAAATACATCTTTAATACAGTAGCAGTGCTCTGGTCATGACCTGCTACTGTTTATGTTGCACAACAGCTTTCCTTAGTTGCTGTTTAGTCTTGGAAACCTTCACCATTCAGGCTGAAAATTCTATTTGTTCTCTGCATGGGGCTAAACTTCAGTGGCAGGTTTGGGCAAAAGCATTTGTCAATGAGGGGAGGGTGAATAAACAAACAACTCTTTTAATTGCAAAATTATTGCTTCTGACCAGTTCAATTTTTTTGTTGTTGGCTTTTTTTTGTCCTTTGTTTTATCTGAAATGCAATCTGAAATTTTAGAAGTAATTTTCTTTTGCTGGTTGCTAATGTGTAGACACTGAATTGTATTCCTGAGAATTACTGCAGTTTTCTGTACTTCACACTCCTTTTATAGTGCAAATTCATGTACATTTAGCTGTGAGGAAAAGAACTGGGAGGGGAAGGTCTTGTCAGAAAAGCAATGAAGCAAAACTTAGGATACTTGGATTTAGTTCCTAACAGAGCCGTGCATGCCTTGAATGGTCAAGCTCCTTAGGGACAGATCTTTCAAAAGCACCTGAAGACTTTCCAAGTGCAACTCACTTGCTTTTTGGAAAACGAAAATCACGGTTTTCTTCTCACAGCAGACTTTAAAGGTATATTGGGTATGTCCCAAGAAAGAGGAGCATGTAATAGATTTTCACAAATTCCACTGAAATTATTTTGTAAAAACAGAGATGATAATGCTTCCTTTCTTTCCTCTATCTTGCTACTTTGTGAAAGAAGCTGTGTTTTATTGTGTTTGCTTAGTACAATGAAGCTGGGAGCTGAATAGCAATCTGCTGAATAGTGATGGTGATACTGTGGACAAATTTATACTTCCTATGCCGTTCATTTCACAGTCTGAAGGAACAGGGTCACAAATGGTAAATTGATCAAGGGCACCAAATGTCACAGGAGGAATAGACGGCTGAGTATTTCCACAGACCACTGAAACTCAGCCAATTAAATAACTATAAGGGACTGCATTAATTATGGACTTGATTTAAATCATGAGCTTAAAGTTCCAATTAGGAAAACATTTAAAAACATGCTTAAGTCCCATCAAAGGCCATAACTGCATTTCAGCTTTTCACTAGAACTTCATCTGGCATTTAAAATTAAACATGGATTAAAGGATAATTTTTCTATAAAATTCTTTATCTTCCAAAGTAAGTCTTTCAGTAACTTGTCGGTATCTGAACGCAGTTTTGTATCTGTGAAACGCTGTACAATTGTAACTTCAGAAGTCATTGCCAGATGCATTTCTGCATGTATAGCCATGTGAAAAAATATTTTAATATTCACATTGCTGAGAAAATAGTGTTATAGATGCAGACTAAAACCCAGATGAGATTGTCCTAAATTATTTACATATTGTATACTGCAGAGTATGAGTATAGAAAATTGCATTTCTAGTGATAAAAGATAACTTAGATTATTAATTAGTGATTTTTTTTCTTCATACCAGGAATTTAAAATTAATTCTGATTAGTCCTGATTTTGCTTAGTAATTAATGGAAATTATACTGTAGGTCCACAGGTATTAGATCTTGCTGTTCTATATGCTTGTCTTCTGAAATCGGTTTGTGCTATTGCATATGCATTATTAAAATCTTTATTCAGGGACATTTATCCAGACATTTTAAAGCATAATGGGGGGACAAGAGTTTCTAAGTGTTCACTGAGTGTCATCTGGCTTTGAATTATTTCAGTGATTGAAATACCTCTGGCACCTTTGGATCAATTGTCAGTGAATTCAGACAATAGCTATGCTAAGAGATAGTTATGAAAATTCAAAAGATATCAAGATTTCCTACATTTGTCTCACATATTGTATTCCAAACAGTTAATAATATTAAGATGATTAAAATAACTATTCAGATATATGTATGCAAGCAACATAATTTTCTCATCCAATTAATGCAATCAGTAATGATGTTTCTCATGATGTTATTTTCTATTTTGCTCCAGGTTGCTTAAGGTAAGTAGTCTTAGTCTTTTATGTTTAAGAAGACACTGAGTTAATATGTAGAATTCTCTTATTTAAAATGTGTGACATGCTGCTTTTCCTTCTAGATCAAGCAACTGGATTCAGGGGAAGGACACCATCGGCAGAAAATGTCACTGACACAGTATTATATGCTGTGGGTACTGGAAAAAGGCACCCCAGGAAGCACTGCCAGTCCTGCATTTCTCCACACATCCAATGGATATGTAAAGGGACTCAAAGGCATTTTTTATCCTTCAGGAGATGGATCTGGGGAAAGGGGACTGAGGTCCTGCTCCTGCTCACTGTGAAGCTTGGGTCCTTGGTAGGGATGTGTGAAGACTTCACATCACAGGGTACCAGCCCATTCAAAATGGCTTTTTATAACAACTTTTGCAGACATATCTTACACTGGTATCTAGACTGACTTCTTTAGTCTTGTAAAAAATCGCATCTGGTTCAGGGGGATCACTGTGACCTGTTCAAGCACAGGTTAGAAAAATCTGATTTTTGGCAGGTGTGTGATGGGGTGCAGGAGCCCTCCAAGTGGATTTAGTTGATAGGACTTGGATGGCTATGTTTATCCCAAGCCAGTTCACTGGGAAAATTATAATCCTTGTGAAGTGACTTCCTTGAAACCATCACTTGTATTTCCCACCCTCAGTGAATTCCCTATTTGTCTCTCTCAGTATTTCCTCTCCCCGAAAAAGCTGCTTACTTACAGATAAATTTTCAAGGTCTCTTCATTCTTCCAAATGACTCATATCTCTCCCAGTCTCTCCTCCTGAGCAGAATAATAGGATCCTTCTTGCTGTCATTTATCTCTGTGAACACCCTGAATTATAATAGTCAAGCAAATAAGATTCAAACAAATGTTTTAAATATGGGGTTTTTGGTCTATTACATTTGCATATGATGAAATTATATGACCTTCATGATAGTCCCAAATGAAGTGTACAAAGTGGAATTGGTATAAAAGAGGAACTTTTCAAAGATGATTTCCGTCACTGGATATAACCAGACCTATTATTTTTCTCCTGCAAATGGCTCCCAAGTTGGCCAAAATTACAAATGGATTCTTTAAGGAACATAATTGGAGAGTGCTTTCAAATTTGGTTGTTTCTGAGGAAGTTTTGCACCTTTAATTCATTCTTTATAATAATGGGGTAGTTCCTCACTGTGTCATTATAAATTATGATAGAGATCCAGCTGAGTCCTTGGAATTGAGTGTAAATTTAGTATTAATGTTTCTTGGGAATGTAGAACTTAATGAATAGGAAATTTATAAACGATTGTATTCTACCAAAGCAATCTGCTTGTAAGCTCTTTGTTCTGAATCCCATCCCTTGTGCACAGCCTCAAAAAATCCTTTGGGAGTGTTGAGTAATGCATCAGAGTGAACAGAAGATGGATTTGGAGAGAAGTCAAGATGTTTCTGATCACTTTGGAAAGAGACAATGTCATTATACTAAGCGAACACCAAAGTGAGCTATGGGGTGGAAATTGCAAGGTAAAGCTGAGGGGCTTGTTTTTAGTCCATCCTCTACATGCTTTAGACCCTTTAGGAAGACCGTGCTGGTTTTACAGAATGTTGTATTTAAAATAAATATATTAATAGGAGACATTAAAAATCACTGTGGCTTTAGGTAATGTTTTTAATGTTCGGATCTATTTGACACATCTGTCTGGAGCCATGGGAAAACTGCAAATTAAAAAGATCCACAAGATAAGCACACACCAGTGTCTGAGGGAGACTAGTCATTTGGGTAGGCCCTTTTTTCTGCATACTCTGACCCAAATAGCTTATTTTTCCCCTTTGATTTAGAACACAGAAGTTATTTGCTATTTGCAGATCAGGTTATTTGGGTCAAAGCACTGGAGTAGGCCTAAAGTATCTGAACAGTTGGGGGTTTTCTTTTTTTCTGATTTTTTTTGTTGTTTTGGGTTTTTTAGTTGTTTTTTGGTTTTTGGGGTGTTTATTTTGGCGGGGGTTTGTTTGTTCTTTTTTTTGCATCGGTTTTGTTCTACTTCACTGCTGCTCCACATTTTAGCATCAGTAACCTGTGCCAGCTCACTGATCCCAGAATAGCAAAACTCCATCTGGGTCGGGGTGCAGGTGGGATAAATATGCCTTGCAGGTGTGTGTGGTGAGGACATATCTTTTAAAACAGAATTAAACATTAGTTTGCAAACTATATGAGCTGCATGCAATAGAAATGATCTTTAATAAGCCACTTGGTGCAGCATTTATGAACTGAAAATATAATTCAAAAAATTATCTTGATTCAGAACTCTGCCACTAGGCAATAACAGGTAGAAGGTTTCGATCAAAAAGTACTGTAGCCAGCAGAGAGGTGCAGGAATCACCTCTTAGTCCAGTTGTCCTTAACATTCGTGGAAGAGCAGGAGCAGCATATTACTATTTTGGTGTTGATAACTAGCTGGGGAATGTTGAAAATACCCATACAGATAAAAAGAGAGGACTGGAGTGTATTTGGGAAGAAAAGATAAAAACTGCTGCTTTGAAAATTATCTGAAACAAGGACAATGTGGGGAAAAGTGATAATGATACAGACTTCAGAAGTGCAAGAGAAGAGATTATTAGATGTCATAGTAATAGACAAAAATCAGTTTGGGTTTCTATATGCAGAATTAATGAACCGCGAAAGAAGGAAATGATAGTGAGAGAGAACACAGTATGCATACACCCTCCAAGTATACTTGATAAGTCTGATAAATTTCCTTGTAACTCAGCAGGGAGTCACAGAGAGGACATCTCTCAGATGGAGAGAAGGCCTTTGTTTTAGGTTTGGCCCTCAAAGTAGGTGTGTGAAATTTAAATCTGAAAAATCATTGTGGTTTATGCCCCAGCAAGGAGTCTCTTGACTGTCCTGAACATTTTTCTTTCCTTTACAGTTTTCAGTTTTGTCTCACAAGTACCATCTGAATATGAGTTAGATTTACTGCTCATCCTTCAGTATTCATTGGAGGAGCTGAATCCAGGAATGTTTGGCAAATGTTATTTTATGTGTTGTTTAAATCTATGAAGAATAGGTGTGAAGTTCTGCTTAGCTGAATCTCTGCTAGGTTTTGGGTTTCTGGATTTAATCTGAAGTCGGTACCCTTGTCTACCCATTCCTTAATGAGCTTACAAGTAATAACACAGAAATTGTCCATGAATTAGTGCATTAAAGATGGAGACAAATTTTTTACAAGGGCACGTAATGACAGGCAAAGAGAGAATGACAGGAGGCTAATGCAGCATGCGTGGGATCATGAAGGGTTAGCTGCATTTCCCTGAAAGGTCCCGGGCTATGGGATCGTTCCGGTGGGTGCAGTACAGCACTCCAGCAAGCTTACTCCTTTCACCCGCATGGCTGTAAGGCGCGGACTCACACGCACACACACTCAAGCTGGATAGCTCAGCGTTACTAGAGTCAGGAGGGCTCTCCCGTATGGCATTTCCATGGACGAGGTTTATTGCATCCTGCTCCAAAGGAGACCAGAGGCAAAAGAGAGCAGACCACGCAGTGTCCAGGGTTTATGTACCAGAGAGGGGCAAGCATCAGAGACACAGGCAGGACTAGGGAGAGGGAGACAATGGGGAGGGTCTGGGGGTATGCAGGGTAACAAGCCAATGAGACAGACCAAGTCTGCATAGCACCACCAAGCCTGATGGGAGAGGCTTCTCCTTTCTCACCATGAGATTAAAGGGTGTTCTTAAACCTCAGAATGGGACCACCAGCAGGCCTCTGCTATTTCGAAGCTCCTTGGCCCCTCAACCATCACAATCACTGGCTCAGTCAGCTCAACAGGAGGCAGATTTGGATTAGAGATTAGAATGAAACTGTTCTCTGTGAGGATGGTGAGGCACTGGCACAGGTTGCCCAGGGAAGTTGTGGATGCCCCATCACTGGAAGTGTTCAAGGCCAGATTGGATGGGGCTTTGAGCAGCCTGGTCTGGTGGAAGGTGTCCCTGCCTATTGCAGGGGGTTGGAACTAGAGGATTTTTAAGGTTCCTTCTAACCCAAACCATTCCATGATTCTATGATTTTTTTACAGATCTCCATAGCATCTGTATCATGCAGAATATAAAGGCTGGTTTAGTTTTGCATTTGAAGGGGGGGAAATAGGAAGGGAAAAATATTCAGTCTTTGTAATAAGCTGTAGCACTTCCATCAAAGTAAGGTGAGGTCTTTTATCATCTCATCTCATGCGCTCCAGTTTGTTACCAGTCCAACTTGTTCCAATGGCACATGTGAATATTCCCCTTCATAATTCACTGTGTTGGGATAGTAGAAGCAAGGTGAGCAACTCTTTAACCAGCCTTTGCCTCACAGAACTCAAAATATTTTTGTGGTTTTGTTCCATCACATTTTTTTAGATCTTTAAACACCTGAAATAGGGCTCAGGTTCCTTGTTGGCTTGCCTGCAGAGTGACCTGTTTAATAAGGAAAACACCACTTCCAGCTGCAGTGTTTTGGTGTCAGGCATGGAACAATGCTCAGGTAGGAGCTGCTCCTAAAATTAATACCCTCAGAAAACACATCCAAAGGTTTCTTAGGTGCACTTAGGCTATGGAGGGTAATTGCTGAAAGGTTTGCAGACTTCTGCTTAACAGTCAAAATTGTCATGGATTTAGACAAAAGATAAGTTATTGCTGAGAACCTGAGGAAAAATATTGCTTGCATAAAAGCCTAACCAGGACATTTGACATGCATTTTTCACAACATTTGGATTTGTAAAAAACATTCAGGCTACTAAGTTTTATAACTAAATAAGCAAAGTATGTGCATTTCAACTACAACTTTGCATTGTAATATTGCTAGTTTTATCCAGTTATGAACATCTATGATGCTAAGAGCAAAGAAAAATATTGCTAAAATTAATGAAAAAACCCAACCCTATTGCTATCAATAGATTAAAAAATAGTTGAAGGAAAAATCCCCACAAAATTAAAGGTTTTCCTCACATATCCTTGCGTTGTTACATGAACATCCTAAACGAATCTGTGCTATATATGATTGTTGCATGATTCAGTGAATGATGAAATTACCTTTGATGGTACTGTTTTACCCATAGATGTTTCACATGCATTTCCATTAGAAAGAACAAAGTGCTCAGTATTAAGACGAGAGTGCTCTTTAGTGGCCTCAATAGCTGGCTCATTCAACAATTCCAACTGTCAATATGCCAGATATTTCTATGTAGTGTTCCCATTTAATGTTTTAATCAAGAAAAACTACTGTAATAGCACCAAATTTAGCATATAATTAAACCAGAAAATTTTCATATTTTCCCTTTCATGTAACTGTACTAATTCTCTAATAAATTTCATAAAGTTGACTCATATTTCTGCTTTGGCATTCTGACAAAAGAACAGAATTCTTTGCAAGTGTTTGCTTAATTTCCATTTTTCAAAACTAATTTCAATTTTTATTGCTTCATTTAAAATTTATTGATTAAAGTAATATTAAGTCTTGCGAAGCTTTGCCAAAGAAAATGAAAGAAAGAAATTATGTATATTTAATTAGCTACAGTTCTTATTTAGGAACAACTTATTCTTTCTCTTTTAAGGGTGATTTTTCTTATCAAGTAAACTAATTCACTCGTAACACATTAGTCACCCCTGTGAGAAAGATGAGGGGTGAGGGGGCTGAAAAAGTCCTTTCATATTTAAAGCCTGTTCATTTAAGAATATATATATATATAATTTAAAGAAAATTCTGAAAGCTATTTTATAAAATAAAAGTCCTCTGTCTTCCTCAAATCTCCACAAGATTTATATCTCCATCTTGTACTACTCCAGTGTTGGCTTCAACATTGCTACTTCCAGGTAACAGATTTCTGAAGAAACAAAGAATGAAACATGGTAACATGTGAAGATAACAAAAAAAAAAAAAAAATTAGTAGAGTTGGGCTCCTGAAATTCCTGAATGTTTATTTCAGTTTAAGATTCATGTTTTAGGTATGGATTCCATTAAAACAAGGAAATATTATTGTTGTTTGTTGGCTTTGAAGAGACTTCAAAGTGTTAACTACATAGGTAGTTTTCTCCTATTAAAAGAGGTTTTGTTTTCATGGTCAAATGTGTTTTTTAAATTGGGAGTATGCTCAGCACCTTCACACAGAAGTCATAAATGATCAAGCCACATTAAACAATGAGATGTGTCACATTACAGCATTAACAGTGAACAATAAATCAGTTAATCAAATGTGTGACAAAAGTAATTTTGGGATGAAAATTAAAATTGATTTCTATTAGAAAGAAAAAAAGTAGAACTTACAATTAAGCATCATACTTACACAGATCTAAGGCCATGAATTTAATATACCCTTATTTACAGAAACTAATATTGAAGATGACAAGCTCTGAAAATTGAAATTGTAAGGTTCTTTCTATGATGGCTTTTCTTTAATTCTGTAGAGAGGAATACAAAAATTCAAAATGCTCTCTTTTCCCCAGGCCAGGGAAACATGTTCCAGTGGAGCACTCAATAAAAGAACTTTCCCACTCAGAAGCAACTTTTATAAAAGAAAAAAATCAGGGATAACAGCAAAACACACTTATAAAACCACTTGGCAAAACTGAATAATCTACCAAATCTGAGAATGAGAACACTTTGACGCCACTTCTTCTGCTGCAGTTGTAGAGTAGCTGATGAAGTAGTTCATCTTTCCCTTCTTCTCCTAGATAAGCTTTTACCATTTTTGTCCAAACTCCCCAAAACATACAGCTGTCACGTAGTCAGTCACTTAAACTCCAGCCACATAACCACTGATGTATTTTCTGTTAGATAGATAAATCCCAAAAATCATAAATAAGACCAACCTCTTGTCTTTGAACTTATGTTTGATTTCTTCTTGCCCCAGGCTCTTTTGCATTTTTCATCATTTTATATAAAAACTAACTCCTAAGTAAAGGGTTCTCTTTTCTTCCCCTCTGTTCTTTCTCTTCTTCTCTGTCTCCTCTTCCTCATTTATGGCTCCTTCATTTTGCTGTGGGGGGCTGCAGTCAAATTGACACACATGTCAATCAATTTGGGCATCATTTTTAGCTATTCCAATATGAAGAGTAGTGGCATATTCATCCTAATATCAGACTCTAACATTGTAATATTTCTATCTTAACATTGTAAAGGTCTCCACAGAACAGGTCTGTAATACAAAAGCAGGTTAGGCATGGTCAATGCTGACAGTTTCTTTGTACCAAAACATGCCAGCAAAAATGTATGTCTTTATTAGGACATCCATTATGACCCAGGGAATTCTGGTTTGCTCTTATGACTTCTTTTGGGTGTCAAAAAAATACTCCTATCTTCTAAGATTTGACCACAGACTTTAACTTACAGCAATAAATGCCCTGTACTATATGTGTAGTGCTGTACAGCTTCCCTGGTCATCCATCATTTGTTAAGCTGTTGCAGTTTAAAAATATAATAGTAACCACAGGAGCAAGGAAAAATAGCTTCAGGGTACAAATGGCTACAATGCTTTAAAATTCTGTGGTTTTGCCAGTCAATTAGATTTTGAGGTACCACTGGCAGAACAGCCTGTTCTCTGTGTTCTGCCGGTGGGAATGTTCCTCATGGTACATGTCATATAAAGTACATATTGCCATATTGGTTTTACTCAGTACATGTTTAACAAGAGTGTCCCAACACACTAATTAGTAAGTAACCCAGAGGTCCATTATAAATTGCTAAAAGGACACATATGATAACCCTAGGAAAGAAATATGATTTCCTTTATTTATTATTAATCATTACTATAGTTAAGCAATTAACAAATAAATTCTTTCAGGATTTTAAGGAAAGGCATATTTCTATGTTAATTATTACCACTGAGTTATTAATACTATAGAATAAAACAATTAAGCATTTTAATGTTACTTTGCTTTAAGCAAACAATAACCCTTAAGATTTGTAACCTCCAACCTTCTCAGTAATTTATTTAAATAGCAAAATAATTAATTTTCTAAATTATATAACCGTTTTTACTCAGCAAGCCTATTCTCCTAGATGGGTGGGTAAATATGCTGTTCCCACATGCTATTCCAGCTCAGAGTACATTGACAGGAAGCCCATGGTGGCACTACTCTGTGGTAAGTCTATTGACATGCTGGAGTCCCACTGTCAACTTCTAGTTTTGTGTGAAAAGACTCAACAAAATATTTCACGTGTATCTCTAAAAGAAATACTCTAGTGCCAAAGGAAAGAAGATGTGTCCTATTTCCTTTGGTTTGTGTAGAGTAGTTCACTCTCTCTCGAGCAAATATTGGAGTTCTTGTTTCCTTGATTACCATGTCAAGGTTTTCAGTGGAGCAAGAACTGGATTTGTGACTCTGCATCTTAAGGGAGGTGCCCATAGCCCTTGGCTAAGGAATTGCTCTCAGCTTTAGAGGTTTTTTGGTGCACTGAATATTTAATTAGTTATTGCAAAGTGGAGCAGCTTTCAGGCTGAAACAGGAGGGGGAAAATATTTTCCTCCCTCATTAATATCTTATGGGATATTCTCCTGGAAGGTAAGAATTCAGATCTTCTCAAGCAGAGAAGAGAGTGAACCCAGGTCTCTTACACTCAAGCTCGGGGCATAGGCTTGGAATTAAATTAACTAGAAAGCTGTCTAGTTATAAATGGGTCAGCCTGTGTGTGAGTAAAAATAGTCCAGGTAAGTTAAGTCACCTTGCTTCTGCTCCTGTGAATCCTAGCTAGGGAGAGGGGTCTGCCTCTGACATGATCCATATTTGAAGAACATTTTTTCACTCCTTAAGCATGTGCACTGAATTTTTGTGAATCCTGCTGTAATCCCACTGTTAGAAATTAAGTTGTTCTCCTGCAACGTGTATGAAACCTCCAAGCTAAAGCAAGGATGCACACTTGGTTTGGTGGCTACACAACAGAAAGTCATGGTTTTGTCTAAGTTTTAAGCATGTGTGAACCCTTACTGGAGCCAAAACCTACAGATACCATGCTCCGTGGGTAAAGCAAAGGGAACACATTACAAGCCAGGATAGCAGTATCCTATCCTGATAGATATGCTGGAAGAGAAGTACAGGAAATGATTGAATTCTGCTAGCAAAGTCTGCTTCACTGGACATAAACACTGTGAGGAATTAAAGATTAGACTTGGTAGTAGGTTTAACGTCAACACTAGTTTATTATTTTCTTTATTCTTTTTTTGGGGGTGAATGATCTTTATTTGAATGTGTTTAGCAGCTAAGATAAAAAAAAAGGTTAATTAGAAAAAAAGGTCTAAAATGCTTGCCCAGCTGAGATTAATGGAAAATAGAAATCACAATGTGTTTCTCAATAATTTCGCACTGTGTTCTAACCTAGATATTATTTTTTGCTTCTGAAAATCACCAGACCTTTATAGATAGCTTGGGTATTCTATCACTTTGCTTTCTTAAATATTTAAACACTCAGCTGGATTCTTCTTTTTGTGTTCATGTACCAAGTGAAAGATAAAATACAGATAATGGCAAGCATTTTGCTAAATAAATAAAAATAAATGAAAAATTATTTCAGTTTGAGGTTAATTCTCACATTGTGACTATGTTGCTACTAAACATACTTTTATCATTCAGTCAGCAAATACATTTCGGCATCCCGTTTACAATCAGATCTCTGAAAGAAAGACTTATCTGAGAAAGCATTCTAGCAGCTCCAGATTACAGCAGTTATTAATGATGTGAATAAACATTTTTGTAAATTGACGCTGAATGATTTCTTTAAGATAACTGAGAATTCCTTCACTCCCACTAAAGCCGTTTTTCCTAGTGAATAAATACCCTTTACAATTTGTGGATTTTCTTACTTTCCAATCTAAATTTAAGCCATGATTCAAAGCTTTTCTTTTGTCAAAGCTTTTTGCATTTCAAAGGACACCTATAGAATATTTCTACTAGAAAGGTATACATGGGTGAGAAAGAAGAATGGAGGACATGAAGTTGATTTCACTTTGCCTCTTTCACTTATAGTTTCTTGATGAAACCTGCCAAATTTGATTTTGGAGTGTGCACATACAGCATATATTAAAGGAGCTAGTAAATTTTCAGAAAGGGAAATCAATGGAATAATTCAATGTGAAAAGCTCATTCTTAACTGATAGATTAGTTGAGGTTTCTTGGCTCACTGTACATGTTAAGAGCAACATTCTAGGCTGCTACTGATGGGAAAAAGTTCATCTTAAGAGGAAATGCATATGTTGAGGAATGTTGACTTCATAATATACTTTCTATCCAGACGGTCACAAATACCCGAAGGCACTGCCAAAATAAAGGCCACGTCCTAAATTTTAAATCTTAAAAATAAAGTCCTTAAAATTTATATTTAATAGATCTTATTATTCTATTCCTTTTGTTTGAGCAAAGGTTCAGAGCGATGAACTGATTCAACTAAGGTCAACACTGCAAGTCCACAAAAAAATCCCTGGGGTGAGTGATCCATTTCAAGCCTAGAAAAGGTCTTTTTTGAATTCCCCTCTCTTGTTCAGTCACATAAAATTCTACAGCTCAAAGATAAGCTATCTTTCTACACTCTTCATGTAATCAGTCTGTGTTGTTAATAGCTCACCAGTGAGACGATATATCCGCGTCACCAACCCTTTTGATGGACAGCTTTTTATCAGTAAGTTGCAGAAGCTATATAGTAACAAATTCCAAACTTTCTCTTTTGTACAACAAAAATGTATTTATACTGCCACAGGCAGAATTGTACACTAAAAAACTGAGAGGTATACACATTTCCATAGAACCCCTCTTAAACTGATACATTTGCCAAAATGTCATTGTTCTTTTTATTCCTATTGGTTCAAATTAGTTATTTTTTTACCTCCTAATGAGTTCTCCCTCTCCCCCCTCTCTCTCTCTCCATCTCTCTCTCTATCAGTATCTCTTCAGTATCCCTAGGAATCTGGATCAAAACATTAAGGGTCATTGAATGCAGCAGAATGTGTTTTCTCAGCACTGTAATTAATCAAGGGATTTACTAAATATCCTAAACATGAAAGAATCTGGATATAATGAAAAAAACCCCAATCCCAAATTTCTTTTCTGTTTTGTATATTTTACAAAAAAACACCCATCAATCCGGAACAAACCAACATTAATGTCAGTGCCTGTAGCTGGAGGTACTGTTATGAGAGTGTCTCACATCAGCAGTGAACCTTATTCTTCAGCTGGGTTCAAAACCACTGCTTTATCAAGCCAAAAATTCCAATTATGGAAAAACTTTCCATTGTGAAGATTGATCAGAAATCTTTTCTAGGGCAGAGTAAGTTATGAAGACCCTCATTCTATTAGCTCTCTGGTAGATGAAGTAGTCACTTATCCATCAATTCATCTACCGAAAATACTTAAGTACTTTCGTGAAAAATTTACAGATTTTGATGTCAAGTGAGGGAAATGAAACTTTTTACTGATTTTTTCTATCTGAAAAAGAATCGGGAAGAAACTAATACTGGCTATGTGCCTGCAGAGAGGAGAAACAAACACCTAGAAGGTAAGAAATTTATTCAGATTTGCTGAAGTTCATCAGAAAAAGAGAGATGTGTGAGCTAACAGCTCTTTTCTGAGCTGACTGTACCTAAAAATAGTTCATTTGGAGTTTGCATAAACTATAGTTTGGGTTTTATATCCCTAATTTTTATTTTTACCTCAATTGCCCATGCTTCTGGTGATTTCCTTCAAACAGCTTGAGGAATATACATAAGCCTCCTATCTGTTGTGTACATTGTGCACAATGTTCATGACTCAGATGACCTCTAAGTGGTCTGTTGTGGTAAAAATGTTTTTAAAATGCTTAGCATAGATTGTGTTTTTATCGAAAAGATTAACATCTGCTTCCAAAAAACAAATATGCAAGCCTGAATGTTCCCTGCAGTATTGGCTTTTGAGGACTGTGTTGATTTGCCATAAGTCTTCTCTTTCACTGAAGTTTGAAGAAGTAGAGAAGTTTTCTCATTTCTAGTTATTAGCTGTGTGTTGAAAGAGATCCCTTCATGTTCCATAAGCTCTTCTGTAACATTTTTAGGTGCTTCAAATGTTTGCGTTTAACTAAGGACTGTAATGCAAATGTGAGGTGAACTTTGCAGCATCTCTTAAGACAGTTATTTGACCACAATAGGTTTGTAGTTTCAAAGTAGTTTTGAAGTTTCAAAAAATATCGTAAAGATCTAGAAAAACAATAATTCTTGACTGTTCAATATTTAAATGATTGAATTATAAAATGGGGAGAAATAATAATGAAGTTATAAGAAGGGTCGTGAAATCGAATTGTGTTGTAAGATGAAAAGCAGCAGTAATACATGCTGAATTATTTCCTTTAGTCAAAAAACAGACAAGCTTTAAATTAATAGCAGCAACTCAGTTTCTTTAAGGTTAAAGAAGGAATGGGAAAATACTTTTATTTTTGCCCTTAGGGACTGTACATGCTGAAGGAAAAGATAAAATACATCAAACACAGGGTGACTAACAGGGGTGAGTACTGAAATTTAGTATATCTTTATTTACTCTGCTTAGCTTTCTCCTTAACACAAAAGAAGAGAAACAGTTTTACCTTTAATATTGAGAATTATACAACCACCTACAGGTTTCCTGCTTTCTGTAAATTCAGCCTCTTTAGTGTCAATATCAAGATAAATAAATCTCTGGGGTTTATTGAAATTTTATTATTGGGTTTTATATACTCTGTTATATGCTGTATCAGAAATACCTCATGCTGAATGTTAGTCTTAATAGCCATTTCCAGAAGGCTTTTTTTTGTATGTCATGTTTAATAATAAAAAAAAGTTTTGACTGAGCTTGCTGCAGTTTATTTTCAGAATGACTTTCAAATGCACTGTTTATCTGCATGTTGAAGTGAAAATGAAAGCAATATTGTTGACAAGCATATTTTGCTTTTTTTCAGGTTTCAAACATTTTCTAAGGTCATGTGGGTATTGCTGGCCAAGCATCAGTAGTTTATTTACTGCTTGATTACAAGTGGAATTGTAAATGGAATGAAATAAGATGGATATGGAGGATTACCAACTAACTGCTGTTGGCATACAACCACATGCTTAAAGATGTCTTCATTCATTAACAGACTCTTTTAGCTTGCCAAGGTTGGAAATGAAATGCAGGTCACAGCTTGTACATTTATCACTGTAAGGAAAGCCTCCTGCCAGTACTGGTTAGGCAAAGTGTACTTGCAGCCATTAGTAGTCCGGTCTGATTACTGGGTTCAATCTGTTACTAACGGCAACCAGTGCCACTGCCAATGCAGTGACAGCATTGTTTCCATCTGTGCCCACAGGAGAAATTTTAAATCTTAGAGTTTAAAATTCTGAAACAACCTTACAGACACAATTAATTAATTTTCTTAGGGATTTTTTAAAGCTGGTGTATCTGCAACCAGCAAACTGACCCCTACCTTCTGCAGAAGCCAAATAGCAATCTGCCAGTATCACCTCAATTATAACTCTACTATGACTTGATATCTCAGGTCTGTGCTCTTAAACTACCTGCAGGTCTCCTTCCCAGCACTGCAGTAAATGCCTGTGCAGCTTCTCCTTCTGAGAGAGAGCTGGTGAGTGCTTGTCAACAAAGCTAAAAGGAGAATTGCTTGAGGGAGTTAATACAGGAGAAAAGGGAGACAGGGGTATGTGGGGGAAGGGAAGGCAGTAGGGAAAAGCAGCAGGATGTAGGGGGTAATGGTGGAAGATTGCTGGTTGGTCCTGGAAAAAATTTTTGGACAATATTTATGAAAATAAAGCAATTGCATACAGCCTTATGTTTATTTTTGCTGCTGCATTATGTCTTGTACAACAAATTTTGATCACATGTCATGCTGAGCATTATATCAGCTTTGCTAACTCAAACTCTTTATAAAATTTCTCTCTGTAATAGTAATACTTCTCCTTTGCTGAATAATTGCTTTAAGTCTGAAAATCTGCATTAGAAAGTGGGTGTATCTAAGTATTTTCTTGTGTTTTAAATGTAAGTGTATGATGCAGTAGAACTTTTTAATCTGAGCAGCCTTTTTGTAGTTTACCTTGGAGGTCAGGAGTAAGAGGTAAACAGGCAGTTGATTGTTTCAAGTATAGGCATAATAGTACAAGAAGGTAAGAAGAAGGTGCCAGCTCTGTTTCAGTTCTTAACAAACTAAAATATGCCTACCTTTTGAGCAGATGTATTTTTAAAAAGATCTGTTTTTCTTCTTTGTCTTGAATAGGCCATGGTAAATTTACAACTGGAATTCATCCTCATCAAAGTTTTATTACACTATAGAAGAAACAGCCAGGACAGTCTAAGATATGACTGACTCTTGTCTGCCTCTACTGTAATTTATTGATCTTCCAGCAGAACTGGAGTAAGAAATTCATAGCTGATATACCACCAGTTTCTTAAGAGAAAACCTGCTAGCAACAGCATGTGTCACACTAGCCTGGCCTGGCTGACTTGGAGATGGAACAGGCCAGCTGGGATGGATGGGCTTCCTGGCAAACTCCAGAAGAAGCAAGATGCCAGGCTGGTTCTAAAGTGGCATTTCTGCCCCAAGCATCCCACACGAAATTGAGCATAGAGAGCTCTCGTTGGTACCTTTGTTCCACAAGCAAGGCCAGTTTAGAAAGGCTTTTCCATTCTCCAAAAGGAAAATAAAGAAATATTTTGTTCTCCCAGGGAGTATGTGAGGATGGTCACATGTGTTAGAGCATCTCTGTAACTGGATGATGACCTTTTCACTACTGGAGAGTACAAAAAGAGTGGCAGTACCCCTGTGCAAATTAAAATGAGACCTTATGTTGAGAGACTAAAAAGCCAATCTCAGTATAGGAAAAAAAGTGCTTTCCACAATGGCATGGAGAATGAAGCTGATTGAAAGAAAAAGCAAACAAGAAGATAGAGGGCAAGGCAAGACACTCAGGGTGAAAAGTCAAGAGCATAAAACTGAAACAGAAGAAAACAAAATCAAGAATAACTATTGTGAGAAACAAGATATTTTCAGAGCTCTGACTATACAAGATGGTAAGTGTTTAATAAAGTAAATCTACAAAAATAGAAAGGATTGCATGCATGTATTTTTTGTTCTTGAACATCTTTCTCAATCTCTGAGCAATATCTGATAAATTGTGCAGTTTGTTAAAAAGAAAAAGAGAACCAAAACCCCCACAAAACCAAACAACTGAATAACAATGACTTGTATCAAACAGTTTTGACCTCAACCTGTTTTGAAGTCTGACCATATGCCTTTATGCAAATTTCCTAAATAGCTAATAAACTGAAGCAAAGGCCAAAAGCCTTTGACATACAGGTTTAAAATATCTGAGTACTGGGTTCATTGAAAGGAAAACCATTGAACCAAAGCTTGAATTCCTGTTTTAACCAAATTATTCCAAGATTTGTCAGTTACTGCTGTGCACATTCTGTTACTGTGGTAGTAGTTTAGCAAAAGTCCCTTCTCCAAAACTGAAATTCAGTGTCCTTGACTGGAACTGAGAGAAAAATGGGCAGAAAAAAAGTGATCGTTATCTTCCAGGGTCTAGAGAATAGTAGGAGAAACTCACATAAAACAAGGACTCATCTCTGGAGGTGAGGGTACGATTAATATATTTCAAGATATTAAAGGCCAGAGGGATGTTTTGAACAAATAAGCATAATTTAATTCTTAATGAATTATCAAAAAAAAAAAAAAAAGAACCTCCCAAATGACTAGGAGCGAAAATTGAGTTACTACAATCTAATTTTAGCTTAATTCTGTTGAAAGCACTCTTAATATTTAAAAAATGAAATGAAATAGTGTTAATTGTGTGATTTTGAAGAGTGTAATAATTAAGCTGCACTAAACAGGAAAACAGGTGAAGGAGCTCAGGTATATTACAATAGACCAAGGTTTAGACTATCTAAAATTGATGTTATGTGGGAAATAACTGAGCAGTCACTCTTTCATTTCTATGGAGATCTGCTAAGACTGAGACAGCAGCAATGTTTGGAGAAGTTAGAAGACAAAAGGGAAAACTCTGAATCCTGAGATGGTTATAGAGCAATAGATTAGACAAAATGCATTTCTCAAGGTAAAACAAATATTGAAATAAGGACACTTTACAGATTCTTTCTTATTCTGTCCCGAAGTCAGCTCCATGTGCTGTAGTTTTAATGAAAGTACATTGGAGAGAAAGAACAGAGGCAAGTTTTTGATTTGATTATACTTGCAGTTTAAAACAAGGACATGAAATCATCCAAGTTAGGAGAAAAAAGACACAGATGAAAAGATGATGAGAAACAAATGCTAAGGAAAGAAGGGGCAGGGAGGAAGAGGAGAAGAAGGGAGGGGAAGGGGGGAGCAGATTAATATATCACAGAATCATAGAATGGCTTGGGTTGGAAGGGACCTTAAAGATCATCTCATTCCAGCCCCCACTGCTGTCTTATCTAGTTTATGATGTGCTGAATCTTACCTTAAATATGCACTTTTAAAAATTATTTCATACTCATATGGCAAGTTAAACAGACCAGTTGAAATACAGCCACACCCATCACATGAATATTGCTCTCTGTCCCTGTATTGCCTGCTGATATGAAAATGTTTCAAGAAGGTAAATTGAATTTTCTTCTGAAAGTATATGGTATATATTCAGAAAGAAGTATATAATACTAGTACTAAAGATGCTGTCATAAAGACCGGAAAAAAGTTGTCAACTCTCTATGGCAGTAGCATTAGGAGTTAATTCTCTCAGCAATACGCCATGTCATGCTCTCATCTGAAAGTAGATACAATGACTATGACTCAGTTAAACATTACTCAAAATTCAGTCAGTAGAAAGGATATTTCATATTAATTTGAAACTTTTTTTATTTTCCCTCCTCCTCCAATAGCAATGGATTAACATTTTCCTTATTGTCAAAATAACCAAGATAAAAAAAGAAAAACAAAACAGTGTTCTGAATTAGCATAATAGTAACTTTGACACATCTATTGATAGATGCAGAAATCAAAAAATTAAGAAGTTAATAAGGAAAAAAAATCTAACCCCCCATGCCACATCTTTCAAATCACAAATATACTCAAAATTTAAAGAGGGTTAAAGTAGAAACATAAGCTCGGCTATATTCAAATTAATTTGAAAGCATGAAATAATCACTGTTGAAAATTATGCTATTAAAAAAATTCAATTAAGATTCATGACTCACTTCAGTTTTGATTTTATCCCTTCTGCTCTAGAAAGTTGCGAACTGCATATCAAGAGTTCGGTTGGGTTTGGGAAGCAATGACGAACATTCATTTCAAGACATTTCTTTTGGATTCAGGCAGTACTGACTGTGTGAAAAAGGGATAAAGATACCTCATTGAATTTCCTACATATTGCAACATCATTGCATCTGACCTGGTTTTCTTCATTAAAGAATGTTTTGATGTTTGTGATTTGGTTTACAATGTTTTGAGAAGGAAATGTTATCAATTATTTTCAGGAACATAACATTTTGGGATTTTACATTTATGATGCATTTTTAGTAACATATTTATTTTGAAAGCAGCAGCAGCAACAGCAGTATGTTTCTTTCTCATTTTACTGCATTTTCTACTATTACCAATAGTAGAAAATCCAGAACTGTTGAACTTCTGCACTGACATCTGCACAAACTGCTCAGCAGTGCAGGAGTGAAACATGCTGCTATATCCATTCTTCTCATTTTAGAAGTCATGGTATTTCTGTTGCTTTTATGGCACACTCTCATGATCAGCTGATCTCATGAGAAACCTCACACCATGGAACCTTCACCTAGACCTGATCTGACTTATGTCAGCATTATGCCAGTGTCAAGGACGATGACTCTGCCCCACCTCCCCAAGTATTGAAGGAAAATAAGTTTTCTGTATGGGGCTTGTATTTTTATAGATGAGTATCTGCATCTGTAGGTAGAAGGACAAGAAAGGAAGCAAAACAAAGACTGATATAAAAGTAAAACGAATTTTAGTGCTTAAGGCAGCCTTAGTACCTTGAACAAAACACTCTGACAGATGTGAGAAAACTCCGAGACAATCCCAGTCAAATGCTAGATGACCTCTATATATACTCAAGTTACCTTGGAGTTAATCAGGATGATGACATAACCCAGACAAATTATTTAGGCTCCATTACAGATGACAGAGGAAGATTTGTACTTAGGCACAGCATTTCATCTTGCCTATATTAGAGCACAGAAAAATGTGGTCACAGCAGCAGTGAAGCAGAGGAGGAGGATACAATCTTAACAGGAAAGTGAGACGATCAGCCACAGGAAGAATGCACAGAAAATTGCTGCATTATGATAATGGTGTTTTATTGATTTCACAGCATCCTGCAAAGGAATTGTAGCAAGATTTTTAGGAGAAAGCTTTATATGTGTTGCCCCTCCAACATAAATTTTATTATTACTTTTGAAAGGTAACCTCACATGAAGTAGCAAACACTGTCTTTGCATAATTCTGAGCATTATAGGAATACAAAATGTGGTGTAAAATTAATTTAGGTGTAACGAAATCACTGAAGAAACTCTCTCTTGTGGTCTATCAGGACAACTCCAGAGCTGCCAGTTGGCTTATAGAGGCAATTTAGCCTGACTGCTTCAGTTTATCACTATTAATGTATAAAAAGCACTGTTTGTGGTACGGATTAGTTGTTGTCTCATCTCACCTCATGTTCTGAATAATAAATGTTTATGCATGTTGCCTTCAATATGATTTGTCATATAAATGCTATATAATTTAGTTATTAAGATAAGATACTATGTGACAATATTTATGTAGCAGTATCCTCCCAATCACTCAACTGCTTCTAAATGCTAAGGGCCAATTAGATGATTTTTGCCTCTGAGATCTGGTAATCATTTGTAGACAGATATTAAATGATTCATAAAAACACATTCAACTATTTTCTCTCATGAAATAAATAGTTTTCCTTTGCTTTTTTATCTTTTTTCTTTTTTCTTTTTAATGAATGCAGTGGATAATCAAAGCTCAAGAAGTTTAGAGCACCCAACATTTGAATTGCACTACACATCACTTCAAAACTATAAGCACTTAATTTATAGTGCACTTTTTAAATTAATTGCAAGTCCTACCACCAACATCATATTATTCTCTATGAGGAGATTTTACTATCCAGCTGCTTTGTTCTTTGTACCACCTCAGCATTTTGGCCTACCAAAAGCCAGCTCATCACCTTGCAACACAGTTTCTATGGCAAATGTCTTCTGTTGACAACATCTAGTGCTACACAGTGTAGCACTTCCATAAAAGCTCCCTAAGTTTGTTCCTTTCCTTGGGGCCTGCAACACAGCATTCCCAAAGCAGGAGTAGGGCTTGTAGCTGAAGAGTGGTTCTCAGCACCACTCATGAACTCCATGATCTGTTACAAAGGCTTTCCTCCCACATTTACCTGTTGGTTTGTTGGTCTACAAAATTTAACTGAAGTTAGTGAGTTCCCATTTAATTTATATAAAAGGATAAAAAAAGTCATTTTAACAAAACCTGAACTGACTGCAAGTTTATGAATTGCATCCAGCATAATCCAAGGCAGAGATTCAACCTTGAAGTATTATACCCAGTTAGGTTTGAGGCAGAGTTGGAAATAAATTGGCAGAAAATGTGCATAAATCTGCTACAGTACTTGCTTTGAAGTCTGTATTTACTACAAGCTCATGGGCTAATTACATTATCATAGTTTTGCATTGGCTTATATGATATATAAGCCAGCACAGTAATTTATAGCTTTGCTGCTAAACCAGTGCAGAGGCATCTTGTCAGGCTAGCGGGGTACCCCAGAGAGGCAACTTTTTTTTGCTTTAGAGAACAGTACAGCAACAGCATGAAATTTCTAACAAAATAAACCAGCAGGTCTAGTGCCAGATGCTCATGAGCTGAGTTTGTGGCTGGGGTTACCTTCAGTGAAGAGCAGACGTGGTCTGACTGTGAGGCAGCCCTGGAGTCTGCCCAATGTCTTGCCAGACCTCCCACCAGCTCCTCAGCACAGCATGTGACATATGCTGCTTTCCCACCAGCGATCACAAGGTAACTCCTTGGTTCGGAGTGAGACAGCCACGAGCCACTGAACTTCTGCAGCTCTTTGGATATGTCATATCACGAAGTGCATGTAGTGCCTGATGGTTAATTATGTCTACAAAACACAACACAGCATTTAATGAGCCAGGGCAAAGACCCCTTTCCCTTTCAAAATGACTAATTTTTGAGAGTCTTTTCTCCTTTTCATATGATCAGAAGGAATTAAAATATATTACCAAGGCATTATGGCATCATAAAAGAGAATTATGTGGTGGATGTGAACAAGGCTATTCTGGTTGTTTTGAGTTTTGGGTGTGGTTTGTTTGGGTTTTTTTCAAACTTATGCTGCTTCAAGCATCAAGCAACAATGGAGTACAAGTTAAAAATACAAGAAATTCTGTCAGGTATAAGATTTTTGTATTGTTGATATTCATTTTTTATCAGGTAGATATTTTTCAATCAATAGATTCATATACATACATGTACAAATGAAGTATATGTATATATGTATACGTATGACTATTGTCCCAGTTTAAATAATTTTCCATTTGCTATATTTTGCTTTTCTCTTCCTCCAGAAGTGACTTAGGAAAAAAAATACAGTGCATAGTACCCTTGTCCTGCTTAATTTACATAAGATTTCTTTTAATATTATACATTCACTTTTCCAACTCAGACATATTTATTATATTTGGGTATTTCTATACGTACAAAAATCTGTCTTTCAGTGTCATCATATGGCTTGCTGCTTCCTAATGATATAGAGTTAACTGCAGGGAAACTTTCCCTAGTTTAAAAAACAAAGGAAAGAAGGAAAAAAAAAACCAAAAAACCCAGGTTATTTCTTGCAAATATAAACATATCATATTTTATTTTTAATTTGCATCAAAACCCACAGAGAAACTGGAGGTGAATTTAGGCCCTCACCGGCTTTTTTGCACATTTTTGCTGGTGCATTTAACTTCCTCTGTTTAGCCCCAGCTATTTGCAATGCCTCCCACACTCGTTGGAGCAGGCATCCTGTTAACTAACTTCTTGTTTAAATGAAGGGCTATGCTGACAATTAAATGTAGGATTGTGCATGCTTCAGTGCTGTGCCTTATTATAATCAATGTGAGTAGAAGCAGAGTGCTGAAATTATGGGTTTTAGTCTGCATCTGCATGGCATTATTATGCTTATCAAGGTGAAAATGTCAATGCTGAAGAATGTAATTGTGTACCTTAAGCTGCAGCAATAGTTAAACTGAACTTCTGCCCCGACTATTAATGCATCAGTGTTACTCTTAAGAGGCACTGTGAGTCTTTATGTAGGCAGAGCTTTCAATTCTTGAATTTATTTCCTTCCTTTCTGTTTTTATAAGACTTTCAGACATGAGTTTTTTCTGTTTTGGTACTACTTCAATATAGATTTTCTGGTGCAGTTTTTCCTTTTTAACAAAGTCCAGGAGCAGAAAGCACAGCGTAGGTTTGTGCACAGCTCTGCTGCCCTCCAGGAGGTCAAGTGTGAAATGAGTTGAGAGACACATTGACAGCCCATGCACGAGCCGAAGCTACTCAAGCTAGTTATCAGTAATTCGGATCTGTGGCTCTAGTCTGGGCTCTTATTATATCAAATCAAACCAAATAATCAAATAATTCAGTGAATTATCTATGTTTACTAGATTATAATTTTGATCTGAGCGTTGTCTCATACCAATTATGCATGTTTTATTTGTTGATTTTAATGTTTAGTCATCTTGAATATTTTGTTATTCATTTACATTGAAAACCAAATGCAATTGTCTTAATACAATATATTACTCTGTTGGGTTTCATATACTTGCATTTCTTATAAGTCAGTCACTTGTAAGTTATCTGTAGATAGGGGTATATCACTTCTCTTTACAGAAAGACAGGGGGAATATCGCTTCTCTTTACACAAAGACAGGGGGAATGTTTTCCCCTCCAGTCACAGCGATTCTCTTGAGCTGCTTAAACTGTGCTGAACCCATAAAATTGGCTCAACACATATGCCAAAATACATCCCCACAGCCGCACATTAGTTAGTATTTTCCAAATTATAATATTGAAAATTCTGTTAGTTCTCCTTTTCTTTCTTTCTTTCTTTTCTCCCTTCCCTCCATGATTTCCCTGTACAACAGATTTGGCAGGAAGACAGAGCAGATATGCTAATATAATAAACAAATTTTTTTTTGACATAACTTCAATCTGTTTCAATTTCTTCAAAAAAAAAAAAGAAATTGCACAGGCTTCAGGATTTTATGAGTCATTATTTTAAACTGATTTATTTTGTTCTAAAATGCTATTTTTCTACTCTCAATCTGATTTTTGCCATGAAGAGAAATAGAACAGACATTCAAGGATCTGAGGATTATATACATGATTAAAGTTTGCTTTTCTACTCCTTTGTGTAAAAGGAAGAAAATAGCCAGAAAATACTTGTATTTAGGAATTATTTGGTAATTTCCTTAAAGATAAAATTAATCTTAGCAACATAGAGAGAAGATTTCACTTCTTTTGTTGAAACACTTGGTATAACCTAATAGAAAGAGCAGCCCCCTTGTGCTTTTGAGCAGCTCTAAGGAACTCAGTGCAGAGGTGAAGAAGGGCTGTGGCTGCACATTAAGCAGAGGCAGAGACTGGGAAGATTAATGCTTCTAGATTTACTCCTATATCATTTGTGGAAGTGAAGAAGTTACTCATACCACTCAAAATAAGTAAGAAAAGTTATTTTGCCTTTGGAGCACTGAACCTTGGCATGCTTTCCAGCTGCCAAGCACCAGATTTCTGCTCATCCTTGTATGTGGACTACTGGGATCTGGACTTACAGAAATTACAGGTAATGGCATACTTATGCTGCAGGGAGAAGACAAGGTATAAGGCTAAGAGGGTCACATTTCTATTAAATGCTAAATAGCATTAAAAGTGATAAAAATATATTCACTGCCATTTACCAAAAGAAGTGTATTTACTTCTACCGGACTGGGAAAAGAAAGGGACTGGGTTGCTTGGAGCAGTAGTGGATCTGTCTGAGAATCAGAGATTTCTTAGTAATAAATATAAAAGTTGCAGATGTCGAGTTTGTTTCTAATCTTGCTTGCATCAATATAAATCTAGAAAAGCTCCTTGAAACCAATGAAGTAAAACTAATACAAATCAGTATTTTAAAATGAGACAGTCAGCCACTTTTTACACATTACTGTCAGAGCTGTATATCTCCACCGATTTTATTAGAATTGTATATCAACATCAGACTTTTAAATCATTCTACAAACAAACTTCCTGTTGCAATGACAGGTAAGCTCTTTCTATTGCATACATTGAAATATATGTGAGAGGCCATTATCAATTCTGAAGTTGGAACAGAGTCTGCATTTCTGACTTTTTCTCCCTTACTCCCCATGTGGAGTTCTCTATGCAGGCCAATATTCCTGTACAAGCAGAACTTTTAAGGAATCTCCGGGAGCAATAAGCCCTTTGAGAGAGAATCCCAGACTGATTCAGTCTGGAAGCAACCTCTGGAGACCACCTAGCCCACTCCCCTCCCCACTGACACATGATCACCAAGTGGCTTTTGAACACCTCCAAGGATAGAGACTCTGCCACCTCTCCCTGCTGGCCCAGCGCAGAGTAAAGAAGGGCAATGTCATGTAGCTGGAGAGAGAGTTTGTGCTGTTTGTGCCTGCAAGTTGAGTGGGAAGGAGGGGAGACAGGGGAATAGGCTGTGACTTGACTGCTTTGAAGCTCCTATCAAGTGCAAATAAGGCTCACACTAAATAAGTCCCTGCTAGGGAGCTGTATATTTTTATTTGTAGTGTTTAGCTTGCAACCAAAAATCTGTTTTGGTTCAATTCTTGCAGCATTCAGAAAAGCGTTGAAATGACAATTTACTTCTGGTTCAAGCAAAACAATGGTCTGCACGATTATCAGTTCAGCTTCATGGTTTGATTACAGAAAGCTTTGATTTTAAAACAGTGAGTTTAACTCTGTTGAAGCATCAGACCTCATAATTTTTTATCTAAACCTGACATTTTCCTCATGCATATAACCCCTTTTTGCCCTTCCTCTTTCTCTCTTGCTAATAAACTGCTGACAAGCCATGTTTGATTGCCTTGTGAAGGCAAGAAGATCAAATACATACTGAATATTAACAAAAAAGAAAGAATATCCTCAGGGAGAAAAAAATGCTACAGAACATGCGTTCACTTGTTCTGCTGGAAAGAGTTGTCAGGCACAGTGAAAAACCAGTTCAGAGGCGTCCTGCCACGGTGAGGGAGCAGGATTCTCGGCATCCACACAGGGGCTCTTTAGGGAGTGCTCTGCTCACCCCTTTCAGTCCTGGGCTGGGCTGAGGGAGGCAGGAAGGAAAGGAGGAGTGCTGCTCCCAACCACTGACCTCACAGCTATTCTGTCTTTTCTCACAAGTGGAGGGTAAAAATTCCTGCTCAAGACTGAAAAACAAGGCCCTTCTTCCCCAGCAGCACTGTGTCTGTTTTGTGCGTTTATTTTTTTTTCCCTAGTTTTGAGTTTGTTTTTTTTTTGTTTGTTTGATTGTAACATTTTTTTCCCCTAGTTAGTTCTACTCTATGGAGAGTGAAACAACCCAGGATTTATCTTTAGCCCTCCGGAATCAGGGCCACATGAGTGATTGCTGGGAAAGCAGTAAGGGACTTACTTGGCTTACAAGTTTAGCACAACCAGTGATTCCCACAGATTACAGAATCATAGAATCTCCTGAGTAGTAAGGGACACACAAGGATCATCAAGTCCAACTCCTGCCCCAACACAGGACATCCCAAGAACCACACCATTGTCCTGAGGGTGTTGTCCAAACATTTCTTCCACTTCCCTGGGGAGCCTATTCTAGTGCTCAGCCACCCTCTGGGTGAAGAACCTTTTCCTACTATCCAACCTAAACCTCCCCTAACACAACTTCATGCTGTTTTCTTGAGTCCTGCCACTGACCAGCACAGAGAATGCCTGTGTGGCCGCTTGCTATTTCCAGTGCTGTACTGGGTGGTCTTAGAGAGCCAGGGAATAAAGGGTGGCTCACATCTTAGCACCTTTGACATGTTGAAATGTTACACGAAAGCTCACATCGCAGTTTAAGAACCAATTTAGTAGCAGCAATTTTGCCTTGAAATTATGCTTAAATATTTCTTTGTGCAGATTCTATAAACATGTTTGCATTTACTGTTCTACACAACTACATATAGAAAAAAAATTGTCTATACATGATCCTTAATCTGTATTTGTGAGTTTGATATTTCTCCTTAGTCTTGTCCATACCAGTTTACCTAATAAAAATATTAATTTACTGCTAGCCTCAGAGCAGGTCCTCTCCTGTCCTCATACTCCAGCCAGAACGCAGAGGTAGCACTGAATAGAAAATAAAACAAAGGAAATATAGAATAAAAGAACTAGAAAGAGATAGGAAAAAAAATGAAATTTTTTCTTGAGAATAAAACCCAAGAAAATGAGGTCAATACCTTGAATTATTTACAGAGGGCCAGTAACTCAGGTTCTTTCAGCCCACTATATAAGCAGTCTGTTTATTCTGATAAAGCAACAGCTTTTTATGTGTATCAAACAACATATTCAGAAAGCTTACAATGCAGCTATAGCCTCAAAGACAAATGTTTCTCTGGAACACTGAGGAAAAGAAACTCTACAAGTTAATGTTCATGCCTCTTTGTCTACACAGCATCTCTTGAGTAAAAACATTCTCATTTTCATCATGAGTTAAGGTACAGACATATTAAAAAAATATGTACACACACATGCACACACACACATATGGAATCTCATATTTTGGAGCTAAATAATGCAGCAATTTATTTTAATATGAATGAAACTGTGACTCATGCTTGACTTAATTTGAAAAAACAATTTCCAGCACAATGAAAGGACCGTATCTTCCTAGCTGCTGTCTTGACCTACTTGACAGGTAAATCAGGTACAGCTTTGTTCCTCCAAGGTTATCCATTCCAGGGATAGGTTTTCTGTTTGGTATGCAGGCTTGCAAAATCACCCTTTGAAGATGTGGAGTTGTCTTGCTCCCTCTAGATGTTAAGCTTCCTTTACACTGTGATGAAGTTTAGGGAAAAGAGTTCTAATCACCAAAGAAATCCTTTAAAGCATTGATGTTTTCAGCTGTTAGATCACCTTGTAACAGCAGCAATGGAGAATTAAAACTGATGTCCAGTTGTGTGTGAAACCTTGGCTCTGCACACAGGCCTCAATGTGACAATAGCAGGAAGCAAACATTGGATTCTAGCTGTTCTTGTGTCAGTCACTGTAAAAAAATTCTAGTGCTAACTTACTTTATGTTACAAACTAATCCATTACTGATGGAGGAATGCAAAGTTAGAAAACAAAATATTTTATTACTTGCAAGTTTCATATTAGAATAGAATAATCCAGACAGAAATACTCAGATATAGTAAATATTTGCAAGTTTGGATAATATGCTTGTCCTCATAATTGAAAGAATTGATCTTGCTGTGTTCACAGTTCAGAATTATCCCTCATTGTCTCATATATACAGACCCCCTTCCTTTTCAGACTGTACAGGCGAGTAGCTGGTATAAAATATGATTTCACTGCAGGTTAATTTAAAATTTATTAGAAAAGAAGGTGGGGTTTTAGGTGGAAAAAAACCCCACATTAATTCTCAATCCTCTTTTCTGGAACTATGCCTATTTGTCACATAGACTCAATAAATATGATAATAGCATTATATCATTAGCATCTTAACAGACATTCTATTTTTTTAGCAACCCTCTAATGTAGAAATCCCTAAATATGTTTAGCATAACTCGTGTCTGATCCAAGAGGAATTTTAAAATCATTTCACAAGATGTCAACTGAACAGTTTCTGTGATTTCCCAGCTCATTCAAGTTTGCTGCCATTTCTACCTCTGAAAAGCAAGTGTTACAACCTCGAGTGGAACAGTGGCCCTTCAGGCTTTCTGTGGGCACTGCAATCCACACAAGACACAAGACAGATGTTTCAGTCTGGTCAAATGTCTTATGAGCTATTGTGCTTGTTCATCAAAACACCTGTCAAGTAATGGCAGAGGAGTGTGAGCGATGATAGAACAGACCTTTCAGGTCTATTGCGCATACCAAGGGCTGTTTTAGATGTGCTCCAGCCACTCAGATTTCTTCCATTATGAGATATCAGTTGAATAAATCAAGATTATGCTCAATGGAACAACAATTAGGAATCAACAATTACTTCTATTTAAATGATAGTACTGCTGACACTTCAGCATTTCTGATCTCTGCTCATCTGGGAGATTATTCTGCCTTAATTTGGCTTACCTCCCCCGAGAGCTGGTGTCAGAGTAGAGGGACTTGTCTTCTAGTAAGCTTGCTTTGGTGATGCATGAGCATGGTTCTAGTCAGCACATACCATTATTCCATTTCCAGAGCCAGGAAACTTTGGAGCACATAAGCTATTTTACTGATGGAGTGAAAAGTCACATAGTAACCACAAATGTCAAATACGGCATCTGTTCCAGATGATTTGTATTGAAGGAAGTGTTTAACCAAATGCCATGTAAGGACAAGCACTTACTCAATTTAAGTGAAAGCCTTACAAATATTTTTAAAATACTACATGGTATGGTGAAATAATACTTTTCACTTTTTGGAGGAACTTCTAAACAATACATTTTACTCAGCTTGTCATTAAGAACTGTTTATAGTCCAAACTTCAAGAAGCCAGGCCCAAGGAGCAGCTTGCTTATGCATCAGTATAAACATCAAATAATCCATTTGAACACTCAGTGAAATAAAACAGGAGCAATTCCTAAGTCAACCACAACCAGTGACAGGTGATTCAGGAAGTGGTGTCCCACAGCTGAGCTTCTGTGACTGGCTGTGTGAGGGTGGTTTATTCCTTCACTGCTATGCAGCAACAGGATGCGTACATAGCCGCACAACAGGATTTCTGCTTCGGTTGCTCAGTTTGATCACTTTCTGAATACTGATGGATATATTGAGGACATTAATTAAGTTAATTAAGACATTTCATATGTGAATATAAATTATGCCATTGCAATACGGCAATTTTATGGCTCTGTAACATGCCGTCATTCCTAACACTGAGGTCTTATGGTGATCTTAAACTGAAATAAAGGTGAGTATCTGCTTAGAAGAGTATCTGCCTCCTTCTCTCCCTTGTCCTCAGGTCACTGGTCCATCCCTAATATTTGCCAAAACCAACAGCCAAGTTACTTCATCTTAGGCTCAGACTGATTTATTTTTCTCATGCAGACATGCAAACCAGACCCATGATCCACGTCCCCACATAATTTCACTAGCACAGCTCTGGGTGCAGAGAAGGATGAAAAAGTCAATGTAAGGAATAGAAACAGCCCTGTTATTCATCGGTCAGAGTTTCCATGATCATCCCGCTGCAGCCCAGGACACCAAAGGTGGATCTACTATCTCTAAAATTATCTGCTTTTCACTGGCAAAGAAATACAATGTTTATAGTGCAAAAAGCTTAGAATTTCATTTCAAAGTATAATTAACTAAGCAATTCACAACAACTGTTTCATTGTTCTACACTCACCACTCAGTAACTACCACTTAAAAACAAAATGGTTCTTTAATGTGAACTCCTGACAGCAAAAGTACAGGACAACTAATATATGAAATTGTCCTTGGCCTTACTGATTTCCCTGGCAAAATACATAGCGTGGGCTTAAGTGATCATGAAGGGGAGCTGCAAAAAAGCCTACACACAAAAGAGAACAAGCATAACATTGAAAACTACTGGAAAGAGCTTACAACATTCTACCATGGCTGAGACTCACCACAGGAGAGCTACTTTGCAGGTATAAAATACTTACATGCTAAAGCAAAGAGAGAAAACAACACTGCATGAAGGATAAGCAAAAGGAGGAAGATGTGAGAATATGAAAGTCAATAATAAAGAATAAAGAAAGTGTAGGAAGCAAAATGGCACATTGAGAAGCAGGGAAAAAATGGTGATGGGTTGAAACTCTGTAGTATCATGTAATGGAACAAAGATGGAGAGAAAAAGGAATTTTTAAAGACTGCAACTAAAACCAATGCATAAATTTACTTTCTATTTGAGATGCAAATGATTCCTTAGGCCTAGTTTTATTAGATGTTATTTCCTTTGTACTTTTTTTTTACTTTTTTTTTTAAATTATTTGGGATTTTTGTAATAATATTTAAATATTATTTAAATGCTTATCATGTATATGTAAAGCAACAAATAGAGATAATAGCTAAGAGCTTCTTAAATTTTCTGACATTTAACAGTGCACATAATGCAGAGGCTTTATACAATGCTGATAAATTTCCTTGACCTACTGCTGAAATCTGAATAAACATATAATTACGGGCTTTAAAATGGAGTTTTAATGTATAGTGGCACATTAGGACCTGATGTGGTAGGCTTTAAGTAGCCTGTTAGAAAATCTTTACACTTGCAGACAATTCCAGCTATAGTGGGGTCATTGAGGGTTAGTGATTTATTCCTGAAATGAATGGGAGTTTTGTCATTGATTTAACAGAATCGGTAAAGACATTTTGCTTTTTCATTTTTTAATAGTTCTTCTGGACAGCACACTGTATGAACCAAAGTCTCAATCCTATCGGAAATCTAGGTCTGGGACAGTAAAGCCAACAGTTACATGGATTTCTGTTCTCCGAAGCACTGGGAATACAGGGTGATCCATGGCCAAAGTTTCTCCACATCTTTTGCCTCAGACAAACACATGGGTGAATTCAGTGAAAGAAAATCAGAGAACATCAAATTCCTTTAGGAACAGGTACTAGCAGAAAGCATTTCCACTTTCAAGCAAGGAATCAAAGCACCTCAGTCACTTCAAACAGCCAAAGCCTGATGGCATCCACTTCCAAGCTACCCAAGGGTAGGTACATGCATGCAACACTCACTAAATAACTTTGAGCCATATATTAATTAGAGGGATCTGATATTTTGTGAATTATAAAAAGAAATTGGTTAGTTTTGGTAAATGAGTTCATTATTATTTATAACTATATACTGGGGACAAATATAATTTTAGGTCTTGTTTGTCTGACATCTTACAGACCCCTGAAATTTCAAAAAGAAATAGTAGGTAAGAATATGTTTGCACTAAACCAATGAAATTATAGTCCAATTTGTATTTTAATAGCTATCTTGTTGTTAACTTCTAAATTTTTATGATTCTGACAGATTTTATCTATAATAGCATAACATAGCATATAATTAATATACAATAAAATACGAAATTGCTACATACTATAACATAAATGCTATTCTGGGAGAATTTATTCAAATTCCGAGGTCATGATTAGATGTGCTTTGCAGACCCAAGGCAAAGGGACGTTTCCTTTTGAGAGAATATGGTCATGAAGGGGATTTATATGGAATAACAAACATGTTCACTTCCTCATTTACTTCATCGTCACTTCAGAAAGAAGCCTTACCACATAAATACAGCCGAATTTCCTACAGAAGTCACAAAAGTATGCATTAAAACATGGAGAAACAGTGGAGAATAGTAATGGATTGGAACAACAGACACCAGAATGCTAAAGTGTTTTACTGAAATAGGAGTTTTGACAGAGATGAAAGATAAAAATCTGAATTATGAATCTAAGCGCACTGACAGCCTCAGGGTGGGTTTTACCTGACCTATGTGTAAGATAAATAGGGACTGTCCCTACAGCCTCCTCTTCCAAAGTGAAGCACTTTCCTGCATGGTCTTGTTGGCAGTCAGACTTTTTGTACCCAGAGCTGAAGGGTGCCAGATTCTGGAATATGGCTTTTTCTCTTTTACAATCCATATCTTAATGATATTCTATTAATGGTATTATGTTATATTAATTATATATGACATGATACGATATTAATATGTATATTTGCGATATATATATATATATGTATTGGACTGCAACCTGCTTTGTTAAGCCCACAACAATTCTCACTACCTTCCCCTAGCTGTGGTTGAAAGAAATGATTATTTTGCCAGTTTCTGGGGAAAACTCTAATTTGTCAGAATATGCGGCTCAGATTGCATAGTAAATAAATCCAGGAAAACTACCAGGAAATCCATAATTCCATGGATTTTGCATGTTGATTTGCAAAAATAATTTTTTCTTTTTAAAATAATGTTAGATTTACTTATTTTTATCTTTTAATCTAAGAGCCTAGGAGATAAAACTGACCCCTTCTTCTGGACACTGTAAAACCTGATAGTGTTCAATTTCTGTACAATAATTTACTTGGTCACAAATAAAAACCCAACCATTCTTTTGGACACCATGAGAAAAATGTGTATTACTGTAGTAAATATTACCTTAGCCGTAGGGAGGAGAGGAGAGAAGATCCAGCAGGCAGGAATTGTGCAGCAAGATTGATTTATTTAATTATTTTACAAACTCTTTATAGACTTTTTTCTTCATAGTCTAATTGGACAAAGGATCAGCCACCCCCTGGGTAGATTGGCTAGAAATCCTAAACATCCATTGTCAAAATATTTTTCTACTGTACCATAAACATAGTTCTACAAGGTCGCAGGTGTTCATGGTTTACAGAACTTCTGCTATTATCTTCCGTGAGAGAGAAAAGTATCTCACGGCTTAGAAAGCAGCAGGAAAATTCTTTGCTAACAGCAATATTGTGTCCACAAATGTGTTAATAAAGAAACTTTCAGATGCCCCATATATTTATTTAAAGACCTTTGTTTGAACTGTGAACAAATTTGAGAAGTACCGAGTGTGTACCAGAAGTGTTTTATTCAAGGGAATGATCATAGGCTCTTGTCGAAATGTGTCTTAATAGGACACTCTGTAAAATAAAGGTAGAGACTGAAACAGAAATCAGCTTTAGAAATTTTTGGTGGTACCTTATCCTTGAACTGCAATTCTGTAAAAATTTAGGAATAGGCAGTCATCAGAAATATCCCGTCATATGCATGACAGTACAGGAGTCTAACAAAAGGGAGTTATGTATTGTGCAGTAGTACTTCAACATCGTTAAATAGAAATTGTAAAACCTTTTAAACGAGTGGTTCTTGAAAAGTTTACATCATTTGCTATTGGATACTAGTGATTTCACTGTGCAGCTGATTTAAAGAATGGGGGATCTTGTGAAAGAAAGCCAACTTTTTTTCCCAGTTGGAAGAAGGTGATGGTAGGTGTTTACATGGCAGGATTAATCACAGATCATCTGTTGGGGTTTTAGTTTAGTCTTAGTTTTTTCCTGTTAAAGGAATTTTCTCCCATATGCATGTTGCTAGGGGACAAATAGCTGTACTTAAGAAAAACAAAAAGGGGAGTGGGGCGGGCCTGGCTACTCCTTTGTCTACACCTGGGTGTGGGGTCAGTTCGCTCTGAGCGTCC
>NW_008239105.1:1406579-1413516 GCF_000691975.1 Corvus brachyrhynchos
CCCCTGCAGCCGCGGGGGAACCATCGCACCTGCCCTGCTCACCGGGAGCCGCCAGCGCCCCTGCCGGCTGCGAGCGGAACTGCACCCGAGGGGAAATAGCCTGACAGCCGAGAAGGCTGGCACTGGGTTTGTGATTGCTGTTACTGCCATAGTTGTTGTTTTGTTTGACTGGTTATATACATATATATATATATATATATAGTAAAGAACTGTTACTCCTATTTCCCACATCTTCACCTAAAGGCCCTTGATTTCAAAATATAATAACTTGGAGGGAAAAGGGGTTATATCTGCCACTTCAAGGGGGGGGCTTCTGCCTTCCTTAGCAGACACCTGTCTTTCAAAACTGAGACATCATCACAGATCATTTGCTCAGACTATGAAATGAAATAAACAGTTTTCCTTGGACTACTTTTCATACTACTTACCTTTGCTTTGTATTTAAAAATGAAATCTTGCAAGTAAAAATGTTGTTGCTCTAGTGTCTTTTGGGATGCCTTTAATATTACTGTCTAATTTAGAAAAGGAAACTTTACCCTTTTTTTCAGCATCTATGAAACATTTTTAAAAGTCAGTACAGTATCTGCTTGTCTGTGCATGCAAACAGAAATAACTGTCTGGGGAACATAATCATGGCAAGAGGTCATGTTTGCCCTTTATTTGAAATACTTTTAGACTATCAAGTGGTTTAGAAGTCACTCAATCAATACCAGAAGTCAAGGAAAGCAGTTTGTTTTATCAACATGAAGATATTTTGAGTTTTCTTAGATGGAATGCTGTTTCCTTCTGCATTTTAATTGAGATTTCATAAAATCACTGTTTTAGTGTATCTGGCAAAGGTGTTTAAGTTGCAGTACACTGCAACAGCCACCTGAGACACATATGTTTTAAAAATCTGATGGACCCACATGAGGCTCCTTCTCTTCCTCTTTCCTCTTCTGTCTTCAAAAGGCAAATCATCATGAAAGATGAGACTCTAAACACCTCCATACACATGTAAAAACAGTAATGGAGTTCTGAGAGATATAAATTTAACCCATATGTACCTTGGATCAGTTTTAATTTTCATGCTGTGTGTTCTATTAACACAAGAGCAACTTTAAGGTTGGATGCAGATACCCAGGCACATTTCCTATAAACAAATGGTTTTGCATAAAACCAGAGGTGGTTAAAAGAAAGAAGTCTGTCTGAGGTTCAGAGGCTTAGGAATAGATATTTTTAAAGTATTTTATTGTATAGGCCATCTGAATTATTTTAATTTAAACAATTTAAAAAAAATTTTGCTATCTGCAACTTATTGTCTAGTAAAAAAACCCCATAAACCAGTTTGTTTTCATGTAATTATGCTGAAAACTCCCCTATAAAACAAATCCCCAAATCTGCCTGGATCTTTGAATTGAAAAAAAAAACCAACAAAAAAAACCCCCAAAAACCCAAGTCAAGACATATTTTTGAAGGACTGATGAAACTCCTACCATACTGGATTGTATGAACATAGACAAGTTGATAATAATAAAGTATTAAAATAGCATTGCTTTTTGGTAAATTCCACGTATCTCTTTTGAATCTAATGATTGAAAATTGTCAATTAAATAATGAAATGGAGGATTAATATGTCTTGAAATTGCAGAAGGAGCATGAGTCCAGAGGGACCAGTGTTAATACAAGCTACCAGACTTTGTGACCCAGTAGCTGAGTGAATTATGAGTGCAAACTGCAAAATTATAGTTAATATGGGGAGATGGGCTACAGGAATATGGAGAATTGGGTCCATGTCTAACGTGCTGCACTTTAGTTGAGAGAGGATTTCCGGAAAAACAGTGCTACACATTGAATTTTGATGCACTCTAAAAATCAATGACTTTAATTACTCAAGGAACCCTAATAATTATTAAAACCCAGTTCTTCCATTAAGCCTTTCCAGTCCCTTTTTTTAGAAAAAAAAAAGGAATTAAAATATCTGTAATGTTATGCTAAGAAATATGTGTATTCAAATGAGAAATAACTCTGTTAGAAAAAAATGTAAATGTTCAGCCTGGGTGAGCATTTTCTTAAACAGTCATTATCTCAAAATTAGTACAAAGGCTGAAAAACTAAAATAGCTTATTAATGGACTGAGACTCCTTAAACTTTTTCATAATATGAATCAGGTGTATAGAATCTTTTGAAAAACCTCACTAAGTAACTATGCATCTTTAGGCACTTAAATGTCTTTTGCTATTGTACTCTTGTCAATTGATTTCAATTAGGGTGCTAAGATTTGGAAATATTCTAACTTCTTCACAGATATAAGAACAGTCTCAGGCACAGCCTCTCAGTCGACAAGGTTCACAGAGGCAGGGCTACACCCTGTGCCTGGGTGGACACTGCCATGGATACTGCACGCAGAGGATTCTGCTGGACAGGGTGCTGGGCCATCTTGCCTAGACTCTGCTTTTGACAAGAAAGTTGGGAGCAGATGACCTTTGAGAGCTCCATCCAACCTGGTACTCCATGATTCAATGATTCTGTGAAAAAACTGTTTCAAACATACTTGAAGATACATGGGAATTTAGTGGGTAAAATCTAACTTTTAGTGAGAGAACCTATTGCAGGTTGCAAAGTTTGCATTTCACTTCTATGCAGCTTTTAAAGCTGGGAGGCCAAGTTTCACAAAAGGAAAAGTCAAGAATATCCTTATCATTTTTGTTGTTTTGAAAGTATAAAGGGATATGAAGCAAAGGGCAAAGCTGAAGCAGGGAGCCTGGTGGTATTCCTCAGATGTGCTACAGGTGATACGAACTACTTTATTAGCTGGGAACAAAGCACTGATGGGAAGCAAACCATGGTTCTTCCCCCTTATAATGGGGTAGCACCCTCTGTGTGCCATGAAGGTACATGGTGTTGTTATTCGGGCTCAGCACAGATTTTGGAGCTCAGTGGATCCTAATACCTGAGCAACAGCTTCATTCCAACAATACTGTGAACATTATTGGCAGGAACAGGCTCTTTTTCTGCACTTTGTGAGGAAAATTCACTGTATCTCCTTTTCTTTTCTTTTCCTATTTTTCCACCTTTCCTGAAAAAAAAAATTCCCAATTTTTTAAGTCCTATCTAATGTTTCATCCTTAAGGATTTCATACCTGTAAACAAAATGACTGAAAGCTGACAGTTGGAAATGTCATGTCTGCTGTCAACCATTCATGAATAATTGACACCAAGATTACCCAGGGAAAGCTGCAATTATCCTGACTCATTAACATATGAACTAAGCCTGGTTTTGTTCTGTAGTTGTAGGATTTTCCTTTAATTCCTTGATGTAGAAGGTAAAAAAACCCCAGCGGGAGTTTGCTATACAAAGAATAAGTCTGAATGAATAAACAAAACCTCAGAACTATGAAGACATATTAGAATTTCAAGTAGTGTTTTGTTTAATCTTGCATATTCTGTTTTGCTATACTGCTATTTTACAGGGGATATCACTGTGACAGATTTGTGTGCTCGCCTAAGGCTTGGAGAACAGCTCTTTGGAAATAGAGGTGTCAATGGGAAGATCTTCTTACCCATGTTCATATTTTCATACCCATCCAGCTGAAGATGTCTAGTCAGGAAACTGAAATAGTTGGTAATCAATCAGAATTCAAGCAAGCTAAGTTGCCTGGATGATAACAGCATTAACAGAGGCAAAAATATTTTTTTATGGAATTCATTAAAAAAAAAACAAAGAAGAAAAAGTCTTAACTTGATTTTAAGACTAAGTTTAGCAAATCAGCATTAACCACTGAAACAAGCAGGAAAACAAAGTAGTGAGAAATTTCACAAGCCAGGAAAAACAAGTAAAGAAACAAACTCACAGTATTTACAAAGATAATGGAAATTACTAACTGCTGCTCCCAAGCATGTTAAATGCTTTCTCTCAACCTGTACAATAGGACAGACTCAATTTTTTTTAGCTGATGTGAGAAGTTGTAGGGTAGCCTTGAGGTTTAGGATAGGATCTGAATTAAAAGTTCTGTTCTTGAAAAAAACCCCTTTGAACTGCAAGTTGAAACCATGAAGCTATTTCCCACAAGTAATTACCATTTTGGATGCCCCTCACTGCTGGTCCTATTGCCTCTAGAAGCACAGCATATATTGGAGGCCATCATATCAATCTATAGAGTTGAATTATAACTTCTTTCGTATAATGAGCTCTCTTTGACAGCTGCACACAGTCAAAGTCATTGTTCAGAAAGGATAACCAAGCTATTGCCTCTCAAGTGTAATACACTTCATTAAAATGCAAGTCATTTCTTAAAACGCACATTCACTGAACTCCAACCCCTCATAAATCTTGTAACATTTCATTTCTTGTTCACAGCTCTGAAATCTTTAAATGTGGGCCTCTGGTAACTTTCTGCATAATCTTAAAACACGTATAAATTTTCCACTTAGTATTTTTCTTCTTTTTTGTACAAAAATTGCAAGAGAAAATGACAAACAGTTTGGAATCTCTTGCCTATATGATCTTTGCAGCACACCTGTCAAAAGCAATTATTTAGACACTGGGTCTTCTCGTGCTGTTGAGGACTTCCTGACATCGACCCAAATTTCCCATCCTTTAATTCCATATCTTTGTTCTGGGTGATAATATCTTGGAAAAAATTAATTTTCTTTTTCAAGGTTTATAGGTAATTTCTTTTATGTGGCCTTTATATGATCTTCATTCCCCCTTAGTAAATCCAACACTATCCATCTCAATGCAAACAGAGAAAATAAACAAAAGTTCTTTATGTGTGTAAAGAAGAATAGGGGAATTATGTAGAAAGAGAGGCCAGTTCCTGAAGTTTCCTCTCCATATTTATAAACACAGTATTTGAAACTTACTGCCAAAAAAATACCAATGACAATGATAGATGTGCCCAAAGCCAGCCTGGCTGGGGTTCTGAGCAACCTGGTCTGGTGGAAGGTCTCTACTAACAGCAAGGGAGTTGGAACAAGGTGATCTTAAAGGTCCCTTCCAACCCAAGCCATCCTATGATTCTGTGATATCTACACCATCTTCTCCAATAATTTTATATTTTTATCCAAATCCTTTTTAATCTTTGAGAATTTATCTGTTATTTTTACTTCTTGATCTGCGTAGAGTTCCTCTGGTATCACATATAATAGTCTATTCACTGTCTCTTCAAAATACAATGAGAATCTGAGAACAGATGACTGCTGCTCAGATTTTCTTCTTTGAGAAGGTTCAGTATCAAGCAATATAATACTTATTACTGTAATGTTATAACTGTATATACTGTATTGCATTCAGAACCCACAACTCTCAAGGAGCAGGGCTAGTCTATTTTAAAAATTTTAATATTTAAATTTACACACACTGACACATAATCCTGCAGTGATCTCTAGAACCTGTCAAATAATAATCACTTTATATAGCTGAATACAATCATGCATCATTTTTGCCATAATCAACAGAATAAAATCAATTGCATATAAATATAAGCAAAAATAATCTGTGTAAGTTATAAACAAAAGTAAAATGTTTTCAAGCCATTTGTATGTATAATCCATTTCATCGCGCAGCATTTTTCTTGTACTCGATCAGAACCAAAAAAGCCTCAGAAAACACTTCTCAGAAATATCTAAATTTGCCTTTTATTGGGATTGATTATTGCTTATGTACGGGAATACATACACCTACAAACCCAGCCTCAGTATGCAGGTTTCAGCACAGAAGCAACCTGAGGGTGGCCTTCCAACCTCTGGAATTTAAATGCCTCTCTCTGTGGAGACTCAGAACAAGATGAGAACTCTAACTGAAGATTAAAGTGGAACACAAGCCTTGCACACAGAGACATCACTTATTCATGAGCACTTACATATGTGATGCTGTAAGTCGGCAAAACGAGTGCGTTTTACCGCACCAGCCCTATGTCAGTAGAGCTTCATTTCTCTTATTTCTTAAGAGCCAGACACTGAATCCCACTTTTTGAAGAGGTAATTTGCATATAATCTAATTGTCCTCTTTAAATAGTAAACCTTCTGCAGGGTAACATTGACTAACATTGCCCATTTTAAGGGACTGTTTTTCCAATGTGGAGGCAGCAATTTATACAAACAGCAGTCACTGCCTTTTATTTAACACAAGAGCATATTAAGAGAAAAGCAACAGGAAATAGTATGCTCCACTTGGAGGCTGTAGTAAAGCTGACAGTATAGTAGAAAAGACTAATCAGTACATAAGAGATTCAAGGTTGCCAGCAATTAATTCTAACAGCAGCTGAGCATATTAAGGGGTTTTGGTCAAATCCTAAGAGTTTTGAAAAAATTTAACTTAATCTTTGCCTTCCACCGAGAGCTGGCCAGGGTCCAGACCATCACTGTATGGGGAGAATATAAAATCCCCTCACACTATTTTCTATGACTTATTAAGCATATGCTAGACACCTATGGGAAAAAAAAAAAAAAAGGAAAAAACCTACTGAGCACATTTTGTTTCTTCATGGAAGGAGCACCTGTTCTTCTTGTCACCCAATTTTTTCAGCTGGTTTAGCTCCCCCTTGTCTTAGTCATTCTCTTAAGTACTGGCAAACTCAAGATGTCAAACATCACTTTAATTTTGTCATGCTAGCGTATTTGCAGCTATGTTCCTGTCACTTTTGAATTCTAGCTTTCAATCAGAAACACTTCAGAATTCTTCCCAGCAGCATAATTTTACAGGCTCAGTTAAAAGCCTAATTCCACACCAAAATGATAATACACAGCATTTCTCAGAGAATTATCATTTTTACGTGGCTTCAGAGGCAAATGTAGAGACTCACATATCTTGTGTTCAAGAAGATTATGTTATGAAGGCAAATTAATCCAAATGATGGCTCACAGTATTTCAGTTTTAACTTGTGAGTAGAAGCTGAGCGACTCCATCAGCCTCCTTCTTTTAGTGCACTGAAATGGGAAGAGCTACAGACACTCT
>NW_008239105.1:1413537-1417679 GCF_000691975.1 Corvus brachyrhynchos
AACAGCTAGAAATGATTGCTGACCTTTACCATAGAATCACAATATTCTGAGTTGGAAGAGACCTTAAAGAACACCCAATTCCAACCCCACTGCTGTGGGCAGGGACACATTCCACTAGACCAGCTTGATCAAAGCCCCAAACAACCTGGCCTTGAACACTTCCTGGGATGAGATATTCCTTAGTTTAATATATTACAAAAATACCTTCACCTCAATGTCTTTAGCTTAAAAGAATATAGAAATGTCTTTGTCTTAACATCTTTAAGGTTGTGTGACCATCTGATGATGAAAGAAATGAAAGTAACGATAAGTGTACCCAGACATGCTGCTTTCCATTTGTTGCTCCTTTCCCTGTTCTTTACCATGTGTTCTCTAAATCCATCACTGGCTTTCTTCCTCACAGTCTGGCTGTGGAGCTGTCTGCTCAGGAGCCCTTAAGGCCATCAAGCGCTGCTATTTGAACCACTTCACTTTCCTCAACAAGAACTTAGATGCCTTGCTCCTCAAAACCCAAAGAGACCTTTAACATAAAATACAGCCTCTCACTAAAAGAAATGAAAAGGAGTTTTGTGGATAAACAAGACATTGTGTATTTTATTCCATACATTATTATTCCTTCATAATTCCTTCTAGAACACACATGGAATAATCATTTATATGAGAAAGGGGTTTTGTTGTTGTTTTTGTTGGGGTTTTTGCCTTGTTGGTTTTGGGGATTTCTTTTCATGAAATACCTTTCTGGATATGAAGAAGAGGATGAGTTTTCCTATTGTCTTTCTGTACAAAGTGTCAATTGGTTGCAAATTTTGGTATCTCCGTATTGTTAAAAGCAGCAGGTGTTGAGTGCCCTTTTTACTAGACCTAGCATCCTTGATTTACTCAATCTTATCTTTTAGATGCTTTGAGTCATTTCTTTCTCTTCCACTATTCTATAGGCTCTGTTCAGTTAACTTGGATAATTCCAGTTCTCCAAAGGGGAACACAGTGAAATCATAGATGCTGGACAGGACCTAGGACACCTTGGGCTGGAAGGAACCTTGGGACGTCTCCAGTCCCATCTGCTTATTAAAGCACTATATCAAGATTGTATAACACTGTGTGTCCACTCAGATTCTCTAAACCTCTGAGCACCCCTGGGTAAAACTGATGAGGCTCAGTGAGTTTGTCAGCACCTGACTCAAATTTCAGGTAACTTGTTTCTAATTACAGCTTTAGACTTTTCTCCCTATAATCTATGCTAACTGCACTAATTGGTACATTTTTAGTGGGAACTGAAAACTAAATAATCAACTTCCCTTGGCATTGCTTTCTGATAATATTCTCAACTTCGGGACCAACATTTTCTTTCACTTTCTTCTACTAGCAATAGAGGGTGCTTGCTGCTAATCCTGGTATCTTTAGGAATCTGCAGTTTCTGTATGCCTTTATTTTTCTTATTTAAATGGAGGTTGCAGATTTTATATTTTCTTTGTGCCCATTCATCTAAATGTAAGCTAAAAAAATAAATACATTTATTTTTTCTATATATTCTCTATTTTCCATATCTGTAGTTATCTGCAGAACTGTAGAAAGGATTTATCAAGTAAGCATACAATGAAAAATCTAAGAGGAATGTTTGATGTATCAAAAAATAAAAATCAGTTTTCTCCTTCTTGCTCTTGCTCCAACTGCAAAATGGAATACACATTAATGTGTTACAATCTAATTTATTTTCTTTTTAAATTATAATCAGGTTCCACGGTTAGTTTTTCATCATATATATTTGAAAAAGAAAATAATTCACTACTCCAATATGCCTTTATCTTATATTGATAATGGAGAGATGGGGCTGCTGAAGCATTACAAAGTCATTTTATGTTATTTTGCTGAGGTTATTGTTGTTTTATTATTAAATGATTTCTTCTACTGGGTTTTCTTAAATATGATGATTCATATCCTAAATACATTAAAGGATCACTGTATAGAAATATCTGACCAGAGTCATAGGACTGAATTATGTGTGAATAGATGAAGACACAGCTTAAGTACACAGAAGAGACTCAATCCACAGCATAAGTATAAAGAAAATTAAAAAAAAATAATAGTCTCAAGGATATTAGAGATCTCAGGTCTTATTCTCCTAAGCTCTAGTGATTCTAGGTCATACTACAATTGCAAAATAGTAATAAAAAAATGCCTTGCTATACTTAGATGGAAACATCAATATTTTAGAAATATCTAAAATATAAAATATATAAGGTTTTGCAATATTGGTAAAAAACCAGAGCAAAATCTAATTAAGGCCATTTTACAGGTTGCAAAAGAAATATCTGTCCAAATAGTTTTCCACTTCTCTCCTTTTTTTCAGTTAAAGGACCTTTTGTTTTTTGAAGCCAGCAGCCACTTCTCACCAGACAGAAATACATTTGAAGACTGTGTTTTTGGCCATGTAATACCAACAACAGTGTCACATATGGAGAGCTTTATTAATGTTATTACTAAAGAGCATAGGACTTGGATGGAGATGGTGAAGAGGGCATAACCAGCAATCGTGGGAAATAAAAGTATTATTGCTTCCCACTGAAATGCAAACGGGGCTGGACCACTGAGAGACGGGAAGATCGGAAGTCCCACCAGACTGTGCAATCAGGCTGAACCCTTGCAGTACATAGAATCATAGAATCACAGAAGGGTTTGTGTTGGAACCCTGGGTTCAGAGAATTCCAGTCTTTCAGTGCTGACAGGCAGTGATCTCAAAAGCACACTGCATTTGACCCGAGGCCTTGGGAAAGGCTTCCCTTTTTATGTGATAGCACTGAGATTTTTGCTGTGTAATTAAAAAGAAATTTGTTATGTCACTGGGTAGAATATGTGGAGATGTAGAAAAATTAAGTTTATGGGATTTAGTAACAAGATGGAGGATTTGGGGTGTGGATTAGTTCTTCTTCTTTCCTCCTTCTTCTTCACAAATTTGGGTGTCCTGATACTGGTTCAAAAAACCCTCAGTGCAGAACATGAATAATTAGTTATTGGATTATAAGTAAAAACAAATTGGTTGGCATTCCATAATTGGATAGATTGGACTTTAAAAGACCTTGGAAGGGAGCACTTGGGGACCATTTTCCACCTTGTTAACTTAGAGGCACACTCTGTGCAGCTATGCCATAGATAAGAAATAATAAACATCAAATTAGAAGAAGCCTGTGTCTCCTGTGTTTTAATCTGAACTCTGAGTAAAAGAACTCTCGAATCAGAGGCAAAATGAAAATAGAGAAATCAACAGGTTTGGGTTTGAAGGAACCTTAAAGACCATTTAGTTCCAGCTTCCCCACCTTCCACCAGAACAGTTTGCTGAGAGCTCCATCCAACCTGGCTTTAAACACTTTCATGGATGGGGCAACCACAACTTCTCTGGGCAAGTGCCTCACCATTCTCCCAGTACAGGTCAGTAGCTCCCAGGGTCCTCCTTTCCACCCTTTTTAAGTATGGGTACAATGTTTCCCCTTTTCCAGTCACCTGGGACTGCCATGACTTTTCAAATATCACAGAGAGTGGCTTGGCAACTACATTTGCTGATTCCCTCAGGATTGTGCAATGCATCTCACCAGGTTCCATAGATCTATGTTCTTCTTCCCTTTTACAGTATTGAACACACAAATCAAGAGGAGGGAAGAAGAAATTGATAGGCACCAGTGTTCTGTGCAAATATTTTTTGAAGTATATGTGAACGACCTGTGTTCTTTACCAAAGCATATTGCAGTACGGAGTAGGAAATTAACTATTTGAGGGTAAATCTTCTCATGGTAACTCTTTTTTAAGTTAATCTTTTTCAGCATTTATTATGCAAGTTTGTATATAGTAAGTTTTAAACTGCATAGTGGTTGGTCAGACAAAAGATACAGAATTATTTCAGTTCCTTTGAGACAAATCTCTCTCTTAAGGGCCCTCTTCCTCTACATGTTTGTGTGATTGTAACAAAAAGGATTTACAAAAATAAGAAGAACCAGTATTTTATAACTTGCAGCAGAGGACTTGTGGCTCATCATTTCTGAAAACCTGGAGTTTATAGTAAGCCAATTTTACGTCTGAAGTCAGAAGGGTAAATAAATGATGTGTATAGAAAAACATGTGAAAAAGTGTGAAACTGCAAATGTCTAATCACA
>NW_008239105.1:1417769-1462506 GCF_000691975.1 Corvus brachyrhynchos
GTTAACTTTATATACTTGAGTAATATATAAATCGATGGGAATTCAATATAACAATAAGTAATCTTATATTTAGAGGAATAAAGCTGAGATTATTCTTCTTGGTTATGTGCAGATACTTACATATCATTTGATATCCTTTTATTTTCATTTCATTTAAATTCACATTTCAGTTTTCCTTATGGTTTGCTGAACTGCATAAATGTTTGGTTTATTGATATTTTGTGAATAATGAGGTCCACCAGTACATTCTTGTAACTCATAAAATACCAGCAAGCTCCACATTTAATCAGCAAAATATAACCTTTGGATTCTGAGTTGCTAAATGAAAGAAATTTGATCCTATTGGTTTTTGAAAATAATGAGATCACTCAGTAGCATCACTTAATTCTAATAAGTGTTTGTTTGACATGTCACACTATTATTTTTATAGTGGTATAAATACATCTTATTTTACCAATTCACTTATAATGGTATATAATATATATAAATAGTTCCCATATCAAAATACGTATTTTTATTAACATATTTTATCACTCATTTTTTAATGAATACTAATATTATATTATATTTTCACATATACTAATTACAGTCATATATAAACAAATGCAGGAAAACTCAGCCTGTTATGAGAAAGGAGAAAAAACCTCACTGTTTTCATCCTAGTCTGTAGATACAAAAATGCTGCCAGCAAGGATTTTCTTGCTATTTTCTAAGCCCCTGAGAGACTTTTCTCTCTCACAGAAGAGGTAGCAGAGTTCTGTAAACAATCAAACACCTGCAGCCTTGAAAAGTCTTGTTTATAGTACAGTAGAAAAATATTTTGACAATGGATGTTTTAGGATTTTAGCCAATCACCCCCAAGGGGTGGCTGATCCTTTGTCCAATTCGACTGTGAAGAAAAAAGTCTATAAAAGAGTTTGTAAAATAATTAATTGAATCAATCTTGCTGCACAATTCCTGCCTGCTGGATCTTCTCTCCTCCTCCTCCCTACGGCTGCGGAACACGGTGATATACCCTAGGGTTGCAGTAATACTAGTCAGACTAAGTAAGGGTGTCGAGGGTTCTGAAACCTGAACAGGAAATGAAGGCTTCAGGTAAATTCAGGTTTCAAAGCCTGAAGTCAACTACCTCTAGGCCAGTATAATCTCTGGGTGATATTTTTCGTAATTAATCTCTGGTAACTAAGAAATATACCAAGCATGTTATATATATGAACAGCAAAAGCATCGTCACAGCTACTTTAATTTGAGAAGGTTGGCTAGAAATAAAGTTCTTCCAACTTAAGGCTGCCGCAGACCTCTAGTTTGAAGAGTCCTACAGACTGAATCATTGATATTGAGAGCCTCTTCAAACCACCATTGAAACTGAAAAAAAGTCTGATCTCTTTGCCATTGGTAAGCGATGTTTTTCATGTAGTGTGTGTGTGTTTACCCTCAATTTTTCTTTCTTATTTTCTGTACAAAACTTTGACACATGACAAGCCAGGCTGATTCAATACTGCATCTGTGGACAAAGGAAACAATAAAGGAAATTAGATGGCACAGTTGTAGCATGACATATTAAATTCTGTTTTAACTTACAGCTTGAAATTTTACACTTGTAAAAAATGCAAATCTATATTCTCATATGGAAAGATGCAATGGGTATGCAGATTGTGACTATCATATTTCAGATGTGAGGTTTCTTGCAGCAGAATATTTTTCTTTAGTAGTCTATAAAACTTTTACAAGATCTGGGCAGACATAGTTGTCAAAAGTTACCCTTTTTTTACCCAAATCATCCTCTTAATCAAATAATAACTATGTTTTCTGTCACTTTGAAGCTTTCAAAATCTTACACGGGATCTTATGGTACAGAAACATACCAAGGAAGGTGACACACTGCTTTTCCAAGAAAGAAAATTTACATTTTAATTATAGATTTTGACTACTTTTGTCTGTAAAATGTCATAGATAAGTGAGAAATGACATTTTAGTCTATTCCAAACCATTCATGATTTTAGGCACCAGAAGGGTAGTACTGATGTTTGAGCTTAGCCTACGTATAAAGCGGACAATCTGTAACAGCTATGGCATTATAATAGTAAATGTATCTGCATTTGAACTCAAACATAAAGCATGTAATAAGCTCTCTAACAGTTAATTAAGACAGTATCATTATGACCTACTAATCTTTGGTATACCTGATGGCGTTAAAACAGGAATGTTATCAAGGATGCATCAGAGACTTCTTTTTATAGCCTTTAGGTAGAAAATAATAGCAGACTGGTGTGGTTTTAACTATTGGTTTTAAACCCCACGTATCGAGGAGGTGCTACCCATAGGAGATATATAGTGTTAGCCATTTCAGAATGGTTGAAGCAATGATCTGATTTTTATTTTGTACAATAATACTGATTCTTTATGTGTCTTAGGCAGGGCCATCCTTTCAGTTGCAACACAGCTTTAATTCTTATCTGACAGTTTTAATCTTTCAGCCAAAAACTTCAGCACTGCATCACCCAGGTGTAACTTCAGTTGTCACAACCATTTAAGGGCCAAAAAGGTACTGTCATCCCCACTGATTTTATTTTGACCTTTTAAAAGAAACTTGGGACAGACTAAGAAAAAAGCTAATAATTCTAATTCGTACTTATTTTCAGGTATTAACAAAACTACTTAACTGCAGTAAAGAGGCTCAAATATATTAAAAAAGCTCTTAGCCATCAAAACTACATTAGTAATATATGGGAAAGAACTGATTTAACAGAAGTCAGCCCCGAAGTCCATTAATAATTAATAATTTCTGCCTCCAAATTTGTCTATAAATATTAAGCCCAGTAAAATGCTACTGTACAAAGAGTAACAGAGAATGTAAGCAAGAAGAATATCAAAAGAAAGTTCACATAATAGGAATATTTTTTCAAAAGTGTTTGTTAGTTTAGTTTTCAATATTACCACTTTCAATGATGAATCATAGCATCAAATGCAATAAAACGCATATATGACAGAAAAATTAATATAATTTCAGGCCAATTGAATACCTCAACTTATCAATAACAAACTACTGTTACTTATCCAATAACAAACTACAAATAATATTTCTCAAAATCATCAACTTTGATAACTTTGAGTCAGATTACCAGAGCACTACTTTTCACCTGATCTCATTTTTCTCTTACAATTATTGTTAATCTCAGAGAGATGGGTTTTTTTCATTTTTTGGTACAGGATATTGTATTTTTGAAGCAAGGAAGAGCTACATGATATGGAATCTTGCCAGCTTCTGATTAACAATAAAAATGTTAAGAGTATTGGACTGTAATATGATAAGATTAAACTGTGAAACAGGTTTGATTATAAAAGACCTCATCTGAAAAAAAGGTAATACTGATGTAAAATGTTATATATTATGGCTGAGAAGAAATAATAAACCAACTTATGCATATACTAAAAGTTAAAATATTCAATTATATTTTAGAAGACATTCTTATCAGTGAAACACACTTGCTCTACCAAAATAAAAGTTGCATAATTGGAAATGAAAAAGTTATAGCTGTGTCCTTCAACTTTTTCCAAGGTGCCTGTTGAATTTTTTCTGGAAGAACACTTATTTCAGGGGGAGGAAAAATAAACCAACTTTTATTTAATTCAGTTATTTTCCTCTTAGCTACACCATTCTTGTAAACATCTCCAGTGCAGATCATATTTTAGGATAAGTATTAAACCGATAACCCATGGACCTACATGAATATTTGCTTATTCATTTTGGATATGGAAAAAATGCAGCACACAGCTCTTCTTTACACATGCTCATACTGTATTTTTTGGTTTGATTAGTCAGCTGGTTTTGAAGGTGTCATCTTTATGCTTTTGGTAAAATGTGGTTTCAGGTATCGTGGTTTATTCAGGCTTTTATAGAGACACTGCTACCTCCTAATTCAGTGTCCAATACAAACACAACGTATTAGCTTCTGAGGAATGATCAAATACAGTGGCTGTTTGAATTAGATACAATCAAAACATTAAATTTGCTGAATGGTACAAATATTTGACAATTCATTTACTCAGATTCAGAATAGGTTTTGTAAAACCCTTCTCAAACCTAGAACAAACTTTAGACTTAATCCCACTAATCCTGCAAAGCTGAAAAACATAAAAAATATCAAATTAGTTTTGCAGCGTGTCCTATTGGTCATGCAGGTCAGAAGATTCAGGCTGTAAAAAACAAAGTGGTAGGTTAACAGGTCAAGCTGAAAGCTGAAATGCATTTTATTGTGTCCCAGGATCTAACCAGGTAATTCCTCTTCAAGGGATTTGAAACAGCTGAGGATCACAGAGGCTCAGAGGCGTCACTGGTTGAATGCATTGGTAACCTCCCTCCTGTAACTGTTTACCTGGTATCAAATTAACAAATCCCTCTCATCAGTACTTTTTAATACTGTTACATTAAGGATTAAATCCTGTTTTTCTGCTCAAGGCAGAAGTCCTTATTCTTTGGGCACCTAAGTATATTGCAATGGACACAGTTATAATTCACCACCATAGGTTTTCTGACCCAGATGAGCATACAGAGACTTATGCAAAAAAGCTCATTGCGGGAAATGTGAAGTTTGGAGCTAGGAGTCAAAAGTTCAGTGTGTAGTCCTGCTACTCTTTGGATCATGAGAACAAACCACTTGCTGCTGTGAACTTTCAGACATTATTACTTCCATCAAAAGTAAGAAGATTACATCCTATCAGATGAATGGTAGGAGATACCATTATAAAAGCCGCAATGTTAATGGAAATACCTAAATTTATGGTCTCTTGCTGCCATAATTTTCAGGATTTCAGAAAAATATTTTTGTTTCTACTCTAATTCTATTTAAGATATTGTATTGGAGGTTTTCATTTAGATAATGTGCATATCCTCATATTTGAAATTAAAATATTCATAGATTTTCTGGATCACTAGGGAAAGCAATTATATTACATGCTGGTATGCTGTTGATCCTTTATAGATGTTTAAGCAGCACTCAGCATTTATTTTCCATTTTGTGTTCTGTACTTAATGAGGAATTCTTTAGTGGATTTCCCTGTGAGATGCAGTAGAATACAGAGAGTATTGAAAATAGAGAAATGTGGAGAACACTCTTCATGTTGTGTCAAGTCTACTCTTCTAGACATGCTATTTTACATTAAATAACCCAGATATGACTGCAGCTTTCTTTCTCCATGGACAATTGGCACTGTTCTAGTTCAACAACAGTTGGTTTCTATGTAATACTATATTGGTTCTGTTACTGTTAAGTAAGCAGAAGTAAAATAAGCTTTAATGTTCTTTTGAGGAGGCAAAACAGGATGTGTATGACACTGCATTTTGCCCACATGTATAAATGAACACAGACAGGTACTATTTGTTTAAAAAAAAAAAGGACAACTAAATGTTCAGCAGACCTTGATTTTGGAAGAACACTCTTCATAAACACTTTGGTGCATAACTTCACGGTTAACTGAAAATGTGCTAGTACAGCATCTTTACAGGTTATTGTTACATGGCTTGCAAAAGTCTAAAGCTATCCCAAATGTCAACATAAATGCTAAGAATACCTTCAGGCTAGGAAAAAGCCCACTGAGTCTGGGCTCATTTCATTACATTTCACTTCATTTCATTTCATCAGACTTCACTCAAAGCAACTAAAAATATAAATTTAACTTTCACATGTAAAAAAATATTTTCATTTTATCAACTGTCAGTTGGATTTTGTATTGTTTTCTCTGCTTGCCAGTCTGTGTAGCACTACAATCTTGGGGAAGAAGTGCTGAAAATGCCCAGTGGAAAAGGATCTGGGACTGCGGGTTGACAGTGGCTGAACACGAGCCAGCACATGTCCAGGTGGCCAAGAAGGCCAATGGTATCCTGGGCCCATATCAGGAAGAGTATGGCCAGCAGGACCAGGGTAGTGACCATCCTTCTGTATTTAGCACTGGGGAGGCCACACCAGTTTTGTGCTTCTCACTAGAAAAGGACATTGAGGTGCAGGAACATGTGCAGAGAAGAGGAACGGAGCTGGTGAAGGGTCTGGAGCACAAGTCTGATGAGGAGGGGCTGATGGAGCTGGGTCTGTTTAACCTGGAAAAAAGAGGAATCAGGGAAGACTTCATCACTCTCTACAACTCCCTGAAAGGAGGATGTAGCCTGGTGGGAGTAAGGCTCTTCTCCCAGGCAACAAATTAGAGAATGAAAGGAAGCTACCTCAAGTTGCAACAGGGGAAGTTTAGATTGGATGTAAAGAAAAATTTCCTCACCAAAAGAGTTGCCAAGTATTGGAACAGGCTGCCCTGGGAAGTGGTTGAGTCATCACCCCTAGAGGTAAAAAGTGTAGGTGTGGCACTCAGAGACATTGTTTAGTGGTGACTTGGCAGTGTTGGGTTAGTGGTTGGACTTGATTACCTTACAGATCTTATCCAACCTAAACAATTCTATGATAATAAGTCCCCTCCTTTAAAAAAAAAAAAAAAATTGCAATAGAATTATTGCGTTTTAGCAAAACAAGTCAACTAAACATCACCTTTACAGCCAAAATGCTGTAGTAGGCATTTTTTGTACCATAAATAAATGTATCTTTTCCTCCCTATTGAACTTCAATATTTTTGCAGCAGCCATTTTGTAATTGTGCTAATGTGCTTCTTAACAGCATGTTATGGTAACAGTTTTGCTCCAGATCCTTGAAGAAGAGTCTTGTAAAACACATAAGTTTTGATGCATATGGAAGCTAATAGAGTTATTTCCACCATGTGTATGTGCTGGAAATCAGATTCAATCACCTGGCCAGTGCATTTTAAATTTGGCAATCTTTCCACTCAATTGAGATCAGCAGATTGTTGAGCATTCATGGGTCAGGACTTTTTATTAGAAGATACTGGGGTTATGTTCTTACTTAAAACAATTCATCATTGCCCTTTCCATCTGAATAACTTTTACCTTTTGAAAGTTAATTTACTATATAATGTTTGATTTGATAGGCCCTGAATCTTCTCATCACAAGTTACTTAACATTACATTTTTCCTACTTTTTAAGTTACAAAATCATGGTTGATAAATTCATAGTTAATAAAATAAACTGTTCTGCCAGATGAATTCGGAAGAAAACAGAATAGCAAAATAGCCTATTCCCTTCATAGTTGGGGTAGAAAAGTGTTTTGCTAAAGAAGGGTATGAATAGATGCATAAATGCTCAACTCTTTCACAGACCAGAAATGGCTCTCTGGAGACATCCAGCCAAGTTTAGTCACAGGGCACACTGACTCTCTCATTCAGTACCATACAAGCACTTTGCATTGGAGCCAGGGTAATGTACTTTATCATTGTCATATTATCTATACGTAAACAAAAAAATGCCCAGGTTTTGGTACAGATAAACATCCAAAAAATGAATTACAAGGGTTTACCTAAGGGAAAAATCCAAACCAAATACCTGACCTGCTAAAGTGCACTATTCCTTCATTAACTTTTTAAAGTCTTTCTTAGTTCTTCTGAGTTCTCCTTACATAAATTGAATTACTATACTAAGTGATCAACACAAAAATTAAAAAGCAAAGTAACGAATAAGAGCAAAAAGAGAACATTTGCACTGCAAATGCTAACAGGAGCTAAGTGTACAGCTTTTATACTGAATTACTTTACAGTGGCTGATGACAGGAGAAAGCACTGTAGTTATGCTTCAGCACGCTCCAGAGCAGATCTGCTGAAATCTCTACTTTCTCTCGAAATCCCTATCTTCTATTTCTACATCCCAGAAGAAAGACACGTATTCATATTCAGAAATGGTATACAAACTTTAATTTAGCACAAGTACTTCAGCTGAATTAAAGCAGAAGTAGCAACAGCAAATTTTACATCAGAAGATGGAAGATATATATTTTTTGGTACACTGGAATCATCTTCCTTACCAGAATGTCAAGGATTCCTATAAAAGCAAATATCCAGCACAGATCATGTTTCTTAGATTTAGTGAATTCTGTCTTGCTCCTACAAATTCCACAAGAAATTTCTTTACCCTTTCCTCTGGACTAAAAATCAAAGTTTCTCAGAGGAGTAAAAAACTGCAATTCTCTTTATTCTAAGCTAATAACAGCTCCTGAATGAGTCTCTGCCATAATTTAAGAAGCCTAAGGATGTAATTATACAAATGAATTATTGAAAGGTAATTTTACTCTATTTTGGCCATTCTGTTCAAAGCCTACATATTTATGCTCATTCTCTGAGGTAACTGATTTGGAAAACATAAATGTAAAGTATTATGCAACAAATGATGGTGCCCTACTTATGAGATTATTAATATTTTCTTTCTTACATTAAAAAGAAAAAAAAGTACAGAATATTAATTTCAAAATCAGGAGGAGAAACTTCTCATTAGGTAAAACAATCCCTTTGAAATACCCACTCTTTCTTAACATCGCATTACCAAAAATTGTAAGCTAATGTTTTAAATTTCTTTTTATTTTTTCCCTCTGAGTTCTGGGACTTGCAGGGCTTTTCATGATCACCTTTCATAATCAAGGAAGAGAAGAGATTTTCTCTGTATGAATTCTGAAATAAGCATGGGCTCATATAGCTCAAATTTAATTGCAGCTGTAGTGTTACTTCTGATTAAAAGTCCCAGACCATGCAGGGGAAAAACTGCGAATGTTTCAATGCAAGGAACATCCTCAAGAAGAAATCTCAGTGACCTGAGAGTGCTTTTTTCACTGAATATGATCCTATTAGTCCAGTGTTTCTTCAGTTTTTCCACATTAGGAACTATCTACCATGTTCTAAGTAGAATTCTCTCTTTTTATTATTGCAAAGGCATAGTTGCTGTGATAGATAGCAACAGAGAAGTGCATGTGGAAAAATCAATAAGAGCAAAGGTGTGAAGGAGCTTGTTCTTTGTCACTGCAGTTTGGTTACTAAGATGAACAAAAAACGTACAGAACAATAATATACCAAAAGCTGATCAGAAAATCAGAGGCAAGCCTTTCAAGGAATATCTTCTCTACAAAATTAAGAGTTTTCTGGTGAAAAAACAAAAAACCAAGAAAAATTCCCTTTGCCCTTTGGATAAAAAAAATAAAACTTATGATCTTCAATTAATAGAGCAGTACATCCTGTAAGTTGCAATTATAATTCTGCGCAATTTTCCCCCTTTCTATGTGCCAAAGTTCATTGTTAGATTATATGTGGTTTTCTCATGGTTTCCCATTGAAGGTTGCGGGCGCTTCATGATGATGATGCAAGAGGGGAGTTCAAGCCTCAAGACGGAGCCTCATGGCCTACAGAGAGTAATGAGAACATTCTTACCTAATTATTCAACTACTTCAACCTGAGGGTTTGTCTGCTCTGATGTTCACTTATGAAATATTTCTGAATCTATCAGCAATAAAACCCTTCATATTCTTTGAAATAGTTCAGGTGGGTGACAAAGGTGTTTAGCTTTATATTGTAAACAGATTGTAATATACTGATAGTATTTTTAGTCCATCTTTATGTGTTAAAAAATTTACAAAGCGATACTGCTCTCCCCACTGCAATGTCACCCGTGATGCAGCTTTGTATCAAAATAACAAAAAAACTTTCCAGTATCAGTAGTACAGAAGGTAAACAATCACTATTTCCAATTCACAGTTATCTACTTAATTTTAGTCTTCAAAAACAAACAGACAAGTAAAATGTGACATATTTTGCTGAGATTTCAACAATACATATCTAAGTGTCTTTTTTACTTGAAATTATTCCTTACAAAAATATATATTCCAACCATTTGAATTTATTATATGGTGGAGGCAGCACTATATCATTAGGGTTAAAAGGTAAACTTTTGAATTTCTTTGTGACTATTCTAATGTATTACCTTTCATAACACTGGGTTTTATTAAAGCCCACAAGCCCACACAAACCCCCAAAGCCTGTAAATACAGAAATGCCAGCTGTATATACTGTATGAAACATGTTCAGGGCAGCTACGCCTGAAACGAAGTGGGTAAGTTATTATTTTGAGACCTTACACTGCCTGTTATAGAGTGTAGCTTATGCCCAGGAATGCTGTGCCAGCCTGAGCCTGAAACCAGCTATTTATCAACTGGTAATGCGAGGAACATTGTTTAATTAACCAAACAGAGTTTTCTACATTGTATGCTCACAGTAAAATATGAACCAGCCACTGCAACAGTCATGATGGTGCCACCAATACATCCAGAAAACAATTCAACACAACTGGATAGGATGGAAAGGGAAAAGGAGGTGTTCAGTGGATTAATGTATTCAGGACTAACAAAGCGAGTGAGCTACTGAAACGTGACACCATGCTCATACGCCCAGGCAAAGCACCTCTATATGCCCACAGAGACTATCATTGTTGTTACTCTGGCTGCACAGATCAGCCAGAGTATTTTACATCTTAGAGGCATTCTTTAGTCTCATGGCCTCTCCTTGCTCTCAACGAGGATGGCTGAATTGACTTCTGCCCCTAAAGGTTGCTAAATCCCAAGATCATCGTGAATCAGAACTCTTAGACATGGTAGTTCATAGATCAATATATTAACACAGACTAAAATCAATGGTGGTTTGCATTAATATGCTAAATTTTGAATCGCAGCACTTTAGGACCAGACCCACTGCTCTTCAGCCAGTTTTGGGACTTGTAAGTGCCACTCAATGGATGTGATGGACAGCTGGAGGTGACAACCTCTTAAATTGTCCTAGCTTGGACTAGTAAAGCTTGTCAAAGAGAAATCATTAAAAAGAAATACCCCGACCTTCCCTATTTCCTAGTCTAGCTTTCTACACTTCTGCTCCTAGAAAAGAGCAACTTTTATTCATCGTTGGTGTCTGCAAACTCTTCCTCTCCCTTTTCTCTATATTTTTCTCAATTAAACTGCAAATAAACAGCAAGTATTTTTCCTTGTCCATTGTTAAAGCCTTGTCATTTTGCTTAGCTTATTACCTTATCAGTACGTCTCACCTTCCGTATTAAGTTACCTCTTGACTTGTCATAATCTGAACAACATAAAAATATAAGTGAAAAACCTGGAAGTTTTCAGCTCAACAATTTTTAATACATGAAAGCTATAACAGTATCACTGATTATGCCAATACTTGGATCAGTTTTGATTCAGAGACATATTCTGTAACTTGGAAAAGTAGACATGAGTTGATAAAAAAGAGCTAAAATATATATTTTGAATAAGTGTCTGTAAAATTCTTTCACTTACAGAAATAATGCAAAATACTATCAATTTTATACATAGGAAATCTTTTAAATTAATACAAGGAAACAGGACACTTAAATAGCTAATTTTTCTGTCATATGGTTGCCCAACAGAATGACCTAATTATAATAGCCTTTCCTTTGTTTATGGAAAAATGTGAGGTTTGGGTTTTTCTGTTTGTTTTTTCCTATGTAAATACAGTTGTGGAGGACACAAAGCATGTAAGGTAGGAAGCAGAGCTAACCGTGTCCAAGATTGTTCATGCATTCAGGGTTCTCCAGGTTGGAACTATGAGAGAATTCTCTCACAGGCTGAGCTGCAGGAATTTAAAAATATTTTTGCTTTCTCTCATTGTCTGAAGGGTTAGTTGTGTACTTCACAGGTTCTCCTGACAGAAGACAGGTTAGTCCAACAAATTCCTCTTGCTGCTCCATCAGTCTACGACAGCACTGATGCCCGTCATCTATTTTATTGCTACTCCATAGTTTTGGTAGGTTTTTTTGCACTCCAGTTGGCTATAGAGTTTCTTTGCCTGTACTGCAGCAGGAGTACACAGGGGGAAGTAGCAAACTCCCAGTTCCTGCAGGCTTCAACTTAAAGTACATGGAACACAAACAATCTTCCCACGTGGAATGGCCTTTGGTTTCTGGCCTGTACATAGAGTTCCCTACAGCAAAAACCACATAAGCTGCCTGCTCATGTACTTGAGGTTGTCACAGGTACTCGCACCGTTTTCCAAATCATATTTTTGCCAAGACTGACTACAGGGCTATGTAAATCATAGTCATAGAATGGTAAAGTGGTTGCAACCCCCTGCCAATGACAGGGACACCGTCCACTAGAGCAGGTGGTTCACAGCCCCATCTAATGATCAAAGACCATCTACACATGCAATTCATTCTGGAGAAAGTCAGTCCCATAAACGTAAAAATATCTGTGTGAACACAACTGGGTTAAATGGGAAGAAATTCAGATCTTTTACTCCTCTCTTGCCTATAAATCATTTTGCATTTGAGAAAATGAAACTGCAGCTGTGTTCTTGTGCCTACCTTTCTACACTGAAATCCTTTGGTGGTCTCTGACAATTTTTAGAGCTCCTCATCCTATTTCAGTAAGTCATATTCTTTCACATTCTCTTCTTCCCAGATACTGCGGGACATTATCCCTTGGTTTTTTGTCTGCTCTGCTTCTCCCTGCAATGATCTACAGCATTTCTTGAATGTCTTACCTGAAGGGAAGAGGACACATCCTTCCCACCTGCATGTTGCAGTGCTTCCAAAACACAGACACAGCTCATTCTTAGTCTAGGGAAAAAAAAAAAAAGGTTTACAAACTTTGTAAGATAAGCCACAGAAAAGAACATATGGCACTGCCTAATCTGGGCCAAAATGCAAGTGCTGTAGAGCTGCAGTTGAGATAAAGGAATTGGAAGTAGGAGTGAAAGGAGGAGGACCATACTTTTAAGACAGAAAAGACATGTCTAACCAGACTTTAGCTCGCAAGCTACAAAGAACCAGACAGGATGCCAGAATACAACTTCATTTCATGTCAACATGGCAGCAGTGATAAAAATACCAATACTGAGACTAAGGATTCTTTTTGAAGCACAGACCTGGCATCGGAAACGTTTTTGTTTGCTGGAAATCTGTTCAGGCAGTACATAAATCATTCAGACTCCTTTAACCCTCTTCCATCTCCACTGACTGCTAGAAAGCAGGAAGTTTTCCAGTGCCACAAGGGCACAGAATACTAAATAATTGCTAGCTTGCTTTCATGCTGCAAGTCCAGCCATACATGTGCAGTTACAGACCAGCTCTGCCTGTTTCATAAGGGGTGGGTATGATGACCTTGACTCTATTCTGACTCCAATTTCCACAAGCTCCTTGTTAGTCTCTTATCAGTTGCTCAAAATTGTAACCAGTGCTCTGAATATAGATGCCTTCTTCACTCTACCATTTTCCTGGTTAAAATGAAGCCCCCTGAATATCCCCCTTTGCCACCATCACCTCACACACACACTTTTCATAAGCATTGTAGGAATCTGTTACTGTTCACAGGGGAAAGTCAGGTCACTTTTGCTAACCTCAGTGTTGCCTTCATTATCTGTCTTGCCACATCCCCTACTCCCTACAAACGGCACACACATGCACACAAAAAGAAACACAAAACATTGTAAATTTTGAGCACTTGGTGATATGATAAAAAGGCAAGCAAAATGAAGATAAGGAAGAGAATTAAGAAAAATTCACAAACACTTAAGGTGTGCACAATGGCATTGCTAAAATGCCATTTTTGTAAAGGTAAAAATCTGTGAAATTTTTTTGTAAAACTAACAAAAAATTGTTTAGTGGGGGTTTCTTTTTTTATTTATTTATGACCAGTACATATATTTGAAATGTTTTTTTTTAATGTAAGCATAACTTTTAGAAGGGTTTTTTTGTTGTTTTTCCACTAAGGCTCTTATGAACATAATTTCTCATTTATACCGAGGCATATAATAGTAATTTCCAAAGCATAAACAGGCAGCCAGCCACAAATGCAAATTACTGGAAACCATTACCCTTTTTTTTTCCTTAAAAGCCTGAAATGAACAACACAGCATGACACAATGGTGTCTGAACCCACTGCTGACAACATGAACTGGAATTTTAGAGAAAGAAAGTGTACTAGCCATAATACCACATGAAAAGACCCACATTTTGCTGCTTGTTTAGTAGGCAGGCATAGTCTTCTAGACAGTATGAAAAAACCTGTTATTTTAGTGAACGTCATGAATATGTACCCTTACAAGACTCTACTTTCCTTTCTCCTATAGGTATATGGGATTTGCTCCCATGGATTAGTGCAAGGCTGACTGAAGAACACTTAGATGTAATTACCAACCTGACTCATCAGAAACTGTATTTCCTTTCTCCCTCAACTTGTGCCCTCCTAATATTGTTAATTAGATACCTGGCCTCATGCAGCCTTCTTAGTGATAAATGTAATGCCGTGCAGCAGCAAAACAGCATAAAGACCATATCTAGCAGCTCTGTGGGCAAAGCTCTCTGGATAAAAGTGAAAGAAAGGATTCACCAGCTTCAGGAAAGACACTCTTAAAACAGCAATGTAAACCATGTGTTGTGGAAAATAAAAAAAACCAAGTCAAAACAAACCCCAATGAAATACCTTCATGTCCTCACACCAAAAAAGAAGAAAAAAAAGGGGCAAACACCCTCTTATTTGCTACCCCTGACACTAAACAGTGCAACAGGACTACAGAAGGTGGGTTGTTTTAACACTACAGTCTCCCCAGACTATAAATTCTCCCCGGTGAATGTAGCTCATAATGGAAAGAGACAAGGAATCCTGTACTGCAACAACGCACAGACATTACTTAGCCTATGCCAAAGCCACCACCTGATTTATACATCCAGTTAGAGGCCTTTAGGGTAAATTCATGTGCCAAGATACACTTAAAACCAGCAAGGCAGCTGATAGTAAGCCTTTCTAGACACTGCAATATTCTGTTCTCTTTAGGTAATGCCTCAATCCCAAATGTCAGCATGAACATTGTGATACTGGAACCTAGACAGACTCAGTAAGAGAAGCTATCCCATTGAATGTCCCCATAATGAGTGACTGACTCCTTGTCACCCTCATTCTTATATCTCATTGAGTTTATTTCATTTCATTTTATGTTGTTCATCTTTTTTTTTTCTAATATTTACTTTTCCCACTGATTCCAGTTTATAACGTCTTAAGAGCTCCTGTGAAGCACTAGACTTTCAAGTCAGCCAGATGGATCAATGTAATAAACATGGAGCCTCAGATTTCATTATTCAGACATCAAAGTAAATTTGGTCTCCAGCACAGGATGCCAATGAATTAATTCCAGGGTATTAAAAGCTAAATGTACACACACTGAAATATCTGTTTACAAACAGAAAACAGACATGAGCAGATCTGGTTTAAGATCAGTTTGTCTTCCTTACAACTTCAAATGTTCTCATGGGCCATCAGGTCTTAGAATCTAACATTAAAATATTTGAGGCGAAACAAGATTATCTTTAAAAACATCTTGTTCTCTTTCTTGCCAGCAGAGGCACACTGTGCCCTACACCATGGAAATTTGAATTTGTTTTAGAACATCTGTGATCTAAATCATATTTCAGTGCCTAGAAGATACTCTTCTTTTCCTATTCATTCAATACTGAGGTTCACTCAATTTTCCATGTCTAAAGGTACTTCTACTAAGAAAAATGACAGTGTTCAGAAGTTGAACAGAGCTCTTCAAAGTTCTATCTTATGTACATATTTTTAAGTTCTCTTATAACAGCTCCTGATTTCAACAGCAACATTCCTAACACCTTACCTTAAACATGAGCAGTCATTGTAGCAGGAGGCCCCTGAACTATAGTCTATATTAGTAATACTGTGCATTGCAGTAATCAAATTTTCAATGTAAATTCCCCCCAGAAAAAACAATATTCTCTCCATTAAGTCAAAGTAAACAAAGTAAGTCTGATTCATTTTAGCCCTATTTTTAAAGCACTCCTTTAAGTATGTCCCTCAGGCAACAAAGAATTTGCAAAGAGTTCTGGTGAAACAGTAAAAAGACCTCACTTTCAGTGTTTCTTAAATCTTGCTCTTTTTTTTTTCAACTTCACAGCGTTTTTAACACACAGAAGAAAGCACATCAAAGTGCAATACTTGCTGTTTTCTCCCTACCCTGATATATGCTAAATATAATATCCAGGATAGGACAAGATAATGGATTCAAGCAAAGAAAAGGAGCATAGTGCTAGTTGTGTGTAGCTCCCTCAGAATACACAGAGTATTGTGGGAACTAGAGAATTACATTTGCTACTATTTTACCCTAAATATTTTATTTTCAATTCAGTACTACATGGACACAAGGAACTGCATTTGGTTTTAAATTTCTAATATGAAATTATAACTTTTCAAGGTAATTGTAATACAGTCATATTTCTCTTAGGTTCACAGACAATTGCAAAGCTGATTAGCATATATAAAGACAAAGCATTTATGTGTATTTAAAAAGAGGTATTTCACTTATTATGGCAAACAGATGAATGAAAAAATCACACTAATTTCAACACTAGAGAAGTTTAAATAAAGATTACTAATTCTTTACATCAAGTTTGAGTCACCTATAACTGCCTATTCATATTTTAAGGGTATCTATTTTATAGGTGGAGACAAGATTTTTCTATCTCATTTTGGAACTTAGGTAACAGAAATAGACTCATCTTTGGGTTAATCTTTGTTTCCTGCTCATGAATCCCTGTAAAACTGAAATAAGATATTAATGATTGACAAATAATAACAGGGAGACTGTAATATTTAGTTTTCTTCCTTTTGAATGGTCTAAACAAGGAAATAAATGTTCAAAATATTTTCATGTAAGATGAATAGGTCCTTTTTCTACAATACCCAAAAGAAATTCAAGAAATAATGTCACTCCTGAGAAAAGCATAAATCCATAACAAGCAATCCTTCTGGAATCTTACTACAAGAGTCAGAGAAGAACCCAGGTTAATAAAAATATAGGCACACTCTGAAAGTAGACCATCATATGTGCAGCTATGAAATTTAAATGGCTTCAGAGTTGCTTCAATATCTTTAAAGTTGACAAATGTGCTGCTCTTTCTCATGAAGACTAATTTTTTCTATCCTGTTGATTTTTATTAACATAAATACAAATATTAATCATACACCAATAGCGCAATTACTTTTGCTTTTGGAGCCCTAACTGTTCCTGAAGTATTTCTGGTGCTTTTACAAAATACAAATATAAACAAGTTTTAACTCACATGCCAGAGTTTTTTTCAGAAGCTTAAGACAATATAAAGGAATTAAGATGATGCAGAAACTCTAATGTCAAAAAAGTATTTCTATAAGCAATTCATGGAAGCCAGAGCTTGATTATAAGCAACAGCAATGTGATAACCAAAAAACAGCCATACACATTTTTGAGTGTGTAGGGACATGCTAATTGACAGTAGATGGAACAAGTTTATAGGCCCATCAAGCCACATAAAGGAGAGTGCCTAAATTCTAAGCTTCCTTTCTCTGGCATATAATTTTCACAACAGAGGGATGAAATATTGCCAATTATATAAAGGAAATTATCTTGAGTCTCCTACCTTCCATTCAAGATACACTAGCCCTTTCAAAATGTTTTTTTTGTTTGTTTGTTTGTTTGTTGCTTTCTGTGAGAAAGAGAAGGAAAAAAATCCAACAAATACAACGGTACAGAAACCCCAGAAATTGCTTCTTCCTGTTATTGAGCAAGAAGCTTTATTTGATCATGAAAACTGACCTTTCTTCTGGTTTTACCTCATTTTTTCCGGTGCTTCTCCATCTTGCTTTTATTCTTTTATTTTTATCTGTCCTTACTTTTATTCTTTAGCAAAACATCAGGCATTTGCAATGACTAAAATTTTCCATCCGAGTTAAAACATATGCATGCTTTTTCTTCTCGCTTTTTCCTGCTTAGAATGTGGACAACCTAAAGCAGTTGAGTTAAGACAAATCTTTTATCTAATTGAAAACTCACAGCCCCTGGTATTCTTTCATTATCAGGATTCATTGGCTCTAACTCATCTTTTGTTCTCAGACCCAGAGGCTACAGAATAACAAGAGTTAAGAGAGTTGCTTAAGGAAAAATCTGTCTAGGAGTAAGTCTAGTTGTCAATATTGAAGAGATAATCTAATAATCTATGATCCCACAGAGATTCATATTTTCATTTAACTTGGCTAATTAGACCTACAACTCTAAGGATCTGCAAATACCCTTTAATGCTACTGATGGTGGAAATCTGACTGTAAGTAAAGCTGTGACATTAGTGTGTGGGAGATTTAGATCATCTCTTTGTCTTCTAAATACTTAATGACAAAAAAGCAAGTCCTTTGAGGAGGTGACTTCTAGCTCCTGTAAAATAAGGTCAAAATGGGTCTCTCTTTAAGTCCCTTAGAAAAGAGTCCAAAAAAACTTTAAAGATAAAGGTTAATTTAAAAATTTATTCAAAGATTAAGAAGCTAAAGAAATCTATCGATGGAATATTAAAAATAATTAAAATTGGTACTGTCTTGATAGTGGCCTTTAAAGTTCCTCTTAAATATACATTCCAAGCAAGGAGGAACACAGTTTCAATTCATGAGGTTTTGGTGACAGGACTTTTGTACTTATTTAGGCACCTTTCTTTCAAACCTGTTAAATAAACAACTTATTGTATTAATTTCCCTCATTTCAACTTTAGAACAGAGTAAAATAGAGTAGCGAAGAATAGAACAGAGCATTTCAGTTGGAATGGACCTACGAGGACGATCAAGTCCAACTGCCTGATCAATTCAGGGCTGACCAAGAGTTAAAGCATGTTATTAAGGGCATTGCCCAAATCCCTCTTGAACATCAATAGGCTTGTGGCATCAATAACTTCCCTAGGGACACTGTTTCCGTGTCTGACCACCCTGTTGATAAAGAAATGCTTCCAAATGTAAGGTGTAAATCTCCTGTGGCACAGCTCGGAACTGCTCCCATGTGCCCTATCACTGGATAACAGGAAGTAGAGCTCAGCACTTCCCTCTCCATGTCCCCTCCTCAGGAAGCTCCAGAGGGCAATGAGATCTCCCTTCAGTCTCCTTTAATCCAAACTAGACAAACCCAAAGTCCTCAGCCGTTCCTCACTATACATTCCAGTCAGCCCTTGAGGACTCCTTGATACTGACTGCTGGCCCCAAGAGGTCTAGAAGGAGATCAGGTGTGAATTCTGTTCCCTCCTCCTTGGTTTCCCCCACTTGCAGCCACCAGACACTCCTTACAATCATCACTAAACTGAATGGCTGCCTGCAAAGCCTTAACACCACTGTTGTTTTACCCACATTTGCCCACCTGGATGCAGACTTACTAAAGCTGACCTGGTGAATCAAAGAGTTTCAGAATAACTGCCTGCTTTCTCACGTTGCTTTAAATTTTAAAAACCACCAAGGCCTACTTGCAAAAACAGATCCATAAAGACTTAAGTGGGATTTGCAGTATGTGTGGGCAGTAGTTAAAGGAATGGGGAAATGAAAAAAAAATCCCAACTGATCTTCTGCTAATGTTTTTTCTTGGAAGCAACAGAAAACATTGTCTTCTATAAGCAGCAGAGACAATTATGCCAAGTATGAATGCTACAGTTACTCAGTAATAGAAGAAACAGAGATGTTGATCCCATTTTCAAGTCAGAATCTCAAGCTATGCTTGAAAAGGAAGTAGTGATCAATATTTTCAATAAAAAATAATTGCAACATTATTTGTTATGTAAAACTCCAAACTTTAGGAATAAACATCTATCTACATATATATACTAACTTAGTACTACATGAGGAGGTTTGGTAAATACATAACATACTGACATTTCATTCTGTCAGTAACCAGCATCAGTAAGAAAAATAATTGTATAATTGAAGAAATAAGACTGAAGGTGAACAGTGAACTCGGCAAGTGAATCTTCTATTCAGTGCCGATGAACAGTAGCACACATGGGCCCTCTTTACAGAAATGTTATCTATGTCCCAGGTAAAGTAGGTATGAAATCCAGAAACTTTAAATGCTTTCTGACTGCATTTGCTCAGTGAAAGCCAGAGACTAGAAATCTCCTCATTCCCTCATCTTGCACAGCTGCTGTATGTATTATCCAATTCTGAAATCACTTAAAAATATACTAAAGGAAGACTCCTGGGTCACCATATCTTTTAAGGTTATATGGATTTTTTTTTAAGTCTCAAAGATCAACCTGTGCTTAGACAGCCATCTCAGTAGCTATGCATTACACAGGCAAGAGTTAAACAAGTTACATGCTACAAAAGAGCTAGCGTTCAGGTGCATTTGGTGCATAATCAATGAAAGTGATTTGTCAGATTAGTTGAGAGAAATGTCGTGGAAATAATGAGTAGTGTCCGCTGCAGGTTGCGAGAAAGACCTGGTATATCATATTGACTACACTGACTATAAATAAATGTTTCCTTCTTTGAGGCCACCTCTATTATCCTCAGCTCTTCACTGACAATCATTTTTAGGTAGGGAGCAGTGCTAAGGAAACCTAAGATTAAATACAGGAAGTACTTTTACAAGCAGGGCAGGCTGATAAATCCAAGTAGTCTCATCCTGCACCATGGAAACAAACCAGCTTTGGGCTGAAAGTCCAGTTGAAAATCTATGCATTTTATAACCATGGACATGATTCTGTATTCTTATCACTACACTCATTTCAGGCACAAGCTGACAAAAACAGACCCCTTCTGAATGCGTTTCTGCAAGTGTCATACTCATTTTGAAACTTTGTAAGTCTGCAGGCTGGAAGGAATGAAATATATTTTTCAGATTCAGCACCAGAAAACAGGAGTGAATAAAAAACAATGTATTTATGATATGACGAACATGAACAAATGGTTTCAAGCCATCATTAATATGCTGTCTGGAAACTGTAATTTGGCACTGTCTAATGCCTGGTGTCTGAAGCAGAAACATACTGGTCTAAAAGAAATGCTGTTTTTACTTGTAATGAAAATGTGAAAAAAAATCCCCTAATTTTAAATTAAGAAGTCTCTTGTTATGTGTCATTATGACTGTATTTCAGGTCTTTTTGATTGCTTTTGTACTCCTAATTTTACTAGTTATCTCTTTAGCATCAAGTTACTCAAAAGTCTACTTGTTCCCTTTACTTCTCAGTGTAGGTGTGAGTGACTGACTTGTGTGCATAACTTGTTTATTATAGCCCTGACTAAATATTTAATGCTATGGAGAGGTATGGAAATTGTTATGAATTGCAGACAGCGGTGGGTGTTGAGAGTCACTTGTCATTTAGAACAGATGCAAACAACCATTAAAAGCTCTTTTATGCAACTATGTAACTGAAGCAAGAACTATTGGACAACTCTGAGAAAAGATACCATCCTTCCCATTCCCTAACACCATAATTTTGGGAGCTAGCCAGGTCCCAGGATATGAATAGCTTAAATACCATTTGAAGGGAATTATTAAATTATTTTAGAGGACCAAACAGAAATATGAAACATAGTAAACAAGCACTAAGGTGTCTCAACAGGTATAGTAGCATGTCTGCAAAAAAGCTTTAAGTTCTCATTTCTGAGCTGAATGATGGCCACAGGAGGTCATAAACAAGGAATATTCCCTAAGTCAGGAATATAAGATCTGGGGAGTCTTTTACACATAAACTATAAGAATTGCTTCATTAGGATCATACCTGATCCTAAATGTTTTGCTATTAACACCAACACACAAAGACCAAGCTTTGGAAAATGCTTCAATAGCTGAGTTACACTATTTCTCTAATTCATTAGCTATTGTCCTCTTTTAGGGAGAGTCACCCTAATTTCCACTGAAAAAACTGTTGAACAATTGATTCTGTAAAATTCTACCTACGGTTAAAAAATTAGGCATAGTGTTGTTGCTTACCATGTGTCTGAAAGGAATAATGTTTCACAGACATGGAGTGAACCAGATGGAATGACAAAGGAAGTTGGGAGTCATTAAATTGCAGAGAGGGAAAAAGATGCTGTGGAAGAAAATTAAAGAGCTAAAAGGCACATATGCCACATAGAGCAAAAAAAGAACCAAGGAAAATACTTCTGTATCTCCCTGCAAACTATTAAAGGCATAAAGAGTGAGAAATGTTTTGAGATTTCTTTTTTATTTGAAGTTTTTTTGCTTTGTTTTCTGAAAGACAGTTTTGCCAAAAGATTTACGAGAGTCAGTATCAGTACAGATAAAAGCGTCTTAAAAATTCTTCCTGTAAGCCATTTTCTTGTTTCATTATTTTACTCTCACAGAAAGTGTTGCTTATTTTCTCCTCCTTTGAAGAGGAAAAAGACTATCAACTACCACATTTAAAAAATAAAAAAAAAAGAAAGTCTTTGAACTAAAATTAGCCGTGGTATTTCAAGCTATTATTATTAAGTTGCAATCATCTGTACCATCAAAGGAATGAGTCAGTGTAAACCCAGTATCACTTATTAGTTCTTAAGATTAGCTGCAAATGTAAAGCTGGCATAAGTCAGTGTAAGTTAGCCACAGCTGTAAAGCTGTGTTGATACATGCTTGTCCTGCTCTCACCAGTTGCTAAAACTCAGAAGCCACTTTCTAAAGCTGGATGGGTACAGTGTGTGGAAGGCAGCCTCTGCTCCAAGACCTCTGATCTAGGACACCTGGACACTTGACACTCTCACAAATCAAGGCTACTGGCACCACTCACAGGGAACAAGGAACTCATCCAAACCAGCAGCTCATCTCCTTCACTAATCCCAGAGAAGGCTACATTCCACTATAACTTAATTTACCTGTGACTCCTTTGTTTTTCTAGATCCTATTGGATTATTTAGCAATTTAAAGTCACAGAGATGTGACCAAGGCTTTGTCTACATGTGGCTGCATCTGGGTGGGATTCGTCCTTCCAAACAGGGAGCTGGAGAAGGGTCTGGAGCACAAGTCCTTGGAGGAACAGCTGAGGGAGCTGGGGGTGTTTAGCCTGGAGAAAATGAGGCTCAGGGGGAATCTTATCACTCTCTACAGCTCCCTGAAAGGAGGTTGTAACCAGGTGAGGGTCAGCCTCTTCTCCCAGGTAATAAGTGATAGGTCAGGAAGAAGTGGCCTCAAATTATCCCATGGGAAGTTTAGATTGGATGTGAGGAAAGATAGCTTCACTGTAAGGGTTATCAAGCATTAGAATAGACTGCCCAAGGTTGAGTTAGATTTATTAAACCACATGACTGAAGACATCAGTGTTGAATGAATACCCAGAAATACTGAGCAATAAATTCAAGGCTGGAATATGTTATTTGATAAGAAGGATTTGGAATTTGCATGTGTTGACCCACAACTCCGAAACTAACCCTAACCCTAAGCCTAACCCTAAGCCTAACCCTAACATTTTGATAATGTGTCCAGAAAGAGTGACAGGAGGAAGGCTGCAGCTGTATGAGCCTCTGTGTTACCTCATGTGCTCTGCAGAGGGGCCCAATACCCTGCTATCCTGTACATGCTTATCCTGAAGTTGTCTTCAGTTTGGTTAAATGCCAGACAAAAGCACATGGAACTGGGAAATCCACCAGAAGTGAACAATCACCAAAGTGAGCCCATATCATTCACAGTCAAATGAAAAGCCAAATAGGGTGTGGATAAAACCTGACTGAACTAATTATTTAAACGCTGATCTAACACATTACAAACTGCAGCTTCTTTTACGTTGTGTTTTGCCTCTTCCAACTTAACAATAAACTTTTTCCTTGATCAGTTTTTAGATGTTTTCAAGCATTTAAGATTCTAATTACTTCTCAGTGATACATTTTTACATAGAGTGGTGTTATTGCTCATCCACAGGATGCTCTATGGCCCTGTATGACAACAGCAAAAAGATTGCATGGTCATGATTCTACACAAGAGTAATTCTTCACAGATGTGAAATTATTGCCTGATGTTCAGAAAATTCTCACTGGAAGTTCTTGCAACGCCATCAGTCCCATCTTCAATGGTCTCTTCCCGTATTTTCTTTGATCCATTACTTTGCACAGTCTGAAAAGTACCAAATAGCAGAAGAAGCCTCCTTAATATCAACCCATACAAGTTGAAAAAAACCAACAACCCCATTCAGAGGAAAAGAAACATCAAATAATAAAAATTTAGTGGGAAATTACAGTCTGATCTATTAGAAGAGAAAGTGAATACACTAAATAAATAATCCCGTGAAAATTATTCACTCAAGTCTAGCACAAATAGTAAATTTTGCAAGTCCACAAAACTGAGTTATCTTTCATATTGATTCCTTACAAACATAAAACTTGCTTGTCTGTCAAATTCTTTCTGCAAAAATGACAGTCTAAAGGGCTTGTCATGTACAGAATCTGCTTGCAGATAATGCTCTCTACACCATTCCAGTCTTCTTTCCAAATGATTTAAAAGAGGAAGGCACCAGGCACATAGCATTGCTGTGATTATGACAGTGCTTTGCTGTGTTAGGAAGTATCAAGTGTCTGCAGGCATGCTCTTTAATTATGAATTTTGATGTGCTATAAGCAAAGTCACTCCAGTTGGCATTAGCTAGCACACAGAACTGCAAATTATTCTAATAGTTAGGCTGTGTTATAATAGCAAGTGCTCATGCACCATCCAAAAATCCGGTTTGTTGTTATCAGCAAAAAATAATTGTCATTGTTTTGGTAAAGCCAAGTAAATAATTACGTGTAACCAGAGCAAGTAAGGAGAGGTAGAGAATAGAAACCACTGATATGTTTTCCTCTAATATTTTAACAAACAGCCCTATTTAATCAAATGGAACACATCCAGATTATCTCAAAAAAGCAGACAATAGCTTTCCTTAGATTGCTTGCCTCTGACTAGAAGCAGTTAGGAAGTTATAAAGGTAATTTGTATCAACTCATTACTATGTCACCTCATTTCAAGTACATGTTAGATAAGTAGCAATAAGCTCTGGGTTAGAGGATTTCACATTATAACCATTAGTACAAATTCTAACAGCACCAAGCTCTTGAAGATTACCCCAGACAGTTATTGAGATTTAGGAGGTGCAACTTTCTACTGAGTTAAGACAGATTCTGTAGACAATTTTATCATTTATTCTAGAACTGAGGTAAAAAGCTAATTTGACGAAAAGCACTCATGAATTTTTTCCTTCCTATAGGTACCATAATGTTCCCAGTAGAATGCTCTTCTTGCTCTTTAATTCAAGGTAATGATGTTGCCACATCTTCTCTTGGCACTTAAAATGCAGTTTAATGCCACATCATCAGTCAAAACTTCTGTGTGATTTCCAAAGGCATTAAATTATCAGAAAAACTGAACTGAGAAAATGAACATTTCTAATGCATTAGAACTTTTCTGGGCTTTTTAAGGGAGTTTCTCCTTCTGCTCAGGATTGTGGAACAAAGAAAACTTTCGTACCATGTCAGAAAATCTTTTCCCATTAATTTCTGCTCTGAATTTCATAGGAATTATGTGTATGAAACCATTTTACTGTGCTCCGTTAGAGTGACTTACATAGAATAATGTTTACAGGTGTCCCTGGCATCTTTCACTTACTTTAAATCAGTGACTCTGAAAAAATGGTGTATTTATTGACTTACTTACACCCTTCTGCAATAAATTATTTGGTATAAAAAAATCTAATCTACTGTATATTCAATATTGGAGCTTTTTTGCTGTAGATGAAATCTGAAATACATAAATCAGCTTTTTTTCCTTTCTTCTTACAATGAATAGGGTTTGGTAACAGTATTACTTAAATGTGCAGGGACAGATCAAACTGAATATTCACTCACTTTCATTTCATCACAGCCCACCTTAAAATATTGATCAAAGCAACTGTAGACTGCTTTAGTTCAGAGCTTTTTATAAACTTTAAAATAACTGGGTTTTTATCAATCATTTTGTTTTCATATTTAGTCACATCTATAATGGGGAAAAAAAAACCCCACCAAAAATGTTAAGTAGATTTGGGTTCTTTTCTTCTTTACATTGAAGATCTTATGCAATATAAAGCTAAATTGATATCTTTTCTAATGGAAGGAGAACAATTACTTTAAGTGTTCTAGTGTTTCCAAAATTTCAGCAGGCAGTTTGTTTATTTACTAGAGCACACACTTTAGCCCACGCTTCCTTCTGTATCCTTTTCTTATACTTTATAGCACAAACCTCTAACAACAGTATCAAACGTAACTCTGTGCTTTGAGCAGATAATAAAGTGATAGAATAGGTTCTAAATGATATGGTTTCATGTTAATGTCACTAATAAACATGTAATTTATGTCAACATTTAAGGAATTCTTAATGTTGAATGCAAGATTCCAACTCAGAGAGCAATACAGAATTACAGTGTCCAAGTAGACACTCAGAAGCCCCATGAGACAATGTATCTGCTCTGAGTCGAAGGCAGAGTCTCTTGTGATATTCATTAAAGACTTCCCAAGTCATCAGGCTGAGTGTATGAAGGACGAAAAGGAATCATATGTTTCACTATCCTTTCCTGGTGAGCACATGGTGTTCTTTTCTCCACCATGTTTAGATGTGTCAGTAGGAGCAGTCACCTCCATAGTACTACACCGAAGTAATAATAATAATAATAATAATAATAACAACCAAAAATCTCATTTTTACACTAACCTTGGTATTAATACAAAAATAAAATAATCTTTAGACCATCACTAAACATACAGATTTATCATTTTGTACTTATTTCTTCTGGGGAGAAAGCTGAAGTGCTTATTGACTCACCATTTTCAAAGTATTGATCCTGCAGTAGAAAGCTTTCAGGTGAAGGAGGGGAGGTGGTGGGAAAAGTTGCTTAAATGAGTTTTGTTTGATCATTTGTTTATTTCCAGAATAATTGCTCATGACATATCACACTGTTAGACTTTGCTATGCTTATCAGGAACACACAGCCTAGTCAGATGAGTTTTCAGTTTGAAGAAAGCTGCTGTGAAAATTCAGAGGAGCACAGAGACTTATCAATGCTGCTCTTTTATTCATGGAGAATGTTAACAATGATGGTTCAGAGTTTAGTGATAAACTCAACACGTGAAGTTACAGGACAACAATGTGCACTGACAGAAGAGCAGTGGCTTGGCTTGAGACAATTCAAAGAAGAACACTCTGGAATGAGTTGTCACCTCTTATAGATTCAACCAATCTCTTTCGACCAGTAAGGAACAAATATGAGTAGATGTAAGTGGAAAAAAACCCAGTTTACTAAGAAGTGGAACAGCAACAGGCAAAAAATAACAGTAAATAACTGCTAGATACAGAAGATAAACAGAGTCCCCAGAAAAACAAAAAGTTGGAGGAGACCACAGCCCAAACAACACTCTTCTGGTTATGAGTATGATCCAGGAACAGGAGCGCCTACATGGGAGATGCTGAAGAGGGGCTGCCTAAGGATCACCCTGTTTTCTGCTCTGTTCAGATGTCTGCTCAGCTAAGGTTACAATGACAAGAGTAGGTGACAACAAATCCTTTTGCACCATAAAATGAACCTAAGTGAAGGCATAAATGAAGAAATGACAGATAGATTTACTATAATTTTTCACTCTTTCATGGTCTCCATTTCTCATGTTTTCTTTCTGCAAAAGTGATTATTCTTAGAATGTCCATTCTCAAGTGAAAATGTCTTTTAACAACTTTGGCACATTCTAAATCACTTGCAATCAAGGAATTTGTCAGAAAGGGGTAATATTTAAACAGTGGCAGAACACACATATAGGGGCTATTCAGCTTTAGGGGCTGTGAAATGAATTTGTTTCTATGAATAACCCTTTTTTCATCCACAAGAGTGTGGCATTTCTCTTAGAAATCTTAATTAAAGTGCAAATTTTACAATATAAAAAGAGACTAAGAATTGTACCCGAGAAGAAGTTCTACAAGGCAGGAAATAAAGGGCTTATTTAAGTACTTAATCAAATACCTATCCTTGATAACCCTAAAAGAGTAAATCCTAATCCAAACTTACTTCAGCTTTTGCTTCAGTAATGGAGAGGGTGTATATATATACTGATGATAACTATTTTAAGAACAAATGGAAAATGTGTGACTTCTGTCAAAATTTTTAAGAGAAAATGGGAATTATTTTATATGTGTAGCTTGTGTCTGTGTGATAAAGCTCACTGTGTCCTTGAAAGAGTAAAGATAAAATAATGAAATAAAAAGTAAAAAAATATGTGTGTGTATATACACCTATGTGTTTATACATTCCTCTTAGCTCTGTAGTTCTATTAAATGATATGTAGGCTTCTACAGTGTAAAAATATGTGATAGACAACCAGTGACAAAAGGGGACACACAAAAGGGGACACACAAACCACTAATCATAGAAAATTAAGGGGCAGGTTTTAGCTCTTCCAACCAAAAAGACTGATCTCCTTGACTAATTATTTCTACCAAAAAACCTGGATAACAAAATTCACTAAAATCAAGAGCACATTTCCATGAGGTATTAAGCTGAAAGGGTTAAGAAGCTGATGGCAATTGGCCTCATTGTTTATAATTTTCCTGTTTCATCTTCCTATCATATTTACAACTTTCTAAGGTTGACCCTTAATAGCATAATCAAAAACATGGTTTGTAAGCAATTCACGCATCTTTAAGAATAAATACCTCAAATTTTCCATCATCAGCAATCTCTGGTTTTAGCTCTTAAGCTAAAAACATTAAGCAAAGGTAACAGTTGATAAAAATTTTGAAGTGCACCACTAAATGCTTCAATATTTTGATTTAGAAAGATTGGCCTATATAAATAATATGTCAAGAATAGTTTAAGTGTTTTGCACAAGAGACATCTTTCCCATCCTTTATTGTTCTTTGAGAAGCAGATCAAAAGTGCTATGCTTGAGGACAGCAGTGCAGAGAAAGTTCATTTAAATCTCTCAGAGTAACTCAAAGGGAGAGCAGCCTTCCACTCAAACTCTCTGGCAAGGCATAGATTGGTCTTAACAGCAAATGAACCTTGCAAAGAACCTCAATTATTTATTTATAGAGTTGCCAACATATGTCAATCAAAGTAAAGGACAAATGAAGAATACTATCTCCAGGAGTTTTGGCAGGAAGCGTATATCTGTGTGTACTCCATAACCTTTTGATATGAAGAAATGCAGTGTAACTACAATATCCAAGACCTACTTCATGCCTATTAACATTTGCTACCAAATGTGCTTCCTATCGAAGTGACATTTTCACCTAATAAAAAAGATGTTTGAGTCCTAATTCAGACACTCAGTTCAAAGAAACGTGTCTGAGCAAGATTTGAGTATTGAATAAGAACTTATTTTGTCATGCAAGATTCAAAAATTCATAGTTCACAAATCTCAGCACGTAAGATAACCAAATGAATTATGTACTGAAGCAGGGAAAGCTCAGAAAATATCTTATGGCAAAAATGATCTTTATTTCTCCCTGCAGATTTAATCTTGCTGTTTTTTGAGTAACTTTTAAGTAGCTCTGGACACCTCCTGCAGTCATTGACTTCTTTGACTCCTGAAACTACAGTATAATGGAGAATTAAGACAGAAGTCAGTAATCTTTAAGAAAAAAAATTATAAAAGTCTGTGAAAATGAAATAGAAAAAGAAAAAAAATGAGTCATCTGCCAATACTGAGTAAATTAATGGTCAATGAAAATATTTCAGATCTGTTTTCCAGTTAGCTGATTTCCCATCCTGAAAGCAACATTGCTCATATCTATCAGCAGATAACGGCTCTCGGCTTTGTGTCCCTTCTGAAATCGTATTATGAACAATTGTGCTGGAAAGATGGAACAAAGTGCACATGCTAAATCAGAGGTATCAAGGATCAGTGTTTCCTGTTCTAATTACCTGTATATTATATATTCCTTTGCAACACAAGCTTTACTTCAGACAGCAATAATAGCAAAATATATTTATGTTCAGAAACATGCTATAGAATACTTCATACATATATAGGATATTTTATATACAAAATAAACTTTGAGAAAGTTTAAAAACTGAGAAACATTGGGATTCATATGTTGCATTTATCAGGAAATTGCCAAATAACTTCATGTATTTTCTTACCCATTATTCATACTTGATGTCCAGGATTACCATTTATCTCTACTTTTTGAGAGAGGCTTTCAATGGCAAAAAATATTTATTTGCATTTCATGAGGTGCAAACAATAAAACAGTGTTAGAGCAAAGGTCCATGTGGCCTTGTCTCTGTCCCACCTCTGACTGGCTAAAGTCAATGTCTACAGAAGGTGTAAAACAAAAAGAAAAACACTAGTGATATTTATTTCAGAAAATCTGCCCACCTTTCAAAAATCCATGTTTATTTCTTTTATGTCACATATGGTGGTAATGCTTTCTTTTGTGAATTTTTCAGGGTTTTTTGGAACCCATGTAAAGTTTTGGCATTCAAAACATATGTAATTTAATGCCACTCTGGTGTGAAGAAGTACTTCATTTGCTTTAAGCTAATTAGTTGCTTTATAAGCAAGTTGTTTGCTTTGAATCTGTTGTTCCATTTGATGTGCTTTGTACTTGGATTGTGAGCACCTTACTGTCACTCTTTCTTCAACACTCGTGTTTTGAAAACATATAGCTTTCCCTTCCATGATTGACTTTCTTTTTGCCATGATGAAGAGTCTAAGTAAGCTCTCCTTGCGGGAAAGCAACGCTACACTTTGATAACACTTATAATTCTTTCTGTAGACTTTTAACTCACTTTCCAAAATGTAGGCTCCAGAGAGATGCCCAGTATCCAAGCAGTGTTATTTTATGGGCATATATAGGGGAACCATTGGCTTTGTTTCTCTATCTCTTCTTCAGAACTAGATAAGGTTCTTAAAAATCTGTTTGCTTCTGAGCTGATGGTTTCACAGAGCTGTCAAACATACTGCCACTTTCTCTCCAACAGGAATAGATAATTTAGAGTTCACCACTGTTTATAAAGTTAAAACTACTTTTCCACCAGAATACTGCTTTGCATTTATCAATTTTGAATTTCATCTGCTATTTTATTGTCCTATCACTCAGTAATGGGACTCTTCACAATAAAACAACATCTTGTGTTTAGAATCTAAAATGTGTCTAGAATCTGCAGAGCCTTATCTGTATGTTTGCTGGTAACCCTCTCTACACACAATGTGCAGCTCAGCTCTCAGACCGTGCCAGAGTAACCCCTCCCTGTCTTGATAACTTGTCATTTTCTACCACCTTTTTTCTTATAACACACAGTTGCATGAAATCATAGAATGGCTTGGCTGGGAAAAGGCCTTAAAGATCATCCAGTTCTGTGGGCAGGGGCACCTTCCACTAGACCAGGCTGGTCAAAGCTCCATCCAACCTGGCCTTGAACACTTCCAGGGATGGGGCATCCTCAACTTCTCTGGGAAATCTGTGACAGTGTCTCACCACCCTCACATGGAAGAATATTTCTTCCTGATATCCAAATCTGCCCTCTTTTGGTTCAAAGTCATTACCCCTTGTCCTATCACTATATGTCCTTGTAAAAGTCCCTCTCCAGCTTTCATCAAAGTAATCATCTTTATCCTTAGCTCTTTGAAAATTTATGGAATTATTTTCAAAGATTATTTGAGGCTGAACATTGCCAAATAGTTTTTGAAAGTAGAAATAGATTCTAATAACATTGTGTGCTTACCTACCCAGGCAATGTCCATCACACCCTTCTCAGAGATTTCTAGGAACTTGTAGAACCCTACAATTCTCTTATATATTGTTAGCCATAGTATATGAATAAGCTTAACCATGCTTGTAAGTTTGAAATTAATCTGAAATGAGACACGATCCAAATTTTCATTGCATAGAGCCTAGTGTAGCAGAGGTAATGTATCAAGAAATGCTTTCTCATCCTCACAATTAAATAAAAAGCTTATCCTTCTACTTGCATAACATGTTCTTCTAAGTGAATATGAAGTCTATATTATAAAATAAATTACCTGGATAAATAGAATTAAATTTTTAGATTAAAGCAATTTAACAGCCACAAAAGAAGATGAGAATTGGAAATAGTATCAAATCAGTTTACAGGGGACAATATCCAGAGGCTGGACCCTAGTTTAGATCATCTTCTTAAAAATATCCTTTTCTTTTCCCAATTAATATCAGTATATGTAAGAGTTTCCAAACCATCTTTGATTTATCAACCACAAAATTTGTTTCCAGTAGGAAACCCTGAACTTAACAAAACATTATTTGATTGAAATTTTTGCAGTACTGAAGCACTATGTAGGAATGCAATGCTATTATTAACAGGGTTGTTAGAGGTATGACACTGCCTCAAAAAGATGACATGTTTTATTAGACAAACTCATATGGCCAATCTTTCAGCAATATGCGTTCTTCTCCCAGGCTGAAAAGAAAAAAGAAAAATTTTCAAAGGTGATGCAAGGAGAGAACACTAGGTCTGAGATAAAATAGATATGTTAATTTTGAAATAGCTAAGACTAAAAGGGGTTGGAAGTATTGGAACAGAGGAAATGTAATGGGAAAAGGTGATAAAATAGTTTTCTCTTACAGTAAAGGATGAGATTTATTGCTGGCAGCACATGACATGATAGTTTGGGAGGGAGAGGGGAAATTATCACGTGCCATAAAAAGGATGTCTCTATTGTGTTCATGATTTTTACGATCCAGTAAAGATATATTGTGAACTTTTATAGCAAACCTGGACACATCTGTAAATTTTGTTTGGCTGATTTATTATTTTTCTGTTTAAGGAAGAAGGTACTAAGGTTTTACACAGGTTCGCACAAAGTAAGCAGAGAAAAAAGAATGCTTTCTAGCTCATCATTTTGTTTTAAAATGGTTCAAATATAAAGCCTCAGTAAATACTAAGATTTTATACTTGCTGGATCTGAAAGCAAGCCTACCGCTTAAAACCACCAGATTTCCCATAGCTGTAGTTAAATTCCTGCATAATAAACTTTTCAAACACTGAAAATTAGGACCATCATTTTTTGAATAATCTGTAAGAATAATATCTATTTAGAAAAATATGTGTGGGTTTTTTAATCTTAAAAAATATTTCTTGAGCTTATTTTCAGAACAACTCTGCAACAACAAGCTAATCAGATAAATACAACTATTGACAGAGAGGCAGTATATCACCAGAGACACAAGATAAAATGCAAGGAAAAAGATTTAAATTTTTTTTCAACATTATTAGAATTCAAGGTGTTTAAAATCAGAACATCTTAAAAAAAAAAAAAGTGTATGACCATTATAACATGAAAAACAAGCTCCAAAGACATTGCTAGATGCTATACCTCTACAATAAAAAAACACTGCATATATGATTTCTTATTGTGTGTATAGTTATTCACAGACTTGATTATAGTTAATGGATATGCTATGTTCAGAAAAATATATATATATAATATATAATATTATATATTTATATAAAAATATATAATATATAATATAATAAAATAATATAAAATAAATAATATAAATAATATATATAAATAATATAAAAATATAGAATATTATATATTCTGTCTTATTACTCATTTACTGACCTATAAATTGACTGTATTGCAAAAGGTGCATTTTAAACAATTTTCTTGCTATGCTGTTAATATTATTTATAATGCCTCAACAAGTGCTCCATCATAGAAACCTTTCTTCCTGCTATCATGTAAAAAAATTGATTCACTTCCAATTGAAGAACAAACTTGTTTGAGGTGTCTGCCTAACGACACATTTAATGAATAAGCAGCCATTCTAGATGGAATAGAATCTCTACTTTCTCTATAAATTAATACGTTTCTAACAAACACTACAAAATAAAGCTTGATTGCTTTTTCTTCTACACTGTGATAAATGTGCATTATAGAAAAGAAATGGAGAGTTAAAAAATCACTTAAATGTAAACAGATTGTGCACAGCAAGTTTAAAGAGTTTTCATCCTGTCCTCAGTGATTTACAACTCCACACATTTGCTTTATCATTCTATCAAGATTTTCTGATTGTTTTGTTTCTGCTTTGCTTTAATTCATAAAACCAGAGTGGAATGGAAATCTGTAATTGTGTCCTAAGGCACACTCTTCAGTACAAACAAAATCATCAAAAAACAAGTCTTCCTTGCTTTCATAACACAATAGTTTAAATTTATATAATGGATATCACTGGTCATTCATTCGTGTCATCCAAGCAAAACACAGAATAGTTGTTAAGTGTGTTTTAATTTGTGATATGGATTCAGCACCTTCAATCTGCACGTGTAGAACATTGGCACACAGGAGTGTTACTGATGAAGCTGGTATCCCCTTTTTACTCTTCATAGTCAGTGACACAAGAAAGATAGCCTTTCCTAATAGTGATTTAAAATGCTTAGGGTTTAAGGTCAGATTTGAATGGTTGTGGTGTCCTGTCTTTTCCCCTGCAGCTGTTTCTTAACATACCTAGGGCGATCGGGCTATTGTAACTAAAGTTGGGCCTTAATCACTGAAAATACCACTCACTGCAAATCCTCTACATGGAGCTGAGCCTTTGTATGTGTAAATGTGTGCATAGTTATTCCCAGGAAAAGACAACCTAAAAGAAATAGAAACCTCTCATTATAATATTTTCCGTATGTTTATACCACATGTAAAGCCACAGGTTTCCTCAACATGGAGATGCTTTCAATCTAAACCCTGGAAACAAAGGTTGAGGATGCTAGCTCTTAAAGGCCAGGGAACTAAAGTGGCAGACTGCCTAAGCTACAGGTTGAAACATACTTCTGTTTGTTTAGTCCCTAAATTATTTAATGCAAAAAATGGAAACTAGCAAGGACTAACAGCTGTGCTCTCCTCTGTGGATCCCTGATTTACAAAGTACAGATGGAAAAAGAATCAGAGTCACACCATCTCTTGGTGTTTGTCAGTATAAATCAGCACAAGCTGTGGACTACAAGAGAACTAGTTTATAAACCATTCTGCTATTTGTATTACAACACAATAATTCTAATGCTAGTGTAGTAGCATCAGCTACCAGGCACCTATGAATAACAAACTTTGTAGTATTTATCCTAAAACAATCCCTGATTTTAAAGTTTGTTTTTGTCTGTGTAATACCAACCATTTCGTAATCCCTACTCAGTGCATTAGGATTCTCAGTAAATAATCACAGCCAGAGCATCATAAATCATTTACAGTTGCTTGAAGAGCCCCCAAAACAAATACTCATCATCTGCGAGAAATGTAAATCATCATTTCAGAGGAAGGGTGCATGTGGCAGCCAGGCCAATGTCAGTCAGCCCCATTAATTATGAAATTATTTATTTATTTATTAGCATTTCTTCTTGAGGATTTACCCAGCTCGCACAGATTGTCGCCAGGGAAACCACTACTAAATAAATTCAGAACCAACTTCATTCCTTGTAGAGCTGTATTAAAATACCTGGGGTATTTTATCATATCCTAATCAGCAGTACCTGCCTAACCATGAAACAGGCAGTTTGCCCTTTGCCTCTCTCCACCTACACTTTCTAAAATAGCATTGAAAGCAGCATTGAGCAGCTGCCAACAATGCCATGTCAGCATCTTAAGGTCTTAGAAGAATCATTTGCTGCCTATCAAAGCATCATCTCCTAAAACAAAAAAAGGGACAAAAAGAGGTATATGGCCATAAAACAAAATCAGCACAGGGTAAATCGTCTACAGTGCTTAAGTTCCACACAGACACAGCTTTGCTATAATAAGGCACAGAAAAGAAACAGATGAAACCTCATCTAGCCACCCAGCTAACTCTAAACTGTGTTCCTTGAGGCAACAACTAATCAACATAAGTCAAATGCATGGATCAAAAATCAAGATGTTCTCTCTGATTTTCATTTTTAAAATAAATATTGATACACAAATTGCTCTGCTTTGTGTAAATACAATGGTAATAATTGCATATGCCCATAATAAAGCCAAATTTTCAGACCTTTGACTGGAAAAAGAGTAGCTTGCTCTAAAATGCTATAAAATACTCATTCCTACAGCTGCTCAGCCTGATGGACTTCAAACAATAACCTCCCAGAAGTTGTCATTTTGAGTACCTGGTAGATCAAAATGTCTACAGCAACATGTGAAACCCAAAACTGAATGCCTTCCACCTACTATCTATTTCCTCTGTAAGCAGAATGGTACCTACAAAACTGATTTCATCAGCACATAACACCCCACCCCAAGAAAACACACACACGGGGATTTGCCCTTCTATGAACAAGCACTACATTTTTGTCAACTGATTCTTACTTTAAAATCCCAGCTTTTAAATTACTTCTAGCACCACTGGTAAGAACAATCTCTAGACTTTAAGACATTTAAACCTATCAGCCAAAAAGGAGTCCACAAAACATGCCACAGAGTTTGGGTCAATCTTTAATACCTGTTACTGTGAGAAAATCTCAAATTTATTTACAAGCTGAATTCATCCAAACTGGAATTTGTAGTTCTAGCTATTAGAACTAAACTGTCTTTCTCTTATATGCATCTTTTATTAAATTCCTTGTTCAACACAAGCTTTAAAGTTGCACTTATACATATTTCATGTTAGTCTTTGTTGTTAGGTGTTTTTATTTAAATTTGCACTATTTTATTTATTTTGAAAATAGAAAGAGAGAGAAAAGCCATTATGTTCCTCTGCATCTGTTGAGAAAATGCCCCTTACAGTTACAAATGATAAAGCTACAGAAAGGAGACTCAACCAAGGGTGTTATCCCAGAGTTACAGACACAGAACATGAGTCTACATCATTGAATCTGTTTGCTTAAGAAACAACAGACCATGTCCAAACACTGATTTAATGCTGTGATCCCTGAATTGGTTTCATAACGGAAGAGAGGGCCATTAACACACAACAATTCATTCATTCACAGATTCCCACAAATTTCAGTCATAATTCCTTAAGCCATGGATTATCCACAGAGCCGGGAATAAAGAGCACTCTGCGAAAGACATCCAGTAAGAAGTCTGAAGAAAGATGCAAAACTGGACCTTAAATTTTCACAGCAGAAACTTGCCAAGGAAGTAGCCGCCTCTGGCGTCAGCTGTCCTGGACACAAATAATTGCACTTGACCTCAACCTTCTTACAAACTACTGTGCTGGGCTGACTTTTGCACATCCCAAGACTCAGCCACACCACTGATCTGATGCTGGATACTCATTCAGCTGTGTCAGTCCTGACTGCACACACGTACCTACAACACTCTCAGAGTGAGCAGCTTAGAAAACCTCATCAGTTGTTTTGTGACTTTTTTGAAGAAAAGAAATCCCTGCGCTTGTCGGCCTTAATGTCCTGGTGACACCAGAAACCAGCATACTTTCAGAGGTCTGCTGAGAAATCAAACACACCCTACTTCACATACTCTTTTTTCTGAGTTAAGCTTACAAACTATTAATGTTACGGTTCTTGAAAAGTCATTCTGGGGTGTACATTTATTAAGATGTTATTAAATGTACTGAAACACACTAACACAGCATGAAGAAATTCTCAGAGCTCTGTCGGAATGCAGATAAGTGCACGGAAATAAAATTATACCATGTCCCACTTTAGTATGATTAAAAAATATAGGGTTTTTGAGACATGTTATCTTTCAATAGGAAATAACTGTTGGCCAACTAAAACATGGCAGTATCAAGCACTAAAAATCAGACTTCTACATTAGTGTAGATGATTTAACTCGGGGTCTGCTACATTCAAATGAAATGTTGAAATAAGGGTGGCTCCCTGTAGATCTTCACAAAAATTTCCAGATATTCATGCAGTAATAACCTTATAAGCATAAATGAAGTGTTACAGCTTCCTATCCTTCTGGAAGCAATGACAGCAGTGATTAGAAAAGAAACAGCTTTCTCAAAGTGACCAAGAGTATCAAAAGCAGTTTAAAATACTAAACCAAAACCAGACTGGCAATTTACATACATGTTTTTTCTGTAGCTTTCCTTGAAGCTTTGCGTTCTTTTACATTGGAAAAGTTCCAAATCCTTACAAAGACTGCCAACTCTCCTCCCTGAGTTCTCTAATAATTGACCTTTTTTGTTTTATCTGACAGTATATAAGTATACATACATGTAGGTGTTTATATATTACTAGGCGCCAACTGTTCTCAGCAGTGACTGCTGCAAGGATAGTAACTCTGATCCCAGAAATGGGTTAAACTACTGAGCTCTTTACTGCTTGTTGCACGTAGTGTGATTTGTAATTGCTGTGACCACATGACAAGTACGTCCCAAACTGACAATTTCCAATGGTCTCTACTTTCCCACTTCCCACACAACGTACTTGAATGCACAGACCTAAAAGGCTGACTTTTTTCTTTACCCTGCCTTCCAGCCTTTCCAAAGATATTTCTTAATAAAGAATTTGCCCAAACAACTGACTGAAACAATTGCCGCCTAATGAACACTGTTCTCCAATACACAGGCAGCTTTCCTGTTTGCCTAACAATTAAAACAGATCAGAAAGGTCAATGCTCAGAAGAACTCTTCAACCATACTAAGGCAAAAGCAAACCCTAATACTGCAGACATGATAAAACCCCCAGGTTCAGTCACGGGTTTGGATTGCAAGTATGTCTGTGTTTGATTATGCAGTATTTGTCAGTCTGATGAAAATGGTATGAAAACAGGCAGGACCTTCCAGACAATACTGACCTGCAAAAGCAGCTTGCTAAAGAGCTTGCTGACCATGAAGTACAACTCTATGAAGCACTTTTTCCAGACTTGGAGTGAATCAAAACCAGAAGGAAGAAAAAAAAAAGGAAAAAGAGTTAAGGAGAGTGACTTGTGCTTTTGGCACCTGTTTGCTTCCTGTGGTCTCCAAATGGAACCCTGTGCTGTTTTTGCTAATCCATCTCTGAGCTGACAGAGGTGCAAGTTGTAAGCCACGGATTGCATGCTGTGCTAGAGAATGGCAGAGCTCAATAAAAACTATTATTTCAAGGCCTGTATCTCATCTATTATTAAACCTGTGAAAAAAGTTTTAATTTCCTGTGCATTTATATGGTTCAATGTCATATTTTAAGGGGGGTGAATGGGGGAGGAAAGAGGGCTTGCTTTTGATCAAAAACCTGTTTTTCGTATTTTATGGTTTGGATAGCTGTGTACCTTGGGACCTAATTTGAAACTTGAATACATCTCTTCAGTCAGAATTTGAGTAAATCCATTTAGCTATTTAATTTTTCCAATTTTTCGTCATAAAGGAAGATAAACTACAAACGCCTTGCAGTTTGGAACACTGCAAGCCAATGTTGTCTTTTTATCCATGTGTAGATTTCTTGCTTATGTGAGGTAGCAAAGGATAATTAATGCAATTTTCAATGAATTCATACAATTATTTTGACTAATGTTTCCATGTCATGTGTGACACAAATAAGATTCTCTATTATTTTAATTTGTTTTCTACTTAGCAGTGATTATTAAACAATCCATAACAATGACCACTTTTCTTTAAAAGTATAGTATCAATTTATATTGTTATATTCTTACGGGGTATAAGCTCACAGCAAATGGGTTTTTGGAAAAGGAAAAACAAACCCAAAAGATTCCCTGTTTAAACAGCAGGAGGGCTTCTTTGCACAGTGACAGAAGCAGAAAGCCCCAGTGGGGCTGGAGACTCATCTGTGAGACTGCGAAAAAGAAGCAGCTTCTGACCTTTTGTAACCACTCTCAGTTGATATCGTAACATCATGGAATTAAAATTCTTTTATTCTGATCCTCTCTTTCAGAAAGAGTTGGAATAAACATTTCAGAGGAAATTAGGTTTTTTACCATTTACACAGGGACTGCATCTTTATGTGCCTCAACGTTCAGCGTCCAAATGTACTGTCACTTTGGTTATATACAAGATAATGAAATATTGAATAAATATTCATAGGAATTCAGGAAGGGATTATGATAAAAGGAAATGAAGCCACTCTGTACAAGGCAAATAAGAAATGATTAGCTATCTCAGATCAGGGAAGGTATAGCTGCAGGTCAAGTGTAGGAAGGAGAAACTCACTTCACATGGTGCCTCAATCAGGTAGAGGACGAATCCCTGCAGCCCATTTATGAAGCATTAAAAACAAATGAATCACATATAGTTTTAGAAAGGGCTTACTAGAAGTATATAAAAGAACTCAAGGGCAGTTGTGTTATTTACAGAGATGTACATACGTAAACACATATGAATATATATATGTATGTGTGGGTAGATAGAGATGGAGAGAAAGACTAGATCAGGAAACCAATCTCATCTTCTTTCTTAAACTGAGAGAAAGAAAAAGAGACATTGATTTCCAAATGCATTTTCTAAAGCAGGATTCACTCTGGAAAAAATTGGAAGTTCTGAGTAGCAAAACTGAATGCACAAACTAACAAATTGCCAAATTTGTTCATGTGAACCTAAATGTATGCACATGGAAAACACCACTATATTTTATAAATGATGACAAAGGCAGCATTTCCACAGAGGGAGCATCAACATTTTCTTCTACTCTGTTAACCATTCAGACAGGGAACAGAAAAGAATGCCAGAAGAGGAAAGAATAAAAAAATGTTTTTTCAAAATAAACGATTTGCCAAGTACACTGAAATACAGTAAAGCAGAAAAACTTAATATTCCTGGAGAAAATTTTTCTGAATTATGACATGTATGAGTAAACTAACATATTCATCTCCTCTTACTAGAGTAAATTTCATGTACAATGCACGTGGTTTATCTTCACTGTCATGTATTATTCTATTGAAAAAAAGATATTTAAAATTGGTATGAACCTGATTTAATCACAGGGCCTTTTCTGGAACATTACCATTACAGGGTAGCTGCTAGTAAAGACCACTCTCCATAAAAAAAACCCCCTAACAAATTGTTATGGTGAAGGTCTCCATTTAACTGAGAAAAAGCATATATTGCACATATTTTTATGCTTCTGTGCAGTACCAACAAATTGAAAGCACAGTTACTTGGTAGCACAAGACATGAAAGGTAGCATTATTGTTGCCCTTCTTACTCAGTCACCTGAAATCTGGCTACAAGGATGAATTATTGAAATTCTAATGATCTGATTATTATAACAAAACATTATCTTATTTGCACTCACATAATCTTCCATTCTGGTGTGACATCCAGACTGTTTGTTGCCTTGGTTACATTTGGAAGGCCAACTCATGGTTCAATAGAGCTGTATGGCTAAGAAAATGCTGAGAGGATTTTCACATTCTTGCCTCTTTTTACTGTTTACTGGAGTCACTTAAATTGCAAACCTTGAAGATCTCAAGGTGAGTCACTAGCAGACATGGCTGTCAATTAGCAATACAATTTTTCAAGTCTTTTATAAAAAAAGTATTATTTTCTGAAATGACTTAAGCTTTTAGGCCAGCATTGTAAAGGCTACTCAAGAGCCTAAAGGTAGGAATGACATGAGGCATTTTAAAATGGTTGAATAATTTTAAAAATATGGTGAAAGGAATTCACATTTCATTTAAATTAAATTAAGCCAATCCTTTTGGTCCATTGCTTGAAGACAGAAGCATAAACCACAAAAAAATCTTACTGATACACCACAAGAACTGAAACTGAACTTTCTTTAAAGGAAATTTACCTCCCTGATTCTCTACCAAAAAAAAAAAAAAAAAAAGGTTTAAAAACTTGTTATAAAGTTTATAGCTAATAAATCTAGCCTGATACTGAAGTTAATCAGAGGAATACTGGAGTTGTTTCCACTACACTGCTCCTGAAATGTTCACATCTGTTAGCAATCAGAGAATATTTTCATAAATGCAGAAATCTTTAATCTTTCCTCTCTCTCTCTCTAAAACTCCCTGTATAAATATGAACTGCATTATTAAGACAGGGAAACAAATTTAACTCAGCCTGCAATCTGAATGTGTTTTGAAGCAGGGTAAGGATCTAACCCACTCCAGAAGGTGATAAACCATCAAGTTCAGATAAAATTTCAGATGCTACGATTTCTCAAACTTCAAAATATTCAGGAATTTTATGTGATCCTTATGTAGCCATCATATATTGGTGAATATATTCAAATTCTACAAATAGTACTCAATGTTGAGTGACATTTCCTTGTTGTTTTGTCAAGTCGCGTCTCTGTACACCACTACTCTTTGGATGGCTGACATCAGCCTTGGCTCATTTGTAAAATGGGGAAAATTAATACATTTGGTCATTTGGCTTTGTGACTGTGCTTCTCATCCTAAACAGCAGACTCTGACTCCTGACTGTCTGTTTGAAAGACATGATGTGAATGAATGCCATGAAAGAAAGCACGTGGTAGCTGCGCCTATTCCATGACTGAGAGCCAGTGTAGAATGGTTGTTTTGTCTTGAATTTACTGAGCAGAAGAAAAGGCAATCACCTTTTCTATGAAAAAACACATTGAAATGAGAAAATTACTCACTGCTGAGATTTCAAGACTTATTTAATTGCTCCTTTTTAGTAATCAAAACTTGTAATATAAATTAGTTACTAGGTGATCATCCCTGCAAGCAAGTGAGCTTGAAAAACAGAAGAGTCAAAAAATATTTGTATGGCATGGGGCAGCAGCAAACACCACCAAAACCAAAAAAGCTGTTAACAAATAAACAGATAGGAGCAGATAACTGGCTACTGTCAGCCATTAATAGATAACAAATTTGTTCTGCATTTGGACAAAGAAATGAGTTTTAGATGACGGTAAACTATTTTTCACTTACAGAATGGATTAGTTAAATAGTTGAGCCTGTTTATGTCAGTAAGCCTAGAAAACTTGCATCTGAGGGGTCTCCAGGAACCACTTTCAGCCACTGAAGTTCTTTTCCATTAAGTCTTGCAATGCTGAGGAAGAACTAGGCAACTGATAGAGAACTAATGAGTTGATAATGTGCATACAAACAGATAAACAGGATTAGGTATGTAATTACAGGCCTATGAGCCTCCAAAAAAAAAAAAAAAAAAAAAAAAAAAAAGAAGCATGATACAAAACCCAAATTATAAAGAATCAAAGAATTCAAAGTGGTAATAAAATTACGTTCTGACTATGTGAGCAGATTTCAATAAATGCTACCAAACCACTGTGTTTTCTTCACAGGAAAATGACAAATGTAATAAAGATACTCACATTTCTGTAACTGACAATATGTGTATGTGAACTTTCAATGAAGTTTCAAGGAAAACACAGTATCAATATAGCAGCTAATATTTGCATTAAAATCAGATATTCTGGAGCTCCAAATATTTTTTTTAAATGACTATTACTATGTAGAAGGGCTTTTAGTGGTCCACAGGAAGGGATTCCTGCTCCCTCTTTTTTCACAATTTTAGCACTGAAGTAAAACAATCCACAAAAATCACATCAAAGAAATGATATGTGAAGGGAATAATAAATAATTAAGACTGATGACTGGTAAAAATAATACGATAGGTTGGTAAACACATATATGCAGATCATATTCACCTAATTAATGGTCTAATGAAAGTGAAGAAGAGAGAAAAAAAAAAATGAAGTCACTGGTTCTCCCCTAAGAATCGGTGGGGCATAAAGCTCTCAGCAGAATATTGTAATCTAAAGTCTTTTGGATATACAAATGGCTAAGACTAAGGTTGGAGGTAAGAAATGTGAGTCCCCTTCAGAGAGTGCTAAAGTCCTCCCAGAAACCTGTGTCCAATTCAAACAGCTCTGGTTCAAAAAAATGCTGCTGCACTAGGGCTGGTTCAGAAGAAAGCCACAGATGAATACAGGACTGGAAAAGACCCTTAGCAGAGGAGGCAGATGGGGATCAATATATTAAGGTAATCAAAGGGGAGTATCTTGGCTGCATCTGTAAGTCCCTTTGTGGGAATATTATGCAAAATAAATTCCACAAGAAAAATAGGGTAAAGATACATGCAAAAATAATAACGAAAACTTTTCGATTCAGGAAAAGGCCTACTAACTTTTTTGTAGCATATCATTATAATTAAACATTCCTTTAAACGTAACACAGACATCTGAACTTTTTGTTAGTAAAAATACTAAACTATTACTAGCAGGTTGAAAAAATACACTTAATTTCTATAAAGCAAACATGATGTAAATTAAATAAATATAACTTAATTTTCTTCTAATATTTTGCCTGTTTGAAACCTTGAAGGCTTTCTTGTAGTTACCACTATTTGATTGTCAAGACTGAATTTTTCGAGGACAACCCCAATAAGCAGGAACTGTTTTTCTTTATACATATTTTCTTCTGATTTGTTGAAACTGGATGAAAAATTACCCTTATTTAAAAAAAAAAAAAAAAAAAAGGAAAGAAAACCAAAGTAGCCCAATTTAAAATACATAGGAAAGAAAACAAACACTGTACTCAGTTTGAAAAGTTTACTAGTGTAAGTACGGGTATATCTATTTCTGAGTAAATAGACATCGAGTTAAGGTTAAAGGGCAATACTGTTTTTGGTACTTTGATACAGCGGAGTACCAAAAATTGTATCAAAGAATCTAAATTTAGATCTGTCTGTTTTACAGAAACTGAGACAGAGAAATCTCTATTTGTTTTAGAGATGTTTGATATCTACCATTTCAATGAAAAATGTAACAGCAACTACATAAAGTGGATTTGGCAAATTTGTCCTATGTTTTGTGAAAGAGATGGATTTAGCTCCTCCATTTTTTTGACAAAAAAGTGAGATCATTGCCAAGTCTTGTCCAATATTTCCTTTCAATCATTTGTGTAGCTCCTCAAGCACAGTGACAAAACAAATGATTTCACAGCATTGCAATTTTACAGCTACTGCCTGTAATTGCATGACTTTCTCAGTTAACTGTAAAGCTACTGATACTTATCCAGGTAATATTTGTTCAGTTTTAATAAGGTTTATCCAAACCTTCATGTCAATCTAAGCTGTTGAAAACTCTGTTTCTCAGCCCTGCTATTTTGTGAAGAAGAGCAGTTTTCTTCCTTTTGTTTACCTAAAGCTGGAAGGATATCACTCTAGAGTCCACGCTCAGTGCCTGAGACGAATTTGAGGTCAAATTACTAATACAGGTGGAAT
>NW_008239105.1:1462532-1478671 GCF_000691975.1 Corvus brachyrhynchos
AGGAATCAAGTAACTACATAAAAGGCAGATCTGGACACACTAGCATCTCAGGGATCTACATGGCTAAAGACAGGTTAATACACATTACGTATTATTGGTATAAAATAGCTTAGCATGTATTTTTGTGGGCAGAATTACACATACCCTGAAAAGTATACTTTTTTTCTAATTTGACTTTTAAACAAAACTGTTTAATATTTTTTTCTAATCCAATAAATCTGAAAATGCACACTGGCAGCAAGGAACTGATCGACAGGAAAATATATTTTAAATAAATTTCCTTAATTAATATTGTCATTCTAAATTTACCATTACAGTATGTGTCATTCTAATTTACTACCATTTTGCAGTCTCCTAGACTGGATTTCTGTACTGCTGCTCCAGCTACCTTATGGTAGGAACACCAGTAGCAGCAGCTGGCTCAGTATTATCAATTTCAATTAATATCTTCATTTTATGATAGGTCACAGAGTTTTTCTATGGGAAAAACAGAAACAAGCATGAAGAAATTATTTATTACATCACCCTGTGTAAATATCTATGCTCTAGCTTTTTTGCTCTGTAGGTGTAATTCTTTTCAGATGTTAGCTGAGAGAATCTAGTTAACTTTTTTATTTTATTTCATTTCATTTTATTTCATTTCATACAGTTCACTATATCTGTCTGCCACAAAATGGACAAGAGAAATAACAAATAGAGGTGGAACTTTACATGGAAACTGTATTTTAATGTTACAAATAACTGATCTCTCTCACCTCTTATATATTCATGTGGATTCTGTATGAATTAGATCAATACCCAGGGCACACAAATCCTGTGCCACACAATAGGTATTGCGCAGCTGTCAGTCCTGCACATTACAGCACCCCCCAGTATGAATCCTCTGAATATCAGCCTGAGGTCTGAGCAGGCAACTTGAAGGGTCTTTGATAAACAAAAAATAAAGGTATATCTTAGTATTAATACCTCTGTAACCTGACTAATATCTGTACCTATACTTATGCATTATAAACCTCCTGGGATCATCAGCAAGAAGTAACCTAGTCCCCAAAACTCACCCGTCCTTGAGAAGCTGATGTCCTGCAGTCCCTTGCAGTGCAGTTTCCTTGACACCAACATTTGGGTTGTAACTGGAAGGATGGGGAATCATAGGTTGGAAAAGGCATTAGGTTGGAAAAAGGAACTCTTAAGATCATCAGGTTCAGTCATTAACCCATCACTGCTATGCCCCCAAGTGCCACATCTAAACATTCTTTGAACACTTCCAGGATGGTGATTACACAACTTCCCTAGGCATCCTGTTCCAATGTTCAACAACCATTAAGTGAAGAAATTTTTCTTAACATGCAGTCTAAACCTCCCCTGGCACAACTTGAAGCTGTTTCCTGTTGTCCTGTTGCTGGTTGCCTGGGAGAAGAAACAAACTGTCCTGGGTTGCAGTGTATTCTATTACCATCCTCATGAGTTGTTGAAACCAGGTGGGGCAGTGTTTCCTTGCCTCCTCCCCCCAGACTATCTTTCTGTTAATTGCCCATCATTGTCCTGCCGCATGACTCAGAGATAACTCCCTCCGGACTATCTTCTGTTAATGAGCCTCATCAACACTTGGCCTCATGACTCATTACCCCATTGTGAGATGCTCCACCCAGAGGGAGGAACCAAGCATTCCATCCTGGATATAATCTGAGATTCTGAACACCAGAGACAACCTTTCCACTGGATTTCCAGAGGACAGGAGCTACATAGCCACCACTGGACCTTCTGAGGAAAAGAGCAGACCCTTCCTACAGGATCACTGCTTCAGGATGACTGCAGCCACCATTCTACCAGACTGCTACCACCACCCTGCCTAATAGGGTGTCAGTTTGAACCAGTGTTTTCTTTTATTTTTTTTTCCTTTTATTTAATTTCCCCATTAAATTGTTATTCTGACTTGGTGCCTACCACTGGTTTGTCTTCAAACTAGTACACCAACACCTACCTGGTTATAAGCTCCTTTCAGGGAGCTGTAGAGAGTGATAAGGTCTCCCTTGAGCCTCCTTTTCTCTGGAATAAACACCCCCAGCTCCAAACTCATATTCCAGACCCTTCACCAGCCTTGTTGCCCTTCTCTAGATATGATCCAGCACCTCCAACACACCTGTGCCTATGACAGACTGGTTCAGTTTTGGTATTTCCTGTGAGTGATTTGTGCCTGTGATTTGATGCAGGTAACTCTTGCTTCTACTCATCCTCCTCCTATTTTTATTCCTAACACTTCTAAGCCCCTTTGGCAGATTTGTAGATGTGTTTGTTCCCTATAGAGGACATTTAATAATAATCATATGTGATCTCAGTTTTAAATCATGTACCACTGAGAGCTGATCCACAGACACACCATTTCAGTCAGAAGTGTGTTTGTACAGACCGACAGAAAATGTTGGATTTTTCATATCCTGGTTTTTATGCTCATATTTTAACCATTGCTACTTGTGCTAGTATACACATTTCACACTGATACAGTTAAACATTCCCTGATGCAATTTTTCATGTTTCTTAAAACACTGCTTTCATGCAAACCATACACACATGAGAATAAATTTGAAAGAAATCTCTGATCTCTGTAATAAAATTGTCCAGGCAAATACAAGAGTAAAAAGCCATTTCATTCTGAGGAAAACAAGGAGCCATACCAGGTATATAATCTTCAGCCTATGCACATTTGCACTTCTACTCAATACTTTAATTTAGACATTTTTGTATACGTAAAAGGTAAATGTACCTTTGAAAGAAAGATGAAGGTTTTCAAAATAGGAGATCTGAATTGTTCTACCCAATGAAGGAAACACTAAATTCATAAGAAATGTCAATACAGTGCAGACAGATGTTTTCATCCCACCCAGTGCCTTTTGCACTCTTTGAAGCTAATTTGCAAACCCAAAAATGATACAGACAGTTACTTTTTCTGAGAGTAAAAATTGACTAGATTTGAAGTGCCTGCTCAGGCAGCTGAACATTGGGAAAAAAAATTACAACATAGCAGTGAAACTAAAATATCTATGTGAAGTTTAGCAGGGACAATCACAAGAAAAATCAGGCAGCAAAATGAGGGTCCTTTTCAGAAAACAAATTTGAGAAGAAAGAAAAAATAGGCTTGAAATATATGGCAATATATCACAAACTTAGATCTTGTACCCTGGATCTTTCAGCTGTTGAAGCTGGGGCATGAACAAGGGTTATCAACAAAACTCTGAAAGCTACCATAAGTTATGAAATCTCATTCTTCATCTAAACTAGTTCATTGATAAATCCTAAGACTTTAGCTGAACCAATCCAAGCTGTGAGGAGACACTCCATGTTCACAGAATGACAGAATTGTTAGGGTTGGAAGGGACCTCTGGATATCATCCTATCCAACCCCCTGTCAAGGCAGGGTCACCTGGAACAGGTCACACAGGAATGCACCCAAGTGGGTTTGGAATGTCTCCAGAGGGAGAATCCATGCCTTCCCTGGGCAGCCTGTGCCAGTGCTCTGACACCTGCAATGTAAAGTTCTTCCTCATGCTGAGGTGGAACTTCTTGTGTTTTGGTTTATGGCCATTACACCACGTGTACTCATCAGCATTGCTTTCTATTTGTCTCACACACAGAGGGAACTGGCTATTGCTGCAGTCAGTACACACAGAAGCACAAAGAGGGTAATGATACTTGCACATGCCATTGTCATAATACATAAATCCCTTGAGATTAGGAAGAGGTGAAGGGGAGAGGATGTTTCATGAAGCCTGACTCATGAAAGACAGAAAACATGATGTTTTTGTATAGGTGAAGAATATCCTCAACGTAAGTTTTTAAGACTATTTCATTTTTAAATAGTTTTGCTACTCTTTTTATAAAATATTAGTAAGTGAAGGGAGTGCAATCTGGTCAAATATTCAAGAATCCTTAAGAAATGTGTTTTCTCAGGATTTCCTGTTTGATTTACTCATCAGTCTTACTTACCTGATTAAATAGCTCATGAAATAAAGAAGCAAATGATATTAAAAAAAAAAAAAAAATCAGAGGATTTATTGGAGAATTACTTAAACCTGAAGAACATCTAGGGAGTTAAGGTTACTTTGCAATTTTTCAAAACTATTCAACATATTTCTGATTTTCATATCTCCTCTGTATAACAATATCTTCCTAGGTGAACAGGCCTTTCCTTCTAGGATTTTCTGTTATCATGTCATTCATGTCCATTTTTCTTTCTTCCCACCCAAATTTTTGAAAGTGTTTTTGCTAGTTTTCAAAGGTGTCATCTTGGTAGACCAATTTGCTATGAGGGATCAAATCAATATTTCCCAATATTTTCTTTTCAGTTTCTTTAAGAAACTGTCATCTTGCAGTGCTGCACAAAATTTTTTCCTCTTAATTATGTCATGTATCTATTGTTAACCAAGACAAATAGGCAGAGATGCACATAAAAATATGTGGAACTGGAAGAGCTTCTCAACTGGAAAGGGTTGTGAAAAAGCCCCACCATTATCTTATCAATATCTGCCTTCTTCGACTAAGCAATAAACGTAAGAAATGCGATAGGTGTGTCATTTTTTTAATAAAATACACCAAACTGACCATATTCATTTCACCTACTTACTAAGAAAAGTGACAACAAAATTGTTCACGAGCACTAAACTTTGTCATTCTTTCTTCATTGAGTAAACAGTGGGCTATTTTTGTCATTTTGCAAATGACATTGAAATGGGAAGCTTGTCATTTTATTACTAGATTTTTTTTTTTTTTGCTTTGATTAGAAAACAGCAGCTCATTAGCTCCTCTTCCTGTATATGTCCCCATCATCACACTGAAGAATGCCAGCACTTGAAATAGGACATGTTTTTTTTTTCCTAACTCAAGTGCATTTTGCCTTTGGACTTTACACGAAATTAATTATAATTTTCCCTTCTAATCTCTAGTACATCATTAGGACTCTGAGACTCAGAATCTGTTTTCTCTAACAAATGGCTAAATGCCAAACACCAGTGGCATTTTAAAATGGAACTGAGTAAATGCAGAAAAATACATTCTCCTTCCCTGGCATTTACCCTGTATTATCCTTGTGTTTCTGAGAATGTCCTCTAAAATGACTTTACTTGCATTAACTTTTTCTCTGATTAAGAAAGAAGGAAGTATTTTAATAAAAGCAGAGGTTTCACAAGGGGGCATATGGAAAAACCCAGGAGTATGCACAGACACAGAGACTCTCATCCAAGTGTTGTGGTCAGCTTAGGATTCCCATCCCCAGTCTATGTTAATTTACACATCTGTTTTTTCACCTTTCACAAATAATCCAATAGAAATGAGCTCTGAAACATCCCTGGAGGGCAGCTCAATATTACAGAAGGTAACAGAAAAGAATGACAAAGTTGAAGGGTCCTTACAGGGCTCTGTCCGTACATATTTCTCTTTTATGAGCCACCACCTCAACACTTCTGCTTCGTGAAAAGCTGCTGCACTACAGCATGAAGCAGTTATCCCTCAGCTATTCCTTAAATCTTCTCGCTCCCTCCTTTTTGGTGCTGGGAACTGAAGCAAGGAGGAAAACAGGGATTGTATAGAGAGAAATTTAGCTCATGGGCCACAACCTTGTTTGGATTTACAGCTAAAAATCTCTGCATGCTGAAGGAGAGTGACATGATGGAATGTTCTAGAACATTACACCAAGGAGCATACTGACCCCTCTTTTTGCAGTTGCATCAAATCAAAAGGAAAGCTCCAGATCATCCAGACGAGTACTCCCCAAGTGGTAAAACAGTAGCACTATTTAGCCAAGGACAGGGACCTAAAAGCTGACACAGCTAGTAGATTTGGATGAACATCTAATACCTATTGATTAGACAAACGGACAAGTGTGCATTGTGCATGACACTCAAAAAGCAATCGAGTTTAGAAGGACCAAGGAATCTTTTAAGCAAATAATTACTTATAAAAGGAATAAGCTTTTTTTTTCATCACCGTATTCCCCCCAAAAGAACACATAATTTTGCCAGATATTGATTTGTTAGCAATGCCAAGGGATAATGTCTTTAACACTTTTATGGAATTTCTATGCAGCATCTGTTGACCCTCTGTGTTCTTTACTCTGGTTAATAGAATTAAAACACTGTGTAATTCAAATAAACTGGAGAAATAGGAAAAGATTAAGGGGGTTTGCTAGCAAGTAATAAGGTTGTGTTTTTTCATTTCTTTTATCCAAGAAATGAAAATTGACATATTCAGAAGGAAGTATCTGGGATGTTGAATACATGAAAGAAAGCATGAAGAATGAGTAAACAAGGTCTGAGGAAGTCACATAAATAGCAACTTGTCAATGACAATTAAAACCTAATTACTCCTGATAGCAGTACTGTTATTCCTCAAGGGTATCAAGAGCACCTAGTTTGCATTCTAAACATGAGTTCAAATATAACTTTATACACTCTGTAGGAATGAAGAAGGTATAAATTGTTCAGACCACTGATGAAAAATATGAATAGAGGATAAAAATAATACATAGAAGACAAAAACTTAAATTAATACATAGAAGACAAAAATTAAATTTGGTAGCCCAAATACCACCTTAAATTGCACACTATGAAACCCTATTAAAGTTAGCATGAATATAAGCCGAGGAAAAAAAACCTTGGCATAGACACATGCTTTGATCTAATTTTGAGAAGACATTCAAGTTTGCATAAGTACTCAATGCACCATATATACACATTTCCATTCAGAAATTTCCACTCAAATTGGAAGAAAAAAGTTAATCAAAGTTATTGTGGTAAACTAGAAAGCAGTTCTGAACACAAGATTCTCCTCTTATATCACACTGATAAATGCTCTTATTAGCTTTAGTCTCAACAAGGTTAATTTAAATGATACCCAACAGCACCAAGATCTGCCTTATCAAAATGACAGCAATAACCTAAAATAATGCTGTATTCATTATAAAACAAAAGTTTGCTTTGTTTGTTTGCTTTTAACTAGTAGAAATAGATTTATATTAATAATGTTTTAATGTCCAGACAATTGTATTAAAACTGCTAGGTGCTATTAGCCTTTCATTGTCACCTTTCTCCTTTATTGTCTCCAACATACTGGAATTCCTGCTTGCTCTGTTGCTCCTGACCATTGTCAGACAAAAAATATACAACTTAATTTACATTTTAAAACAGTATGATTGAAATAAAGTATCTAAAAAATGCAAGGAGTAGAAAAAAGAAGCATGTAATATTGGATTATTGTTATCTACTTTACACTATGACCTCATCAAATCCCACTCCAGTTTATGGGACTATATTCAAGGCTAAATGACCATGTTAATGTTTCTATTGTCTAGATTTCTCTTAAAAAAAATCTATGTTTTATTCTTTAATTTTTACAGCACATTATAGTAAGATCACTGATTCACATAGAGGAGATTCACTTGATATTTCAACAAACTAGGATCCAGATCCATAGGTCATGAGGACCTATATATTTCAAATCCAAAAGATGAAGTTCTTAAAATTATTATTGATCAAAAAATTTAGATGAAAAACTAAATCACAGCCTTTGAGCCCTTCCAGAGTTTTAAATAGCAAACTGTTAAGGCTCCTAAAAACTACTTCTTGACACACTTGCAGGAATCCCATTTTCAGGCATTTAGCTTGCAAACCAAGCTCCCCCCAAGGAAGCACAGAGGGGCTGCTCTCCCACACTCTTCAGATGCATAATCCAACCGGAATTTTCAGCAGACAAACATCTACTGTGCTTTCAAAAAAAAAAGGTTGCTCCTCCACCTAGCAAAAAAACTCCAATCTTTACCTCTCAAAAAGGGTTCAAAAGACGACTTCTTCCTTCATAAGGATTTTCATTTTTTATCTATGTTGTTATACTGGTTTGGGGTGGGGTAGAATTAATTTTCTTCACAGTGCCTGGCACGGGGCTGTGTTTTATATTTTTGTCTTTGTGCTGGAAGCAGTGTTGATAACACAAGGATGTTTTCCTTACTGCTGAGCAGAGCTTACACAGAGCTAAGGCCTTTTCTCGTCGTCATACAATCCTGACAACAAATGGGCTGGGGGTGCACAAGAAGTTGGGAGGGGACACAACTTGGACAGCTGATCCCAGCTGGGAGTCCTGCTTTCCTGGAAATGGCTGAACACCTGCCTGTCCATGGGAAGTACTGGATGAATCCCTTCTTTTTTGCTTTGCCTGCAGGCACACCATTTGCTTTGCCTGTTAACTATCTTTATCTGAACCTGTGAAGTTTTCTCACTTTTGACCTCTGATTCTCTCCCCCATCTCACTGAGATGGAGTGAGCACGTGTCTGTGTGGGGCTGAGGTGCTGGCTAAGGTTAAACCATAGCAGTTGTCATTCTTCCTGATGATTTTCTGGTCCCCTTCTAGGCCCTAGTGCTTCCTGGCCTGAAATCTATTCAGCTGAAGGCACGGGCTATTAATAAAAGTCTGTTCTGCATTTCTCTCAGTATAGTAGAAAGTATGCTGCCCTACAGGTTTTCTAAATATCTGAAAAGATGTAGGATAGATTCCAAGTACTTCAGTTAAAGAATTATACCACTGCAAGTAAAACTGTGTGTTTATGTAACTTACAGTATCATGTTGTCTTGGGGTGACATTATGATGCTGTATACCCTATCGCCTGCTGTATGCCAGACATGAATCCTGTGCCTTTCTGTGTCTTTAAGATGGGTCAGAGAGAAAGGGAGAAAAAAAAAAAAAGAGCTGAGCAGTTTTGTGTTCAAGGACACACAAACACCCCTGCGTTCCAGCTGTTACAGAGCCGAGGAAAGCACCTTCTGCTTTTAGCCAGCTCTCAGCTCCTTTTCTCAGGAGAGAGATGGAGAGTTAAACTCCTTTGCTTTTCAGCTAGCCTGCTAGCTGAGGAAAAAAGTTCTTTTCCCTGGGACTTTGGCTTCTTCTTCTTTTCTTCTGGACTGTTCAGCAACACCAGGACATCACCAGGAAGCCCTACATCGTGGCCTGGAGGGGCCCACACCGAACCCCAGCTCCAGAGAGGAGAGAGCCACACCCACAGAAAGGACTCTGAAATCTTCCCAGGTCTTCTCCACAGCCAGAGGTTTTATAATTTAATATTACTCTTTTTTTTTTTTTTTCTTTTGGTGCCTGCAAGCACCCTGCTTGTTAAATAAATGGGTATTTTCACTTTCCTCCCAGGAATTTCTTTTCAAACCTGGTGGGGAAGGGGCTGCTGAAACCTGTCTTCTATCAGAGGATGTTCATTTCAGATGTTCCTCCAAATTTGTCTCAAACCAAGACACATGTTTCACAATCAACCATCACAATTAATGCATCAGTCCTAAGGAAAATATGATTGCTTGTAGTGAGTGCTCTAGAATCTGTTTTTCCTATTGTTACATCATGTGATAAACATTGCAGCTATCTATTTGCTCTCCTGAATTGTTTAGAATTTGTTTTGGTTGAAGAACCAAATGGATGACTTATTCACATGTATATATCTTCCCAAAAAGTAGAAGTCTGGCAGCAGAATGGAGCTGGCTGAGAGGTTTCGTTGATAATTTTTATCTCACTCACATTCAAGACAACTTTTATAAGGCTTCAAGTACCAATACGATTTTAAAAATGGAACTTACTTAAGAGGCCAGAGTTTAAGCCATATTGATCACAGCTTCAGATAGAGATTTTGAAGCTATTCTCAAGTGCAATTTTACAGACACCTAAAGGTTCACAAGCCATCAGGAAATACCCTTCAGATCTCTCAAAATGTAGTATGATATTAACTGGGCTTGGGTCAGCAAGTTGGGGATGCTGTTTAATGCTGTCATTTATGGCCTCTTTTGAGAGTGGACACGTGTGACTTAATGAAAGTTTTGATCATCTCTGAATACTCCTTTACATGTGAGAACAGAAGAGACTATGGCATTCCAACCCATCCCCATTTTTGTCCTTAGATGGACCAAACACATTTGCTTGAAAGCAAGTTGTGATCAAAATCAGATGTGAGACTAAGAAAAAAACCAAAACAAACGAGCAAATTGCATGTACATTCTCAGACATGACAGTATAGTATATTCCTTTAATATTCCAGTTGTTTAAATGCCTGAAAAAATGCTCCTTACTCCAGCCCACTGATGTACCAAGTGTTAAGCATTCTCCTGTTTTTCTATACATAGGCACAGCAGGCTCCTCCATTGCTAGCATTTAAACTCTATTTTGCCTTAAAGAAGCAATCCTAAATGTCAGGCTTCCTTACATTGCGTGCTCCAGACAATTGGGCAGCCTCCTAGTAGGAAAGTATCAGTACTGCATAGAAATCAACGTTGCAAAATATCTATTCTATCCTTCACAAACCCGTGCTGTCCCCCTGGATAGAAAGGAACCTCATCCTTTATTGTCATCAGTCTTTCTCTCCGCCCGCCCTCCTTCCCTCCAGAGTAGAGCAGTTCCACTGCTATAAAATGCGGTATCATAGATCCTTGCACAGAGTTCCATAGTACTCTGTGTGGATGTAGAGGGTTGGAACATAGTTGATAGACAGGCTTTTAGACCAATAGCTTATCGCTATTTTGCATATATAAAGGCGCAGGAAATTTCTCTTCTTTATTCTGGTTTCCTGTGGAGAGGTGGCCAGGCCCGGCCCCTTTCCCCTGGCACAGCAGCACGGACCCCAGGGTGCTGCGGGGAAAACCACCCTGGAGCTGCAGGCAGCTAAACCAGCCATGGACTGTGCACAGCTAAACCCATCTGGCATGGCTTCTGGGGACTGGCAGGGCTTTCCTTCCTCCTCCACATGGCCCCACACAGATCCGGTGGGAGCTGGCAGAGCTCTCTGCAGCCAACACAGCTTTTATCAAACTGAAGAAGACAACACGCAGCCAACAGCATAAAGGGAGAAAGGCTTTCTTCAATGTAAAGCCTGAAGGAAATCAAATCTTCAACATGGCGGCTCCAAGGTCAGAGAGAAAGTAAGTCACGTGGGCTGAAGGTAAAGATGGCATCGGGAAAAGAGGGCGGGAGCATGCCCAGTGCAAAGCTTAAAGATGCTTTCTGCAGGCTGTGGTAAAAAACTGTAATATCACAAACTGTATGTCTCTTTGGAATCCATTTTTGAAGTATATAAGGAGATGAGAAATTCATGTGCGGCTTATGAAGATGTGAGAAGTGCCTATGCCAGGCTATATAGGAGCAGTGAAAAGCTTTTAGAGATTTTGTGAAGAAGAGAGCCTTTGTTTTCAAGCCAGAATAACTCATCTTTAAAAAGACTAAAACCCTATGTCTACTGGGCCCATGACTGCAGCATAAATAGACTGTGAGATTTTCATGGCAGAGATGTTTTTCACCTCGGCAGATTTGTTTATGGGTGGGACTGTTGTAGGTAACAGTCTGGAAAACACATTAAGCAGAAAAAACTCTTTTTCCTTAAATATTGGAAAGACTTTTATGAGCTGTAACACTGACCAAATCCCATGTATTGTTGTCTTTTGTGAGAGTTGGGTAAAAAGAGGAGAGTGCTGGAAGAGAGGGGAGTTTAGCTTTAATTTCTTACTATTTCTTTTTACCTTTAATTCTGTTAGCAATACACTTTCTTTATATTGTAATTGCTCAAGTGTGTGCCTGTTTTGCTTTGCAGTCCTCCAGTTTTCCTCAATATTCTTTAATTTCCCCTTATGAAAAATAACAGATTTCGTAGGGCTTGGCATCTAGCCAGCTTAAACCACGACATTGGAACTTCAGAAAATACATTTTAATCAAGAAAAGACAAAGGTGAGCAGAGGAATAATACAATCCTCAGTATAATAATAGAAGGAATCATGTAATCATTGATGAAATAAGAGATTCCTTTAAATTTTTCATTTCATGAAATTATTCTCTGTGATTTTTTTAAATAGATGGGAACTATATTTTACATTTGCCATTGACAAAGAGACCATATTGGCTGCTTTCTACATTAATGACTTAATGCTGGCATTATTGTCTAGATTATTACTAAAGTCTGTACTTTGATAGAAGTTAGATTGCTATTTTGTCATGTATTCTATCAATATAATGTACACAAACATCTCATCTTGCTAGTACATGACTAATTAAGCAGAAATACATGCATTCAATATATTATGTAATTAGCTGTGAAAGTCTCTAGTTATGATCAATAAGCAATTTGAGTAATCATTCATCTGTGCATTGAAATACAGCAAGAACATAGATGATTTCAAGACCCTTTTCTACATATATACTACTGGGAGAAGACAGAGAGGTTCTTCCTTTCAGTAATGTTGTTTTCAGGCTTCTACTACTTACTATGCTTATTAAAAAACAAATAGCTGACAATATAATAATGACTAGAAAGAAGCCAAGATCAAAAAACTATCTATCCTCCTTCCCCATTCCTCTCCTCTTTCCTTCCTGTTATGTAATGAGTTACTATTTATTTTCACTCATGAAAACAAGCATCCTCAAAACATGAGTCTGCATTCCTTTTGTACAGGAGGCTTTTTCTCAGGAAAGAGGAAAAAAAAAATGAAAAGGTAGTACAACTTCAGTTGTTACTGATTCTAAAAATACATTAATAAAATTAAGAAATAGCTTTTAAAAATCCAAACTAAAATAAATGGAACAGCTCCAGGGAGCAAAAATCAAATCTATGCATCCTTCTGTATTCAGTAGTGAGTTATCTGGTGAGTTCAAGTACTGGATCAAAATGCTATAGGTATAATTTTTTTTTAAATTTTTTTTTTTTTAAAGTCCATTCAGTTAACTGTATAATGCACAAAATGTTCTGCAATCTTTGTCTAATTCTTAGCTGTTCAGCCATGCTTCCCCCACCCCACCCCATTATAATTGCAGGGGTCTGGCACCTTCTCTATGTCTTTGGGATCTTGGGAACTATTATAAACAAGAAACTCCTTTTGTTTTGAGAAAGTAAAGGATTTGGCTAATAGCAGTCAGTCCTGAAATCTTATTCTTTTCATGTGCTAGACACATGAAAAAAGATTAAATGAGGTTAATTCAACAAAAGGAGAACATGAGATTTCTTTAGAAATCTTTGGGATTATGAAGTTGGAATAATCATATTTAGTGTAAACCAATTAATTTAGACTAGATTTTGAGCTGCAAAAGAAATACATAATCAATGATGTACTAAAACCATCTGAAACAAGAGCAGTACATCTTTATCTGATCACTGATGTTAAGATCGTTCATGGAAATTCAAATTATATGCAATAAATGATCTAGGTGAGTCTGTTCTTCAGAGAGTATCTTTGAAAGAATAAAGTGGATGACGTTCTGGACACTCTTAAAGTCAACAAATGCATCATCCCTTTCACAGTGACATATTCAGAGACTTATTGATTAACTCTCTGACTGAGAACACTTGTGGTTCTTTTTTCTACATGGATAAATAAATTATGGATGTAGATCACGGCATATGTGTAAGTGCTACACACAACAGAAGTGCTCAGGCTGTCAAGAAGGAAAAGTATCTGCACATTTTACATTTTATAACCATAATGCAGAAGAGGTTTATTAAGAGTAAAAAGTTAATGGCCTGACACAAAAGAATTGTTCCCTTTAGTATTGTATGTTTTGGAACATGCTACGCAACCCAGTTACAAAAGTTTTAAATTATAGGAGCATCATCATTTTCCCCTGAGAGATTATTCCTCATATTTAACTGACAGGAATTGGTTTTGCCCTCACATTAAACCTTTTTTCCCTCCTCTTCTTAAGTACACTGAGTTTTTAATGTCTGAATCTTGAACCATTTTCCATCTGTGATTTTATACACTTTTACGAGTTGCAACCTCATTCTGTATTTCTCCTTTATTGCTGTTTGGTCCTATTGTGCAAATTTAATCCCAGAACTCTTGTGAATGTCACGATGGTGACTTCATTTCTGGTAGGATGTCACTGTGATCTGGATGATCCAGGCACCAAAAGCTGTTTTACCTCTGTATTCCTTCAGAACTTAAAGTGGAAAATAAATAAATAAATAAATAAAGCTCCATGTTTGGTTATTAGTAGCTCTTCACTGCTTTTTGTTGTTGTTGTTGCTCTTTAAGAGAATGAGGAAGGATGTTTGTTTTCAATGGAGTAAATGAATCAAGTATTTTTCTGTAATGTTTTCATCATCTATAATTACTTCCATAACTTGGAAACAGAAGCAAAAGGCTTTTTTCTTTGGATATACTTATCAGTGCTCTTTTTAATATTAGCTAATTGCTCCTAAAGTTTTCACTTCTTTTCTAATTTCCTTTTTGAATGTGAGCTCCTACAGATCCTGGATTCTACTTGGGCCAGCTCTTGCTCAGTGCTGGCTACCCCTTGGGACCCTTCTTGGTATTTGTTGATGTTGCACTTGGTATTCTGTTTCACTGCTCACCAGAGTTTTTGAGGCAAAAAAAAAATGGAACACTTTGCTCTCTATTTCTCCATATATTGTCGCTTAACTGTAAGGGGTTTTGTCTTTCTTACATCTGCCTCATCCATGTAAGGATGCTGTAGAGGATATGAAAACCGGTTCAAAATGAAACAACCCAAATCAACCAAACTCTACTTTGTGTGGGAAAATTTAATGTTTGGTAAACTGGACTTGAATTTATAGTTCTCACTGATATTGATGGCGGCCTTAGCTTGGACGCCCGCTCGGCACAGCGCACGGCACCCCAGAACTCCTGGGCTCAAGCGATCCCTCGGGCTCAGCCTCCCCGGCAGCTGGGATTACAGGCGCGCGTGCGCCGGCGCGGGGCGGTGTGCTGCTTCTCGTTGCTAACGGAGACTTCCCTTTGTCGGAGCGCAGGGTGACCTGTGAGGAATCGCCTTCCCCGCAGCCTGGACTTGGGTTTCTCGTGGCCTAGCAAGAGGCGGTTTCCTTTCCCGAGCTGTTGGCATCTTCCTGTCAGGATTCAGTAGTTCCCAAAGGAATGGAAGAATGCAGCTGATAAGTGCTTAACCACCCTGTGCTCCCATAGGCAGCACCAGGTGCTGGCTTCATCTTCTCCCCTTTGGCACTTTGCGGGTGGGCCTCTCCTTCTGACGTGGTCTGGGTACCTTTTTTAGTGGCACTATAGACCAAAGGAGATGGAAGAAAAGGAGCGATGTGATAAATTCCAGCTAGTACCTTTACACTAAGGAGAACTGTATATTTTGACTTTTTTTTTTTTTTTTCTGTGGAAGGGAGGGAAATACTACATTTTATGGGGTATGGGAGGAGGGAGGAAAAATATGTTGCAGATCTTCATGTGGTTTTTAAAACCAGCCGTCAGAGGCAATTACTGAATAAACTGAAGCACAAGAGGAGGGTTTGTAAGCTGGAAGCAGCGCTTGCCCACAAAAGAAAGGGGCAGTGGGCTGCTGTTGTGACTGTGGAGGCAGAAACTTCAGCCTCCTTCATTTTTCACCACCTACTCCCCATCCACCCATCGAGAAAATGAGTTGTGTGCCATGGAAAGGTGACAAGACCAAATCGGAATCGCCAGAGCCATCCCAGCTACCGCCACAGCATATTTACCATGAGAAGCAACGCAGGGAGCTGTGCGCCCTCCATGCCCTCAACAATGTCTTCCAGGACAACAACGCCTTCACGAGGGAAACCCTGCAGGAGATTTTCCAGAGGCTGTCTCCCAACACACTGATACTTAGTTCAAACAAAAAGTCCAGAACATATCACAAAACAGAAGTTAGTAGAGACTTTTTGAGTAAATTTATTCCTTAATGTAAGAGCACTCATGTCCAAAAATTACATAAACTTTCTTTCAATGTTACAAATATTAGCTCATCTCTAGTACTGTGAATCCAGAGGGAGGTGGTATTGGTGTGCCAGACTTGAAGGGCCGGGGCATCCAAAGCCTATAAACCATCTGTAGTTGTCAGTGCAGATGGAGAAACCAGTCAGTCTTCACATGGAAACCTGCAGCTCTGTGGCCTTGTACTATATTTTTAATGACCAGCGTGAAAGACTGAAATTTTATGATTAATGGCTTAAAAATGGTTTTGAAGGACTTTCTTGCCATTATGGCAAAACTCTATAAAGAAGCTGTGACCATATAACCCCATTCATCCCAGTATATACCTCCTGACTGGAACCTCAGACTGTGACTTCAGACACCAAGGGCAAATTGAAATACCATAAAGGTGCCACTATTGTTCAATTACC
>NW_008239106.1:0-50171 GCF_000691975.1 Corvus brachyrhynchos
AATTAGAGAAGAAAGTGATAGTGCCATCTATTGTTATTTGCTTTGCATCCTAAAATCCTGTCTTAGAGCATGTTACACTGTTTTCTCTCTTGAGCTTGAATTGAGATTTTTTCCATGCATTTTTGGAATCATAATGATATATAGGCCGCTTGATATATAGGCTATGGTATATAGGCTGCCTGAAAAGGGAGATCAGGAAAAATACCCTACTTTGCCAATGTGCAAATATAAAATGTTAAGACTCAGTAAAGCTTTACCACCCCTATTCTGAAAAGCATGATTTTGGCATTTGATAGTGGAATTGTTTATTGAAAAAATATACGTGCATATGTCAAACTTGACAGACTTTTTTACCCTGTAGATGTAAAACTACCCAAGCAGAGACTTGGAGAGTGTGGAAGCTAAATTCTGCCAAGACTGAGTGCCATATTCACCACACCTAGGACCGCAGTCACTAAGAAACCCTTTCCTGCAATTGGATCCCCTGATAGGCAGAGGTGATTGTGGCACTGATTGTTTCTGGAACAGAGATCCCCTGGAATCAATTTCTGCTTGTAAATAAAGCCACTCTGCTGTGCCTTATTCATACAAGGGGGCAAAATGCATTTCACTGCTCTATTGTTCATCTTGGGCTTTGTAAAACATTCCTTTAACTACTTGGTGGTGGTAGTAATACATGTTTGCTGTCAGGTATATACCTGTTCTGCTCTCTAATTAGTATACTGAGGAAAGGGATTCCAAGAAAATGAGGGAGCTGATGGGGGGGGAAAAAAAGAAGAGAAGGCAGAAGAACTGGAAGGTGCTGTGATATTTCTGTATTATTTATCAGTGTTGTTCCTTTTCTCACTGATAAAATGGTACAATTATCATCAGGAAACTAGAGCCAAAAAGCTTTCTCTTCCAAATGGAGAAACAAGAAGGCAATTACAGACTGAGTCTGTCACAGGGGTTTGTCATTGCTTCTGTCAGAGGGTTATATTTCACAAGATTTAACTAAGGAAAATTTTTTTTATAGGGTGTGTTCCAGTATCTAATGAGTGACGCTTGATGATTGCTCTTCTTGCAGTCCTGCCTGCAGCTTCTGGTAATGTTCCCTACAGGCTTGTTTGCTGTGATATTCCAAATCCCAACTAATCCGATAACAAGTCAAGTTCTTAAATACACAAGGTTTAAGGTTTGTCTGTATTAACTACCTGGGGACTTTCTGTTCCGAAGTTGGCATACTGAGCAGAAAGTCATCTGCCTTAAAATTATGAAGAGCCTCCAAACACTTGCCATCTAGGCATGGGAACTGTATCCCTTTTGGTTTCACCAGACAAAACTGGCATGAATAGTAGACTCAGAATGTTATGAATGCTGTATTTTTAACTGTCTGAAGTTTACTACTAAAATACTACACGGATGGATTTTTTTCTTCCGAGATTTGTGTTTGTGTCAATGTATAAGATGTTTGAACTGCAAAAGTGGTTTGATGTCTTGTAAGAGATTTTGTAGCGTTTGGGAGTTATACTGTACCTTTCCTCTTGACACATGAATGACAAGTGGGGACAGGAAGAATTGGAAATTAGGGTAAGAATTATGGACAGTAGACTCAGATGCTAAGAATTAAGGAGCATTAGGGAGTCAGCCACATCCACAACTTCGGTGTGCACTTTGCATGGAAAACAGAGTTTCCAGCTATGCTTATCTGGTGAAATATTACCGTGTAGGAAATGACCTCTTGAGTTACTTTGATTCCCTTTGAATTAAGGACAATTTTATTAAAAATAAACTAAAAAATAGTGCAATGGCTTGGCAAATGTAAGCGATGCCACAAGCCATTCCCAAAAACATGAGAATGAAATTTGTGGGTCAGAATAGTGGAGTAATGGATGAAGGTGCAGGGCACATCTCCACCAGCTACACAGGAACAAAAGTAACTCTGAGACAACAAATACCACTTGAATTAATCTGACCTTCAAGAGTATTTGAGACACAAATTATTCAGATACTACATGGCTACCTGGGATTTATTAGCAAATTAAACTGTCGCTGACAGTGTTGGCTTTATGCAGTTATCACCTGGAAACGTGTATGCACAATTCTTTTTTCTTTTAGCTACCAAAAGAATTGGAATTGTTCCTCTGGGCGGTATGTAGCTCTCTTGTGTCCCTGTATTACTACCCTCCATGGTATTCTGTTACACTATTGTATCCAGTTGAACTTGCTGGAATGCATTATGCAAATCTGTGACCGTTCCTTGTGTATCAGCAAGAGAGATCTCGGAAATGCAGGAGCTGCTGCCGAGCTACTGATGGAAGTCAGGGCAGTCGAGCACTGCCATAGTCCATCCACCCTTGGAGAGCAGGGTGTGGAGAACGTGGGGCCTGGGCTGCTGACCTACCTTTAGCAATGCAGAACAACTCAGGTGTGCTGGTTCTAACGGTCTGAACAGCAGCTGCCAGTCACCAAAAGAGGGAATGCTCTCCAAGACTGGGAATGTTTAAGAGACTATTGCAGTGGGGATGGGGAAACTGAACCAGTGCTTGGCATTTATAGATGGCCAGATCATAATTGTTCTTTTTGTAATGCTGTGCCCGAGCTGATGTGCCTGATTTTGGATGTGAGTGTCATGGCTAGGGATGTGGTAGCTGGATGTTTTTATAAGCCAGATTCATTTGATACTAGGTGAACACAACTCCTGACTGAGCCATGAGCTTATTGAGCTATGATGTGTCACTTATCACAGGGTGTCACACTTATCACACTTCAGATGCTGCTGTGTGTGCCACATATTCCAGTCATGTCTGAATACCGTGGCTAGGAGAAGTCAAACCCTGTGGTTGCTATTGCTGCAGCACATGAGTGTTTAGACTTGATTGTAATCAAACCCTGTTGTAGAGTTGCAGTTGCTGCCCTCATTGATGTCACGGTGAGAGAATTTGCAAAGGAGGGAGTTCTGCATCACACATCTCCACACAGGCCTGTGCCTATCATGTGGGGTGTGAAATCACATCCCACCGCAGAGGTCTGTATGGATTCCCAACCTGGAATGGGAATAAGACTTACAGATAGCCCTTCCTGTTCCTATGCAGTGATCCAAGTTCTCAGTACTCTATTGTACAGTCATGCCAGCTGGCAGATTGGAGCTGCAGCATTTGTCATTGATAACACATCAGCTTTGCAACACAAGGATTTGGGGTGATTTCTTAGCTACCATGTACACTGAGGAGATGATGAGAAGCCCCTAAATGTAGGCTGTATAAACAATGAGTTGCATATATGTTCATTAAGCTTTGTGTCATTTCCTTTATTTTTAATTATCATTGGATATTAGTTAAGCCCTAAGAAGCACTAATTAAAAAAACCCCAACGTTTTGTTAGCTAGCTGAACTTTTTAAGAGAAATAGCAGCCATGGGTTCTATGAATATGCCCTGCTCCAGCCATAAGCCATTCACAGGGAGAGTGTAGCTCATGATGAGCTTTTTCATTGCCCAGCTTGAAATCCTTCTTGCATCTTGCAGCATGTCCTATTCGCAGAGATTTTTGCGAAATATAAGGTACAGTGCCAGGATCGATGGTTAGGAAACTCCAGGAGTTTGTATGTCATAAGTGTGTGCAACAAAACCAGCACGGAGGTGAAAAAAACATTGGAACGGGATAAACACTTCAAGATCAGTTGGCAAGGCCGTAGCTAAATCATATTCGTGTGCTTATGCCAAGCAAAAATGTGGGGCAACTTTCAATATCCTGTAATTGTATTGTTGGTCTGAGCCTTCAGAGTTGTCTCGGGTCATGAACAAGGTGCTGCGTTCAGCAGAGTTGTTGCAAGTTCTTTTCTTCCTAGCTCATTAACTGTGATCAGCGATTGCGACAAGGCGGTGACTCACACCCACCGTGATGTTTAGCCAAAACTAGCGTGAGCAGGGGAGTCGAACGAAAAGGTGGTGATGCACTTGATGCCCTCTGTGGATCAGATACTGTCATTTGCAGCAGTAGTCGGGTCTGCTGCGCCAAGAGGGTGCCTGGGCTTGTGACAAAAGGCTGCTGGAATCACTCTTGCTTTAGGGGTGTTCATCTGTGCGGGTCACGGAGCAGCCATAGTGCCAAGGAGACCCTGCCCGCTCGGAACAGGGGTGGTACGTTTTGTTGTGTTACCGTGTGTTCAGCGGGTAGCCTAAGCACTCTGGAGTATGCAAATCCTACTGGGATGTAAATGAAGTGCTTGGGAGCAATCATTGATCTTCTGTTTGTGTGTTATCTCTTTCCACCGTACTGGAGAAAGCTTGTTGTATAAAGGACGGAACTGTGGCGTTTGCATTGCACCGCTGTCCTCTTTCTGCAGAAAGCATTTCCTTGAGCACAAAGCAGTGCTTGTGCTTAATGTGAAATGACAGGGATTGCCTGTGCTGGGTTCGCGGTATAAACAGCTCCAAGGTCCCACGGCACGTTCAGTTCTGCGGAGCTCGCAGGGTTGCCACAGAATATGAACAGTCACGCGTGGTTCTAGTTTTGGAAGTTGGTTAGAGCTCTCAATAACATAATTATCAAACTAAATGCCTTTGGGGAAAGGTGTTGAAATTATGCTTGCTGTGAAGTGGGTTTGTATTTCTGCACAAAGTCCCAGCCTTTGAATTTAGGCTCCCATGACCTATTTGAGACTGTAACTCGCCTACTGTGGATGTAGAGAAATGGTTTTCATTGCTCTTACTACTTCCATGCCATGTATGATTCTATCCCTAGGAAAAATAAATGGGTCCTGAATGTTTTGGGAACTCTGGCCCGGATCTCCAATAACATCAGGCTGGCTACATTCACATTTCCAGACATGCGTGTGCGTACACACGCACACACAGAGGCTTCTACTGAGATGCTTGTCATTCTTCTGCAGTTTGTGGTAGTAGGCTGCAGATGATGCTGACTCTCAGAAGCCTGAAGAATGTCCTAGCAACACACATTCTCTCCCAGACAGTGGGAGTGGGCTTTTAGAGGAATGTATGTGGACGTCCCCTGCCGCCTTAGCCTCCAAAGAATATACAATGTCTGTATTGGAGACAACTTGCATAATCAGGCAGTTTTGCTTTTATCAAGGGAGTGATTTTGTCTTCAACACTTCCTTTAAGACTATGAACATGTATGTTCTTTGATATCTTGACAGAGTTATTGATCCATAAGTCACAAGTGTTTGACAGTGCTCTTTAGTGCAATTTAAAATACTCTTTAGTAGCTTTGTTTGCCAAAAACAGCTGCCTGTTGCAGCAAGTAGGCTGAAGGCATTTGTTTAAACCTGGAAATAAAAAAGGGGGAAAAGAGAGAGGAAGAAAGAAGGAATATTGACTGCAGTTGTAGGAGGGAAGCTCAATGCTACTCAGTAGTAACCCTTTGCGAAAGGATTCTTCTGCTTACTAAAACAAACGTTAAATATGGTGGCGGTTGAGCTAATTGTTTAATTCCACCGTACCAAAAAAGAGTGGGTGTCCTGGAAAACAACTCTCTGCCAGTGTCCAGAGTAGAACAAATGAACTCCAAAAAATGTGTGTAGGCCACATGGTCATCTGAGGATTTGTTTTTAGTCCTTCTGTGTTGCTTTGTTGTCTGCATAATGTGATAAATTGTTCTTCTGTCAGCAGGATGGAATATTCTGAACCACTGATTAAATGAAGATTTTTATTAGATTCCATTTGCTTTTCAAAGACTAGAGAACTGAGAAATCAAAGTGATAAGCACAGCAAGGGAGCTGAAATGGGAAAATGAGGTGGGGGGGAAGGGGAAGAGATAAATATTCCACTCTATTTTTCTGCATAAGTCGTAATCTCAGCAGTCAGTGCGTATTCAGTCCTGCAACAAGTGGAAGGACACCTGCCTTTGTATACCTCACTGTGGTGAGGTAGAGCAGTTTGTTTCTGCAGCTGCACAGTTCCTGCATTGCTGGAAATAACCTTTGCTGTCACCCTGGCTGGGTGACATAGAGCTGGTGGTGTCTGCCCTCTGCTTTCTTTTATGAACCTGCTTACCAGGTGTGTTACTTATGTCCCTTGACTGAGGTTGCATGAAGTAAGGGCAGGAAGAAAAAGAAGTAATACTTGATGTTCTTCATCTGTTTAGGGACCCTGAATAGTGAAACCAAGGACCCAGCAGTGTTATACTAAACTGTGGCTTCTGTTGTATTACTTATATTCTGATACTCTCCTGCATTTTCAAACAAGGGCCAAGGCTTAACTAGCAGGGATTTTTTTTCTGGATTCAGACGCAGCTGGCCTTAAACTAAGTACAGTGGGAAGAAATACAATATGAAAATCAAGTATTTGTTCTGATCTTTAGTGTCTTGTATCACTGAGCTTACCAGTCAGTAAAATCATCAGCTGGTTTTGCTGCTGCATGCAAAAAATATGCAACTTGCATAGCAAGCCCCATATTAAAATGCATATTAAGAAAATAAGTACAAGTGTGCTGACACAAGAGCAAACAGTGGCTTGCAGTAAAACACCACAGTTTATGATTTGGCATGCTGTCTCTCCTGGTTGGGAAGTCTGTTTTACTGCAAACACTTGTGAAAATGCCAGGGAGTGGCTGAACCAAACCTAGCTTATAATCCATGATCAACATCCACTTAAAATAATTATGTAATAGCATTGGTGCTCTCAATCTTTTAATTTCTTTTTTTGCTGACTGCAGCCTGCAGAGCTATGAGTGGCTCTTGAAAGAGGCTAGGGTAGCCTTTGTCCACAGGGGCGCTGTGTGTCTGTGTTGCAGTTCCCAGCTCATCCAGATCCGAGTGTTGTTTCTTCCATCATGCATGTCTGGAGAGCTGTTCATATGTTTGTTTTGCCCAGCACGGACTAAATTATGAGGTCAGATAACAACACAAAGTCAGGATGCTCTCTGGGTGTGCATCCAGCATCCAGGATCTGCAAGCCCTCCTGAATTCCCTTATCCAGATGGTGTCATAGAGGAGCAATGACATGCCTTGAAAATGTTATTAACTCACCAAAACAGATTACCAGGTGCTTAATGTTATCTATGTGTTGAGTAAGAGACCTTCCAATGCACACTTAACCTGGATGTTTTTTCCTTTTGAAAAGCTGCTGGAAGCTCCAGCAATATGTACGTGTGCCATGGGTATGCTCAGGTGATGCAGACTGGCATGCAGATGAACAGGTCATGGGTGAGGAATCAGAAGATCTTGGGTGTTTGCAGATGTCAGAACAGAAGACCATGTGTCATGAAGCAGCCTGAGGGAATGGGGGCAATTGTGTCCACCCAAGAATAAAGGTTGATTTATGTACGTGTGGGAGAACAATAGAAAGACCCAATACAGCAACATGATCAACGTGAGTGTTACAAAACTGGTAATAAACCATCCCAAAAGCATTATTATGTAGGAGGAAAGGTTCTGGCCTGCAGCTATATGCTGGGAAATAGTCATTCCTGAACCTACCACAGGTAAAGGCACGTTAGATCCTAAACTGCTAATGAAAAATCATGAAAACACATGGAAGCTATTTTCATGTGGTGTTTTCCTTTTCACACATTTAACTGCTTATTTTAAGTACCTTTTCCTGTATTTCTAGGAAAAAGAATGTACAACTATAGTATTAATCTCCAGTAAGATGGCTGAATATATGTTAGTTTTCAGTGTTGAAGAATATGCTTGGACAGAAATGTCAAACATCTGTGGATTTAGGCTTAAGTACAACTTCAGGTTCTGCCTTTGATACAAGAGCATGTGCATGTTGTCTCAAATGCACAGGCATTCCTCAGACATGGCGTTTGTAGTTATTGATTTAGCAGCTTTACTGGTTTTTTCCTTTACTGATTTCCCAGTGAAGAAACAAACACAGAAATCTGTATGTTCCTTTAATACCTGAGTGTGCAATTGCCCAGATTATCTGGGACAATGGGTATAATTATGCCCTTCTAGACATGGGATAAGTTCTGAATTAAAAGGAATATTTCTATTCTTGCAAATATTAGGCTTTTCTTTACCATAATTTTATTGCAGGCTTTTGAATAATACAAGTTTTGATTGGTCAGTTTATCAGAACTGTGTAAATGCTTGACAAGGATTGGTGTAAGCTAGTGTTTCAGAGCACTTGGTTTTTTTCAATGGCATTAAAATCCAGTAAAATACAAGCCCTCATCTGTAATTAATGGAAAATCACTTCTAATTGTCCTATGTCACTATTATTTTCTACAGTGCTCTTGTACAATCCCATTACTCGGGTTACTCATGAAGATCTGGATTTAGCTGCCCTGCCCTGATTTCAGTTTGCAGTTCTGACATGGGATGGCTCCTTTTACAGTTCCCTGTGAACAGTCAGGTATGTGTGAGTCCTTGCTGCGTAGGTTTGTGTGGTACAAAGTATACATTTTGGTGTCTACCACATCACAAATGTCAACATTACAAATATTCTATGCCCCTGTGCTACGGAGAAGAGTAGTTCTTTGTGAGGAGAACTTGATCTGTCTTAACATCTATTTCTTGGAATGTTTTAGGTATTCTGTAATTCAGAAATAATTGAGCAAGTCAAAATACTTGAGGGTAACAAGAGACTTCTAGTAAACTCAAGTTTTGTTCTTAGAAGTAATGAGGATAATTAACTTCAAAGGAATATAGAATGAAGTTCTGGCTCCTTTGTACGCTGATTAGGTAAGAGAGGTGTGTCCTTGAGGTTAACTGTGAGTGGAAGTGAAGCTCTCTTGAGAGCGCATGTGAAAAACGGATCAGAATTCTTTGCCGGAGTTGCTTTTAGGTAGCAACTGCATATGTTGGACAGCCAGAAGAGGTTTCCCTCTTTCTGTTTAGGGTAAGTAACTCCCAATGATCTGTTGTTACAGAATACTGCAACACAGGGCAGTGTGAGCCAGCCAGTTTGACAGACTTGTTGGAGACAGAACACGGCCTTCACACACTGCAGCATTTATAGGGCCTAATCTTTCAACCTAGCACTGCTATCATCTGAATAATTGTGGTTTTGCAGGCCTCAGTCAACACTTGGTGTATTTGTTTTATATACACTTGTGTATTTACAGTTTCGTTTGAATATACATTGGTGCTCTTGTCAATACAACAGCTTCAGAAAAACATAGCTCAGCTAATTTTCCTGATGGATCTGGAAGTTAAGCAGGTGCCAAAGAAAAGGGAAAGAATTCTTGAATTAATGATATGAAAATAATCCTGGCTTTTGTTTCCGGAATTGTTTTTCTATTGTGGTGGTGGTGGTGGTGGTGTTCTTTAGGAGGGTCTATGAATAGGGAGGGAAGAACAGCCAATACAGCTAAACTGGACTAAGACTCTTTGAGAAGTGTTGTAGTGAGGACGCAATGCAGAGTTAAGTCCTTATGGACATTTTCGTTAAGGCATTTGGTATTTTAGACTATACTGAACTGTCTTGTAGCAGTTGTTCTTATGACTGGAATCTTCTAGTGTAACAGTGGAGGATGTATGAGTAATTGAGTAGAAAAGGAAACAAGGTTTGGAAATGGTTTCTATTATTTGAGTAATATTTTGCCACTTTCGAGCCTCCATTAAATAGCTTGTATTCCTTGAAAGTAAAAACCTGTGAGAATCTGTTAGTTATCTAGTTTAAAAAATAAAATCAAGCTCTTTATACTAACATGTTTTGACATCCAGTAAACAATATTTCATTAACATCTCTTAAGCAGGGGCTGTGTTTTGTAGAGTAATCAGAAGCCAAGGTTATCATTTGTGTCACAGTGATGCCCACAGATCTCCCCTGGTCCTTGGCGTGCAGGCTCTTGTACATGAGAGAAGTGGTCCCTGCCTTCAGGTACCTCCCAGCTAATTACCAGTGATGCACTGGAGGTGGGAAGGTGAGATGGAGGATAAGGGGAATTGACAGCGTCATCAAGCTGGGTTGCCCTGGAGCCAAGCCTGCAATTATCAGCAGTGTTGGCAAACACAGGCCCAGCAAGGTCTGTCCCACCACCCACCAAGCAGGGCCTTATGCCAAGTCTGCCAGTTGACCAAGGAAGAGTTCATTGCTCCCCCAAGATTGCTGTTTCTCAAGTTGATGGCAGGGAAGAGATCCCATATCATTACTCCCAGGGAGATAGTGCTGTGCTGCTGAACAGAAGCTCTGATGGCAGCTCGGAATTGGCACTCAAAGGTCTGCAGTGGGACTCCTGTCGTGCAGCTGTGAGCGAGGCAAGTCTGTCAGTGGGGAAGGAGGAGTACTTTGAGATGAGAACTTCGAACTCCAGAGAATTAGAGTGGAAAGTGCTACTTTAAATCAGTACTGTTCAGGAATGTCCATATACATAAAGCCTTGCTTTCCCACATGTAATTTTTTCTCCCCATCTTGTTGGATAGATGACCTTTTTAAATCAGCAGACCTAAGTTAATGGACCTGCATTTATAATGATTGTTCCGTTCTACTTGTTTGTACTTAACTAGTTATGGGGAAGAGGTCTGCAACAAAGCCACGGAAGTTGAAAGGAAAGCTGCTGCCATGTTCCCATGGTGCTGTTCTAGTTCTTGTGCTTTAGTGGCAGAAAAGGGATTTGTCATCTGCTGATAACCAGTAAGTGCAGTTTTCTGATGGTATCTTTGAGGCATTTTCCATATTCTGCTTTACAGTCTTCACTGAGAGAACAAATTTCCCTACTGCGCACATGACCCCTGTCTTTGCTGCATGTACTCTTGAGTAGTTCTGCTGAAATTGATTCAGAACTTCCACTTTAATGTGTTTTTTTTCTCCCTCAGAAGATGTAACGTAGCATCACAATCTGTACTCAGTGGTTTCCACAGGCACCTTGGCTCTCAGATATAGTTGTGCTTTCAGGCTGATACAAGCAGAGGCTGCCTTGTGCTGTCATTGCCAGAAATGAAGTTGCATGGCCGGACCAGAAAGCACCTTTCACTGTCGAAGCTTAATTAACTCTTGTGTATTAGTGACAACTGCTAGCCTGGGACATGCCTGTGACAGTCACTGCCACCATATTCCTACAGCTGGGCAAATGCAAGTGTGAGCAGCTGTTTGGGTGAATGCAGAGAGAGGCGGTGTGTTAGGTATTTAGAGAATCCAAGCTGCAGGTGCCTGATGCCACTCGGCAGCACGAAACCTACAGAACCTGAAGTTAAGGCAAGTACAGCTCGTGGAGGACCTCTAGAGAGCAAAAGTAGCTCATTGTCATTCCTTTCTGTCCTGGGTTTGTGCAGCGCACACAGCACTGGCCCAGGACGCACAGTAGTATCTCTGTAGGAAATCTGTAGGTGCTCAAAGGTTTCGTGTTTATGTAAGAGTTGAGTCTTCTTGTCTAAACCTGATTTTTACAGTTCATGCATTCACACAGACTTTCAATTTATTTTGTAATTATTTAAGTGTCTGAGCACATAGATAATAAATAATTTTCCTTTATATAGTGATTATCCAAGAGTTTGGGTGCTAGATGACCTGCACTGGCATTTGAAATCCATCTTCATATATGACTAAAATTTACAATGTCATCAGTCAATACCTGAGGGTTTTGGTGAAATTGCACCTTATATTAGCCATTATGATCTAAATGCAGCTGTCTTTGTGGTTGCAGCCTTGGGGCTTAGAAAGGATTCACCTGTGCACAATGCCCAGGACTAGGAGCTGCTGCATTGCATAGAGGATCAGGAATGTTTATATTGATGATTTTTTTTAAAAAAAATTGTTTGTGCTAATACTTTGACTTAGAGATAAACAGATAGAATAGTAAAATGCTTAAAATTATAAGGATTTTACACAAGTCTTTGATATGGTAAGTTAACTTGAATTTCTCAAAGAGGTTAACATTGCTTGAATCACCTGTTACTGAGACATCTGAGAGCCATCACTTACTATCCTATAAAATTATGGCCTTCAAATCCAGAATAAATTCACTAAAAGCCCTTATTAGGAAAAATCTATTTTCTTTAACAACACCTGCTTGAAATGTCAGATCAGCATCTGTGTGCTGAGAAGTGCCAAAAGTATATTAACTGTACCTTGGACATAGTGGAGTTATGAACAGGACCACAAAATCTCAGGTGGTTTTTTTTTGCCATGATTATAAATTCAGAATTTGTCCGTTTACTTGACTTGAGTCAAATTAATCCAAATATTGAGAGTGCATGTGTTGAAAAAGGGCTGCTAGAAACAAATGGAGAAACGAAAAGCTGTTTTGTTTGCTTGTACCAAGATTATAAATTTATTGGGGCAAGTTGGCTTTCCCATAACAGGTAAATCCTTGGGAAAATGTCATAATAAAGAACTGTAGATTTTATTGACTCTTAGTAGGATATTTTGTGAGGCACCCTCATATCTTTTGACACCTTTCAAACATTACTCAAATCATGTATTGGAAAGGCTGGAGCTATTTTCATGTGTATGGTAACATTTTGGAACTGTCTCTGGAGCCAGATGTAGCTCTTTCCAAGAGAAAAGAGCCAAACTAGTAAGTCTTGGAAAGAAAACCTCTGTTTCAAGAATTATTTCCTATTTGAATGGTTTATATCCAGCCTGTCCTATTATGTACTTCAATAGCTCTTCCACCTGAAGATGTCAGTGTTCTACAGTTATTGAGCCAAACCCTACAGAAACAGATGATTAAAGCCTGAAAATTATACTTGTCAGAGTAAGTACCTAATACTCTTGTAGGAATGCATTGCAATGAAAGAAATCTACTATTTTTAAGTGACTCTTCTTTGATTGCACTTCTTATATGCTTTTCATGATTATTTAATTTGCTGTAGAAGATTTGTGTTCAGCTCTAGGAAGCAGAATTGAGGATGTTTTGCATTTGGTAAATATCTCTGATAATCTGAAATAATGTAAAAGCTAAAGAGGAGGAGGAGGAGAAGCAAATATGGGAGGCTGCTATCACATATTTTGTGAAAGCAGTCCAGGTTCTAGCAGATAATCAGCTGCCAAGTACCTTGTCCCTTTGCTAGGGTGTTATGTTAACGTTGAGCAGCTGTACTGATGGAGAAATGGGAGAGCAAAGACAATCCAGGTGTCCCTCATTTAATATTTATTTCAAAGGAAATTTATTGCAATCTAGTAATTAAGTATTTTTATTTGCAGTGCAGAGTACAAGTGATGTAATTTGTGTTCTTGGGCAGCCAGTCCTGTAAAAAAAACGAAAAATCCTGTATAATTTGTGTGTGGACATCACAGCAGAAAGTTGTGTTCTTGGATTCTCTGTGCAGGCTCTTTGGTTTGCTGAAGAGACTTAGTGAAGACTTGGTGTCAATATGTGGAGCAGCTCGTTCTGACCAAGTACGTAATCTGGTTTTCATATCATAAGGAGATCAAACAGTGAAGTGAGCACGAGCATTTCCACATTCTTGGGAGGAAAACTGAAAATTACAGGTGCGGTCACAGGTGTGAAAGTTGATACAAGATCTCGGAGAGACTCCCACCCTCTCCGTCAAAATTCGCAGTGCTATTTTATTGTCACGAAGATAAGAAATAAGCAGAAATGGGTACTTGCCCTTTCTGCCCGGTTTTTCAGGTCATGGCCGTAGATCTGATCCGCGTGCACTTGCAGGGAGGGCCCACAAGGCGGCACTCAGGCAACACGGAGAGAGGCAAAGCATCATTACCTTCGTCGGTTACCGTGTTGGAGAATCGTAGCGCTTCTTAACTGGGAAAGGGATGCTAATTGAGAAACGTAGGCTTTAAATTTCTTTTGTTCACCAAAACACAATTTCTTCATGCAAAATTATTTTTTATTAGATCAACTCAGGTGATAAACTTTATAAAATACTCTTACCACTATTCCCTTTAGTAGCTGAGGGGAAAATGCTAAACTCTGTGGAAGACCCTCAGAATACTTTCATTAGAAGATTATTATTTTTGTACCTGTACCTGAACTGGCAGGCTGCTTTGTCCTCTGAACTCTGATGAAACTTTCACAAAGTTTAACACAAAATTTCAAGTCTTGAATAATTTCAGATTTCCTAATTTCCAACCTAAACATATCAGTGATCAGGTTATAACTATTTCTTATTGTGTCTGCATGGTTTTACACACTCTGCATGTAGTGAAGTAGTGAGAAAGGGGTCCTGTCTCTTCTCATCTTCATTCTGGAAATCAATACCAACTGCAGCCCATTTCAAGTTCCCCTTCTTTTAGCTTCCCATTACAGGAAAAAGGCATGGCCAGCTCCTGGTTTGCTGCTGGACGAGTTCGCAGAACCATAGTCAGTATATCACTGACCTCAGAACAGCCCTGTCAGGTACAAGAAATGAATTGAAGGTGGCAGCTGTGTAACAGGAATCAAAATTGCAGGACTGAAAGTGAGGGAAAATATACATCTGCTCATCAAATGCAAGCTGCTTCCAAAATCTGTTGGAGGAAAAGACAGCATCCCATTCCTCAAGTGCTTCAAGAATGCAGCATTTTGGAGCCTTATGGTTTAGCTGGAATTTCCCAAGGTAACACCAGATATCCTGTGATTACTTCCCAAGATGTAGTCGCTTGAAATCTTGAATAGGCCACAGCCATAAGATGACCCCTGTCACGAGTAAGAGGTATTTGATTTTTATCCCCGGTGTTTTACTACCAAATCTCATAAATGCATGGGAGAGGAGGGTGAGACTGAGCAAACTTAGCTGCTGGTTTACTTATCACATCTTTACTGCTCTGGTCTGAGACCAGGCTCTACTGGTACTTCAACATTTGTGCAATAACTCTGGATTTATGCATATAAATACTCAACGAGGGTGTCCAGAATGTGTGTGTGGAATGGATGGAATAAAAAGACAATATGCAAGTTTGCAAGTTTATCGATGTGCCTTGATATAAACTCTGATTCAAGTGCATGAAAGAAAATGGCTCTTCATTTTTTTTCCCCCTTCAGTTCAAAGGCTGTTGGAATAAATTTTAATTCAACATCTTTTACTCCTCTTCAATTTATATTAAGAAACTGAAATGAGAGAAAGTGAATACAATTCATTCTTAAAGTGAAGAAAATTTGGGAACAATGCCAATGAAGTTGAGTCATGTAAAGCTCATGAGCTGGCTAAATATTTTATTGCTTTATTCTCTTCTCTTTAGCCAGTGTTTGCATCCCTGATAATACCCAAAACACACTCAAAAGTGGGTAATGTTTCCAGGCAATACTTCAGGAGAAGAAAATATGTTTAGGACAGGAGGAGGAAAAAAGGGACCTGGAAGCTTCTTCCTTGTTTTAGGTAATAAGCTTGATTGCTTTGCCTGTTTGTGATAATTAGATCCACATGAGGTTGTACCTGGTATTGAACTGTTACAGTTTGAAAGAGAAAAAAAATCCCAGTTCAAGATGAAAGGCCAAAAAAGATAGAGTATTTGTAGTAACTGAATCCTTGATAGTGTTTTATTTGACCTCTTGAAATCCTCTGGAATCTCAGCAGTTTATCAGAGTGTATGGCTTCAGCCCTGTTGGGCCGAGCAGTGTGGAGGTAGGAATTGTTTCTGAAACTTGAGAAAGATGGCTCACTTCTGACTCCATGTCGAGGAGCAATGCTCACATATTCCTAAAAGAAAGAGAGCCTTTATGGGTTATCAGTTTCTTCAGAACCCAGAGATAGCTTTACAGTCTAGGCCAAAATCAGTGGGGCTTCCCACATAAATGAACCTTTGTCTTTATCTCCGATGTGAAAAGCTCAGAATTGTTACCAGGAGGGACTGTGGTTGTTACTTAAGGCTGTAACTTACTCAGCACTCAAAAACATGACAGGTGTTTCCCACAGTAAGAGGTCTGTGGCCATGCAGATGAAATTGGATTACTGATATGTGTGCCAAAATCCTGCAGCAGCATAACTGTAGCTCTGAAAAAGAATGATTAATATTTAGTTCTTAAGTTATTTGGATTCAATTTTTAGGATGTGGAGAGATCTTCTGCCACAGGAGAACTTCATAAGTATCATTGCATTATGACACTTGATTTATTCCAAGTGGCCTTAATTTACCAGCCCCTTTGATGCTAGCACACAGGATCTGCTTCTGAAAATCATTATCTTACACAATGAATTTGTTTTCTCTCTGCTCCCCAGCTGGGCTGGATGCAGCTCCAACCCCTTTGTTTTTCTGGGCTGGGAGCTGGTTTCTAAATGCCAGTGGCACATCCTAGAGCCTTAATCTTCCCTTGCTACCTCAGTGCCTACCAAAAAGTCCATCAGTCTGCAGACAGCATCACTTGTGTAGTCAGATGTGTCTGGCACAAGTCAGAGTGCACCAGGAAAGCTCATCAAGAATTTCTGTCTTGTCAAAGCTAAGGGATAAGGTTCGTCTCTGTTAGTCAGCAAAGCTGCTGGGAAAATCCATCTTCCTGGAGCATCCCCAGGCCTTAATTAGAGAAAGGATTCATTCTCAAACAAGTTAAGATGCTGTCAAGTTCAAGAAAAGCCAAATTCATCTCTTATTTTTGTTTCTCAACTCCTGCTTTCAGTCTTTATCACTGGTGCTTACGAGTTCTGTAATGCCTCATGTGAAACTTGACATTCTTAATTAAAACCTGCAAATACTGATTTTTACTTAGAGAAGACACCTGTGTAAAATTGTGCTTAATCATCGACTGGGGTGGAAAGGGCAAGTGGCTCACCTGGGAAGCTTTTTTTGCACCAAAGCCTCAGGACAGGAGACAGAATCAGCCAAATTTCTTGCTGGAGAAAAAAGGACGATGACTTGGTAAAACAAAAATGCAACCAATTATCAGCATGCTGTTCTGGGAAACCTGCTTTTGTGGCTTTCTCAGCACTCTGTATATAAAGAAATAATTAGGAAATAGGGTTTTTATGGTAGAAGTTGCTCAAAATTGGCCTGGTATACTGCTTTTTAATTTTTGATGTTCAGAGTAACCTTCTTGGCAAAGCATTCCTCACGCAATAGAAATCTGTATAGAGTAGGTCATGTGTAAAAGTATATAGGGGATGTACGAGTCATCCCCAAGACATGTTTGGTTTATGAACAGGAGTAAATTGAAAACACTGATTGGAACATCTGGATACAATGCTTTTAGATGACTCTTTGCAGGAAGGCACAAGCAAGAATTGCTTATATTGCAGTTTTAGGCCTGTTTGCAGGCAGGAAGGAATTTGCCAGGAGTTGAAGCCTCACGAACATTGCTGTCACCGTATGCAGCGCTGAGGTAAAAGAGCAGCCAGCAGAAATGGACGCCTCATTGTCAGTCTCAGTTCAGTTCATCTATTCACCAGCCCATTAAGTGCTCACACAGTTTGCTGGCAAACTTCTTTTTTAATAGGGAATGTTCTTGGTCTACAGCAGAGCCACTTGAAATTGTTCCTGATGGTGTTACTGTGATGTGTGAAAGCAAGGAAGGCTTTTTAAGTGCTCAGCATGAGGCGAGCTGGCACAATAGTCCCAGGCTCAAACACAAAGTGTTTGCACAAAGGGTGTGTGCAGGCAGGGCTCTGGCAGAAGGACTCTGCTGTCCTTGAAGCGTATCTGACTCCTGGAGAAGTCAGCCTGTGGAATTCAAGCACTGTTGCTTGCCCAGTCATTTGCTATATCTGGCTGAAGTGGGAAAAGTTCTTCACAGTCATGATAATGTAACTTCTTTAATTAGAGGGGCAGATTGAAAAGAGCATGAAATGTGCACAGCATGAAATAATGGCCGAGACAAAGCTGATAGTTTTATATACCCTTTTATGAAGGAGTTTGAAGTATGGGAATTTGGAATGGTCCTTTTCTGTAATCGTTTCAGACTTGATGTGATGATGACCATGTGCTGCTCCAGTGTGAACATGATCCAAAGCAGTTCATATACACTAAACCCATGAAGATAGGCTGTCTTAAAAGAATTTATCATCTTTTATTATTGTATCTGCCTGCAAGATCTGCTCCAGCAGATGTATAGTGACAACTGAAAGGCACAATGGTGGAGGCAGTGGAGCGGAGAGAAACTTTGATGACTGCATTGGCAGCAATTGGCATTTCCATTGGTGCCATGGTTTGTAGGCTTGATTAAAATGTGCAAGTCCTCTGCTTACAGCTCTATTGCCATTTAGGCACAGCAGAGTTTTGCATTTAAATGCAACTGAAGTATTTTAAGAAAGCCTCTTATCAAACAGTAATATTTTGTGCAAATAGGTAGGTATTGGGGCAGGAAATTAAGGAAAAATGAGATTTTTGCAGTCACATATTAAAAAGTTTGACTTAAGCTCTCAGAGTATCTTCTATTTTATGTAACATTGTAGAGCGTTGTCAGCTTTCTCTAGTATGGCTTGGGACTGAAATGAACTGTCTCAATTAGTTCATCCAGATCCCCTACTGCCTTTCAACTCTTCTGTGTAGTCCTACCCTTAAGCTGCACGCATTAGGGAGCTGTGGAAAAAACAGTCTTGCCTATGTTAGATTCCCCCCCCCCCACCCCCCCAAAAATGCGGCGTCTTTATGAAGGTGATACTTTTAAGTGCCTGAGAAGATGTTTGTCTGTGAACGTGGTATGAGTGGCAATGGTAGTGACTTTCAGTGTGGGGAAAGTGAGGATTTTTGTATTTGTGATCTCTCAGTGTTCAAGGTTGACCTTGTATAATACTGTTAGTATGCCTTTGGCATCTGACTGTTCACTGTCTGTATTTGGTCCTGAGGGAAGTCTGGGTTACATAGATCTCTGCTAGTCTTTTAAGCAGTCTAGTGAAGCCAGTTAATCATTTTCTGAACAGAAACCAAATCAGAAATTTCGAGCTGCAGAGTTAATTGGAACAACTAAAAAGTCAGGGTCTTTTAATTACTGCTTAGAATGTAGACCTTTTCTGAGCTGAGGTGGCCTCTTTCCTCAGAGGCTTTTTACAAGTTCCCTTTTCCACAGCATCATATTCCTTGAGTATTTTGTTCACCCTGTCAAAACTGCACCCTAGACTCAGCTTTTAAAAATTGCCATTTCTGCACAAATGCCTTTGAAAGGGCTCAAGTTCATTGTGTTCTTTGTGTCACTGCTTCTTAGATCTTACTTAATCATGGATATTTATTGGGGGCTGGGAATTTTGTAGAGGGTAAGGAGGAGCTACCTGTTTTTCTTGAGTTCAAAAGCAAAGCACAACAACAACAACCCTTCAAATGGCTTGGAATAGCGAGCTAGGGGGCATCTCAGTAGAGAAACAAAGGTTATAAGGAATTATTAACCTTCAATTTTTCCTTTTTATTTCATCACATTTATTATGATCATATCATGATCTGTCAGTACTTAACTTCATTTTCTGCTGCCAAGGCATTTTGATCCTGAAATGGATCTCTCTAGAAAGAAGTGTGGGTTCCCAATGAAATCCTGAGAGAAACACTGCAGGTTTAATGATGACAGAGATGCCTGGATTCTGTCTTCCAAGAACATTTATGTCAGCATTAACATTTCAAGCTTAACAAATTTATTTGCTGTAGTGTTAATAAATCTGAGAAGGTATGTCTCAAACATATCTCAAGGATGGAGGAAAAGAGTGAGAAAGCCTAAGAGAAAATATTTCAGGCTGAAGTCTTCTGGCAGGTAAGTCTAGGTGGGTGCATGCAAGATTTTCTGCTGTTTGCCAGCTGGGAGACAATTCTCTTCATCGACTCTTTACCTGGCAGCTACAGTAAAACACCTGGTCATCATTTCAGTGACTACCTCCTGGTAGACTTAAACTCCTCTACCCAGTTCAATGTGCTCAGTGTATCCCTGTCACACATACCACATCGGAATGTAGAATGTACATAGGGTGTTTAATTTGATGTGGTTTTGAAAGAATTAATTAAACCTTTCATTTGTTATTATGCAAATGGTAATTAATTTCAAATTAGCGTGCCAGAAAACTGAAATGTGTGGGGAGAACTGGGTGGTTTGTTTCCATTTATCTCTACTTCTATCTAGATATGCCTAGTATCACTCCACTTCAGCATGTATGTAGAGAGCAGATAGAAATTGGGCAATCTTTTATTTCAAGTTGAATGGCCCTCTACAATAGCAGTGAATCAGCTCTGTTTTCCACTGTAATGGCTTCTGAGGGTTAGACAAAAACAAACTTGAAAACCCCAGGAACTGAAGGTTGTTAGGTGAAGCTCGGTGATGAGATGTGATCCATAAGGGCCAATACTGCCAATATCCCTTGCCCAAATGTGCATCTTCTGTGCTTTGTAGAGTAGGATATTTACTATATATGTTGGAAAGCTATTTTCAAAGTTCTTCCTTGTGTCTTTGGAAAATTTTGTTTGTTTTTGTGTTCTTCAGCTGTTTATCTTTGCCTCGTTCTGAGAGCACTGCAAGTCTTCAATTTGCATTTCAGTGCTGCAGAGCAAGGAGGGCAGGAGGTTATATTTACCCCAAGAAAGAGGAAAAAAAAACCTCAGAAAAAGACAAGCGTACTTGCTGTCTTTTGAACCTTTTTTTACATATCAGGGGTCTGATTAAAAAAAAAAAATCCACTGAAGCTAACAGGACTGACTCTACTAATCTTACTGGGTTTTGAACTAGACTTTAGTCTCTGCTCTTGCGTTAGCCAGTAGGAAAAAAATGTGTGGTTTTTGAATGTGCTACCAGCAGATGTCTCACACATTTCCTTACAAAAGCAGATTAATGATTTAGCTCGCTTTGATCACGCAGCTCCGAGAAACTGAAAGTTCATGAAATGGTTTTCATTATGTTATGGACAAATCTTCAGTAGCTTCAGCATCAATTAATTTTAGACCTTTCCTGAGACAAGGTTTACACAGTAATCAAACCAGAACAAAATTTCAGGGCTTCTTTTGGTGTTTTCATGCTCAATATGAAACTTAATGTACCTAAAAATGTCTAACTCCTCACATTAAAATTAATTTATATTTCAGGCTTTCTCATTTTTTATTTATTCTTCTGTCCTTCACACTGCTCATGCAAAGGGACTCTAAAATGGCCTGGAAATCACGATTTATTACAAATGTAAAGGGTTTGGCAGAGTACCACCAATGCAAATAAGGTTGGCTGTGTTCTTCCATAATAACTGCTTGCATTAATTATTCCTTCTGGTAGCAAAGGAACACTCTGAATTACACTGTATTTTACACAGCTTGGCATTATACGGAGATTGCTACTAAAAGCCTCAGACAGCCAGTTGTGCTGTGCCACATCCCATTTCAGAGCCATTTTCAGAGGTTCAGTGCTCTGCTGTGTGTCTGAGGTCTGTGCAGGCTGAGAGCTGCTGAGTTCTCTTAGCCTTGCAGCTAGAGAAGGCTTAATAATAACAACTGTGTGCCCTGGAAAGTTCTTAGCAGCCTGATTAGTCTGATTGCAGAGCTGGAACGCAGCGGGAACAGTAGCTCAGGAAAGTAGAAGTGTTGTGTCTGTTCACTTGAGATACGAGAGTGATTTTATAAAACGGAGAGTTTCTTCCACTTTCTATAGAAACAAGAGATACCTGTCTCCAGAAAGAGAAAAGGTGCCCAGGAGCTTTTCTGCTCTTGTAGTTGCAGGAGAGGCTGCTGTTGTTCTGCATTCAGACCCAATGAGACCTCCTGAATACCTGGAAAACCAAGCTACGTAACATAATCCACCTGGCCTTATTCACAGGAATGCTGGTGCCACAATAACAATGATGACTCTGAATATATTACATTTGCTTGATATTCTGTGTAAAGGAAGGAAATCCATCCCCAGAAGGCTGAGGAGCAGCTTTTTAGATAGGCTGGGGGATGCTTTTGAGGGCATTTCACAACTGGCTAATCTTTTAGTTGTCTGATTTTGTACATCAAAAATTGAGTGCAGTGTTACTCAAAATTCACAGTCTGGATCAGGGACAGAAATAAAGGAAATGAGAAGGGAAATGAAAGCAGGTGTAACAAATATAAATATGCAACTCCACTGTTTTGCTTGTATTTCATATGCCCTTCTGTCCATCCTCTACCGTGTTTATTTACACTGTAAATTCGGTATGGTGAGCTTGGTAAGTAATAGCAACTTAACCTGAAGCAGGTGTTTAGGAGGTGAATGGACTGTAAGCCATCATTTTCTGCTAAGCACACTTGCCCTTATAAAGGAAGAACAGTCTAACAAGATCACAAAAGCTAAAAGGAGTAGTCATGAAAATGGTAATGATTGAGACAGTGGGTCCCGTATCTCTCAAGGGCAACAGAGAGCAGCATAAACTAAATATGTTCAATCTTTACCTCTCAGACCGGCAAAAATCCTGGGGCTTGTCTCATACTTGTCTCATAAGGCTAATTTCACATCTGCCACCAATGTAATAAACCAGGTGGGGATTACAGTTTTAGGGCCTGGGACTTTGACCTTGAACTTTACAATCTTAGCCTTCGGTAAATATGGGATTCTGGATGGGTGTGTGTTTAGCTGCCTTAAAATGTGGACTTTGGGGGCAGTAGCACCATCAACAGTTCGGAAGTCAATGGTCCTTGGGCTTGTGGGCTAGCTGGATTGAAATGTTATACAGAGAGAGAGGAATAGTATGCGACTCAGAGCCATTGCTTTATTCTCTGCAATATTGTATGCAGATGGGAACAGTAGCTTCAAAACTCATTCTAGTCTATTTTCCAACTACTATGGAGGTCGCTTTCCCGACTTCTGTAATTTTACATGATTGTTTGATGAGCAGGTTACATGAAGCTGGATCTCCTGTGTGAATAATACAAGCAGAGCACTCCAGTTGTTTCCCTTGTGGCTGATGCTGCTATGGGCTGAGCTACGGACTCACTGCTGTAGCCATAAACCAAACCAAACGAGGTATGGGAGTGCATTAGCGACCTGATATAGCCCCTGGAATCATATTGTGCCTTCATGAGGGTTATGCACTTGTGGTTTGACCTCTGAGCCATTCCTAATGTGCCCTGGAGCTGCTCTTCCTGTGGCTGTGCTGTCCTTCATGCGAGGAGAGCAATGCCTGTGGAGCACACACAGAATGCCTTGTGTCTGGTGTGTCCAGTGTGATTCCCAAGCAGTTCCTCCAGGAGAAGGACTTTGTAGTTAATTCCGAGGCTGACGTGTAGAAAGTCAAACATTTGCCGCATATTCCTACCACTGCCTACCACTCTGCTTGTAGTTGCACGTTTTATTTGGGCTTCAGTGAAACATAAACATTTGGCCCCAAGTAATGTGATCCATTGCAATTTGTTGGAATGCTTGCTAACTTTGGAAAAACGTGCTGAAATCTCCCAAGCTCAGAGAGACTCTTATGGCAACAAGTAGGATATAGTGGCAGAAGGACCCACAGGCACGAACGTTTCAGTCATGCCTCCAGGAGCTCCACTTCCCTGAGGAAATATTTGACAATTTGTGGCTGACTGGAATATTTTAGGAGCGATCAGAAAGCCAGATTTATGGACAGTATTTGGCTGTATCAATGAGTACATGACATGAGTATGACTTGGCACACTGCTTTTTCCTTGAACATGTCACTGTTGCTCAGAGACTTGCTGTTCTCAGACAACCCAGATTTCCCGGAGAGGGGGACATCACACCAGTGTGCTGCTCCCTGGCTTCAGGTTCCTCCTCCAGTGAACTGAGGCTCTGATTTAAACTGTTATGTGAGTCAACCTTTTAGGCAGAGCACTGAAAAACTAGGTAACTGTGTTCCAGTTATAAAGCCGGCTAACTTGATGTTGGATCTGGCCTTGCGAAATGCCATTTCAAAGTAATGCCCCTGTAAACCAACCAAGGTTTGTTGTTGGAACTGCTGGAGCGAGTTGAGGGGAGGCCATGAGGGCTGGAGGCTCTCCTCTATGAGGAAAGGCTGAGAGAGTTGGGGTGGTTCAGCCCAGACAAGAGAAGGGTCCAGGGAGTTCTGAGAGCTCCTTGCAGTGCCTAAAGTGTTGCAACTGGAAGTGCTGTCCCTGCTTGTCCAACCTCCCTGGCTTTGCTCGGTGCCAGCAGCAGCACACAGCTCCTCCCAGCTCTGAAGGCAGGCAGACAAAACCAGGCAGGCTCACAAGAGGTGCAGCAGACAGCCTATGTTATAAATCAAAAGAAATTCAACTGTTCTGTCGGACAGGATCCTACTCCAGCTAATGATGCTTCATTTATGTTCTGGAAAAGAGATGGGGCTCTGATAGGTCTAATTAGAAGAAAAGGAAATGTAATTTCTATGTCCCTCTTTCACTGTATTTCTGCACAGTTGTTTTCAGGGCGGTTTCCAGGTAACTCCTGAAATCATAAGAGAATTGTTGGAGGCTGAGTACGTGTACTCATTCATTATTCGTTGTTTATGTAGCACCGGGGGCTTGTACTGCCCTATACTACACAAATATGATTAGAAGATATATGGTGGGAAGAGATGAAGTCATATCCCCCACAAAACATAAATAAGCTGAAAATTTGTCCTTCCTGTGAGTACAGATCTTATCTTTCATATCTTTCCAGAGGCAGAGTTTCGTTATAAAAATGCAGTTCTTATTGAAGAACAGTATCTAAGGCCAACTTAGTAAAGTAAACTTTCTCAGTATTATGGAGTCTTGCACTTCCAGCTCCAATTCAACATCCCCTGCCTGCCTTGTTTGGAAAATCCGTAATGGAAATTATTTTACCAAGTGAAATGGAAAGGAAAGCATCTGAATAATATAACACTCATAATAAAAATGCACTGAAGTGTTCTGACAAGACCTTTAAAGGCACAAATACTGTTAGGTTGGGAAGGCCATTAATGTGGCACAGAGTCACAAACATCTTGTAGGCTTCTGCTTCTTCTCTAGGCTTTCCATTATCTGAGCATATTTTCAATTCTAAATTGGAATTTTAAAAACTCCCAACACTTCAGTTTTGGTTTTACAATTGCTTTCCTTTCTCAGTCTTCTCTGAATGTTTTGTTACTTCAATGACAATTCCCGTAGAGCTTCTCACTTAGAAAGTCCTATCAAAATATATTAAAAAAAAATTTAATAGAGATTTATTCCTGGAGAATATTTCCTGCCCATGGAAGTGGATGAGCTTTAAGGTCCCTTCCAGCTCAAATCTTTTGGTGACTTACAGCCTTTTTTTTTTCAGCTATCAGTGCAATCAACGTGTCCATGGTGGGCAGTCAGGAAACTGTACCTGTGGTTGTCTTGTTCAGCTGCCTTTAATTAGGAATTCTCCTGATTAAATCCTGCACTGAGGCCTTCATTTCAGTCATGGTAGGAGATGTAGCTACTCGTGTATTTTCTGTCTAGTTGCAATTGTCCTGTATTTCCCTTGTGTGTCACAATTAAAACTAACACTATTTAGAGTGCAGTAATGTCTCTGTGGGTCACTTTACAACTGCCTCCTCATGTTTTGAAATACCTCTATTGGAATGAAAATTGGCACGACTGTATTCTGCTTTACTTCTATAATTAAACTCCAGATATTAAGTAGCATTTATTGACTAAATCGAATTTTACCTCTCTATTTTCCTGTGGCCCACAACAGCAACCTTAGAATTTGCGCTGGATATTAAGCAAAGAATGCATTTTTTTGTGTGTTCTCATATAACAAATTATGTAAAGCTGTAGCTCTTTTCTGTGCCGTTATTAACAATATTTTTGTATATTTGAAATGATAGTGAATGGTAGGTTTAATAAAATTGAGGTCTGGAAACTTCTCTTCATTCTAAATTAGCTAAGGCAAAAATATAAACCTGCTTTTAAAACCATTTAGAAATGTTAAAAGCAATTATTAGAGACTTAACTTCACCTACTTTTAGACAAAATGATGACTAGCAGATTAAAAACACCTAAAATGTTTAATAATGTAAATGTTACAAATTAAGCCTCGTATGTGGCATAAATAGTTTTTTTAGTAGCTTTTTAAATTCATAAACATGGATGAAGGTGTGTAAGACCACAGAAGACATAACTAGGACTCCATCCCATTAAAACCTATTTTTAATGTCTTTTTTAACTACTGATAGGTATAATAATAGTTTGTAGAATATGAAAAGATTTCAAAAGTCTACATCCACACTAAGAAAGCTGAAAAATGTTTTTCTGCTGCACATGATCCTAATTTTCTTTTCAAAGTGGAACAGGGAGAAATTATTTCACTGCTTCTTATCAATAAATGCTAAAATAAATGTATTTTTGAAATTCCAGAGACCACTAATATAAGAATTCACTGAAGCCTGAAAAACAAGACTAAAATTGAATCTTCAGGAATTTTCAGAAGGAAAATGAAGTTCTGCCTACTGGAACATCCTAGTTTGGGTATGTGGAATGCACACGATTAGGGATGGCCCTGTCAGATGTCCTGCCAGTGAAGAGAATTAGCACTGAGGAGGTATGTGCCATTTATCTCACCCTTTCACACCAGAGTCAGCCTTTCATATTTTTTATTAGTTCTCACATTTCAAGCTGTGGGAAGTTTAAAATCTGGAACAAATACATTCAAAGCATTTCGTGTAACAACTCAAGATCCACTAAGAGGAATTAACATGGAGAGTGTTAGCACTTAAGCAGGAAAGAAGGGAAGGATATCATAGGAGGGAAATCAGAAACAAATATGCTTGCTGATCTTCCCTGGATACATTGTGTTCTCAGAAGAATCCATTACTTGAATTTATTAGCAGAGTTTCCTAGAATCTTTCAACAGACTAAATTCAGGTAAAATACTCTTTTTCCTTTAAAAAATAATTTGTAATTATTGACATATTTTTATTTTGGTGAGAGTGTGCTGCCAGCACACTCGTTATCTTCTCCCCAGTGAGTGATTTTGCCAGCATGTGCCTTTTTATACCGTTTACTTGCAAGCAAAATACTTTTCAGCTTTGCTCTTGGGCTCCTCAAGTTTTTGTTAGCCATGGAATATCACGGGACAAATTCAACTGTGCTGGGTCCATCAGTAAATATTCAGCTTTCAAGTAATTGTTGAATCCATTCTTTGGGTCAGCTCTTTTGCCTAATCTCTGTTTGAGGCTTTTATGCTACCATTCCCTGGAGAGTGACAGGAAGTCATATGGGATTTATTGGCATCAGCCAGCTGCTGCTGTCCGCTGCTAATGCTGTGATCTGCCAGGTACAGTAATTTATTGAATTGTCATGCTTTCTGGATTTTGAGGGGCTGTCCATAAACATAAAAGTCAAATCTTACAATTTCTTAACTGTTTGGTTATTGGACCTTTTAGTAAGGGCGTGCGATGCCTCTGTGAGACAAGCAGAGCTCTCAAACGAGAGAAGCTGTGGAGGTCTGAGTTCATACTAAGTATAGCCAGATGTACTGGTGACTGCCAGGAGTGTGCTGACACTACATCCAGGAGTTTGCACAAATATCTTGCTAAAAATGTAAGCTATAATCTTGGATGTATTTCTCCCTATCAAACAGTATAAAACATCTGTGTTGGATAAATCACAGGCTGTTACTGACAGAGCTGTGTGAGCTGAACATTTATTCTTTCAAGTGGTTTCTGAATTGCTGCAGGACTTTTTGTGCTAAAGGTATAATATTCCACACTAAGAAGTACGATATGCTGCACGTAAAAAATAAAATTTGTTACAAAATGTATGTGCATGTATTTATACCTACAGTGTTAATGGTTTATAACAAGCATGTGAGAAACTACCGAAGATAACCAAAGCCACACAAGCTAAGAATGAATGCTGAGATGTCTGCCCCACTTTGTAATGATGCCTTTTTACAGTCTTTTGGGCAATGCTACCCAAAAAAGGGGGGTACTCTGTGTATTTTTACATGGCACAGCAGTGCAGTTTTCCCAGTGGGTTAATGAGCTTGCAGTGTGAATTCTGTGGTGTCTGAGGGGGCACAGCTCTGGGACATCAAAGGCTTTTGTTGCCTGACATGGGGAGAGAGCTAGAAAGAGATCAAGATAAAAGAATGATGAACGGGTAGGTGCTCAAAGTTTGCCAAAGCAAAGAGAAATCCAGTTGGTTGTTTCTTGTGTTAAAAAAGGACCATTCAGTAAAAATGGTACATTAAGAACTCCCCAGCTTATTTGTCAGCAGAAATCCCATTAAGCCAAACAAACTGCTCTTGAAAGCTCTGTGCACAGGATCAGAGGTCTCAAGATACAAGAGTTTATATTAAATATATTAAAAATATGAAAGATTTTCTTTTATGGATTGTTGCAGTGTTCAAAAGCCACCAATTAAAAATTAATACTATTGAAAAGAAAAAGATATTTGGATCAAAGTGTTCCCTGCTGGATCATGCTTTTTAATAGCCTGAGAAAACTGTGCTTATCTGCACAAAATCAAATGAGATGTGAACTTTTAAACTCTATAAAGTGAGGGTGTTCTGAGGCTCACTCTATGAGTTTGGGATCTGGGAGACCTGGATCAGTTATTTGCTCTGACTCCCTACAAACCCAGGCTGTGTTTTTGTGGCCTGCAGAGAGCCAGGTTTACTCACTTGGTGCTTGGTTACTGTGATTGCTGTAAGTAAACTCCAGGTACCGCATTCTCTCCAGTCATGCACTTCTGGGAACTGTGGCATTCCCAGTCTGGAAGTGGTTTATGTCTGGCAGGTTTGTAGCTCAGGAAGACGGAACTCTGTTCCATCTCCAGTAGAGTTCGTACACAGACACTTGGCTTCTCTGTTTGTCTTGCTCTCCACATATAGCTTTTAAGGATAACTATCCTTTCCCACTGCTGAATTTTACAGAGAAGCACATTAGTTGGGAAGTAAAAAAGAAAGGAAATCATAAACCTTCATTTATTAATTTGCTAAAACACATCCAAGGAGATTATGCAAAACCTACATGCATTTCTGAAAGCTTAAGGGCTTTTTAATTAATCTCATCTGTTTGCAAAAGAGAACTAATTTATTATTTAGTGTTTTTGTGAAACATCTCTATTTAGTGATGTTACAAGCGTAAAGCATAGGAGAATGCTCTGTCCATTTAAGGACACCAATTTGGAAAGAGGTTTTAAAACACTTCTGTGGTTTTTTTCAGCTCAGTGATATTTAAGGTAAGAACCTACAAGGCACAGAAAAGCAGGTACATGTACCACAGGGAAATTTCTAATTTTGCTGATGTCAGTGGTAATGCTGCTGACTTCAGTGGGAGCAGGTATTTGTTCTAAAAGCATCTGTAGCACGCCAGCTTCATGCAAGTGAGGTATCATAGTGAACTCAATACCAGTTTTAGATTTACCTGTAAGAAATACTTGGTTTTTGCTTACGGGAGCTGGCCTATAGCAGCCACGCCTGAGTACCAGGGGCCATGGCTTCCCTGTGTTTTCTAGCAGCAAGCAGTCCGATTGAAGCTAAAATTCCTGCTAACAAGTGGGAACACTTCAAAATGGATCCAGGACAGAAACACTATTTGTCAATCCTGTTTTTCAAATAAGAGGAATCATACCTTAAAAGAATATTTTACCAGGTGATGCAGTGATTTTTCTTTGAAGGAAATGCTGCCACTTTGCTGTCACTCACCCACAAGTTAGTAGCAAGTTTGAGTGTCAAAACTCAATCTGAGAAATTTAATTGCTCTTTCTGTACAACCCTTTTTCTTCTCCTATCTCTTCCAGCAGGAAGTCCCAGCTCTGAACCCAAAGTATTTGTTAGAGGTTCTGCCTTTTCCCTATGTTGATGATTTATAGGTAACATCTCATGTAAATCCGTAGTTCTGGACAGAGAATGAGGCCGTATAGAAGAAAATACTTTTGTTGTATTCTGGTTTGCTGATGCATGTTTTGATCTGTTTCTCTTGGCTTTCAGCTTTATCTTTACTCTCACAAATGTCAGTTCCATTAATCTTTCCCCAACAAGTGCATTGAGAGAAGGCTTTTTCATCATGGCCTGCCTGTTTCAACCAGTATGATTAGGTCAGTAACAACTCACCTACAATTTACACTAGGCACCTGTCTCGTGCTGGAAGCGCTCTTTGAGAGCACTCTGAGGGCTGGCAGTGCTCTTGGGTAAGAAATACACTCCAAAGTCCATAAAGAGATGTTATTTTCACTGGTGTAGATCTCGTCTTACTGTCAAGTGTTGCAGAAAATACCAGACATTCACTCACCAAATTCAGGCTGGAGTAAACCCTGTGTTCCTACTGCAAGTTGTCACGAACTGTATGCTGCAGTTGATTCCCAGTTACCAAGATCTGAGAGGTCAGTGTGTTCAGTATTTGTTGCAGAGACACAATCCTGTACAGATAATGAGCAAGAGCTATGCCAGTGAATACCGTTCCCACAGTTAGGATATTGTCAGTGGCTCTATCAGATAGGTAAGGCCTGCTCACCAATCCTTGAAAACATTTTTGAGAGACACCTGTCCAGAAAAGGTGAAGATGCTTTCCCATTTCTTTGTGGATTCATGTTGTAGGTGGATTTATGGTTATTTTTGTGTGCATGTGGGAGGTTTCAGTTGAGATAAAATTTGTGGGATGATCTTGTGGTACGTGTAACATTGCCTTTTCTAATTAAAAAGAAGACCTGCAGTCCTCACTCACCTGAGCGTTCCCTTTCATTAGTGCTTGTGTGTGGACAGAGAAGCTCCACATGTTGGAAATAAAAAAGAGTTACCTCTATAAAATCAAGGTTCAAAACTTTGCTTCCCAGCCTTTTAGGCACGAAAGCAGAAACTTTCCTCAAGTAGTTAGATCAAGGTGAATAAAAGCTGCCTTTGAAAGCATCACCGTGGAGAATTCTCCAGCTTAGCTGCCTATGGAGTAGTTACTATTAAAAAAAATTATTTATCAACGATATTGCACGGTAGTAATTGGGACAACAGCGATTTTCCAGCCCACTCTTGGGAAAAAGAAGCAAAGTTTGTAGGTGAAAATACCAGTAAGCCTTAGTTTTAGCAAGCAGCATGAAGTCATCATGCTTACAGTACGCTTTTTTTTTTTAAGCTCAAGCTGAATCATACATAATTGACTGACTGCAGTGTATAGAAGGTGTTTTCATGTCTGTGTAACATTTTATTGGATATAACATGAAGAAGTTTTCAAACTGAAAACATCAGAAAACTCGAGAAATAATCAGAAATATAAAAGCAGAGCTGAAAAGAACAAAGTTCATGAGATTTTGTAAGTTTTTTCTAGGAAGTTACTACCTGTAAAGTGCTGTTAGTGTAAGTGCAGCAATGTTTTATTGCAGTCTGCAAGAAAGGCTAAATGTGGTACTGGGGAAATGAATTCTTCAATACCGTTTCAGACATGACGGCTGATTCTTTTTGTTTTCGTGTGCTAAAGGTAGGTCTTTGAGACGTACTCATTTCAGCTGTAATGCAAGGCTTTACAGCTGGGATACCTATTTTTCAGCAAAGTCTGTCTCTAGCCTCACCTTCTGGCTCAAAGAAATGCTACTGCATGGTTTTCTATCCAAGAGATTCAAACACTTTGCAAGGCTTCAAAATGATACAATAACCAAAGGGAATATTCCAACAGTTAATTTCAGCAGTTTTGAAACCTACAAGGGCTTCATGCCAATGGCATAAATCATTTGCTGATATAAATTGATAAAACTCCATTAAAACTGAATGATTCATGGATATACCAAAAATTAATTCAATCCAATGTAAATTCTCCTTGTGCTAAAAAAATCTCAATTTTAACTTCTAAGTTCTAATGACCGTTGAGAGAACTACAGCTGGCGTTTATTGTATTTCTGATAAATTACTCTTCTCAACTATATACAAGTGCTGATGTGTTTTGCTTAGGCTAATATTTCATCAGCTGTCAAAGTGACCAGAGTTCCTGTATGAAATTTTAGTAGTAAGTAAACCAAGCTGTGGCTTCTGATATTGTCCCAAACTTTATTAGACTTAACTCCTGAATGCTTGCCATTGGTTTGCAGATGTAAAATCATGACTTGGTTGTTAACTTCATGTTTGCATGTGGCAGTGGTTATTCTACCCAAAACCCACTGAAATAATGTGAAGGATCTGTTAAACTGGCAGAGCCAAGAAATGTATATTGCTTCAAAATTTAACTGCAGGAGGAGAACCAGCATTGCAGAATCTCAGTGACGTGGGGCACAACTGGTTGGATGCTGTTGAAATTTGTTGAAACGAAAACTAAGGCAAAGGGAATGGAATAAGGAAAAGGGTTTTTGCAATCAGAAGGTTTTGAATTTATCAGAAAAAATATTTGTGGTCTTCAGCACAAAAGATAACGTGGGATGTTTATTTTATTATTTGATTAAGTCCTAGTCTTGAAACGTTAGGTAGTGCTAAAAAACAGTTTGCAGTGGTTTCATACAAGCTGAAAATTTTCAAATTACTCAGTAAGTGCCTGGGAGTTTGGCTTGTAACAGTTTGAGATTTCCAACTTTATGTACACACGAGAAGTGGAAAAACCAATATTTCTGAAATGTTCAGAGATCACAAAATTATTTCTCTTCCTACTCTAATGAGGTATATAAAACCCAGCAATCATCTGTGTGGGATCTCTCCACACAGAGATCTCATCCCATCCCCAGGAGAGATGATGGAGTTGAGCTCTCAACCTTTCCAGAAATGAACTAAGGAATATTTTTTAAATCTGTTGGCTGCCTGGGGTTGAATCTGTTCCTACTAGATAGAAACAAGTAAAAGTGCACGTTGGAAATGAGAGGAGGCAAATACGGGCAAATACGGAAGGAGTAACATTGGATGTCTGGCAACAAAGCCTCCAGCATATTAGAAGTAACGGAAACTTTGCTACACAAACAAATAACAAGTGATAAACAGCATTATGTTGATTTAGAATATAGGAAAATTAGGCTGGAGGCTTAAATTTAATTAGTGGCTGAACTGTTGCATTGTATGAGAGTTGGATGATTTATTGGGATTTCAATTTCAGTTCCTTCTCTCACCATTTAGATGGTTACTGAGGAAGAATTTTTTCTTAATGTGTTTTCCTGCAGAGTGACAAGTACAAGGAGTCTTGAGCTCAGTGTAGGATTTCTAGGGACCCTTGAGGCCCATGGAAAACAAGACAAACAACTATAAGATTTCCATTTCTGTCAAGTTGCTTTTTTTCTGCAGTTTCACCTTTGGTTCCTAAATATTTCAGCCTGTCTCTTCCTGAAGCCCCTGGTAATCTTAGTTTGCTTGGAAGCTCCTGAGCGAAGGCCATTCAGCTGCTTTTGTATCTGATGAAATTGAGAGGTTAAAAAATATCTATACCAAAGTAAAACATAAGTGTAATATTTATATGCATTTGTATTTATAGAGAGAGTGACTCTTTTTAAACACTTTTACAGCCAAAACCGATGGGAGCTGGAACTTGAAATACGGCTTGGAGATTGCTCTCACCAAGAAGAAAGGCGTTTGAGTTCTCTGGAGAAAATTAGTTTTCATTGGATTGAGTTACGAGCGTTCCAAATTGAGTATTGAGAACGCTCTGGGTTTTGCAGGAGCTTTTCAAATGGGCTCATAAATTGAGCAGATAAGGATGTCTGGTGCAAAGAGCTCCTTAAAGGAACTCTTGACTCAGGAAAAGTTTCATTGCTCCAGCAGTTCTGGCACTGAGGTGCAAGTCAATGAATGGAGAGCATTTAATTTAGTCGTGGTCAAGTTTTAAGCTGACAGCAACCTGCTAACTCACTCTTTAACATGAATTTTCCCCTCTGTTGGAGTACATTTAATAGAAACTGTTAACTAATGGGGTTTTTAGCTCAATTTGCTTCTTTAATCCATCTTAATCCTTAAAACAACCGTGAGATATTGCAGGTACATGGGCACTGCCCTTGAAATCTCTGCTTTCCATCTCTGTGGGAGCATTTGAGGTTTTTCAGCCTCTGTTCTCTTTTGCTGGAGGTCAGAAGCGTGCTGTAGGAGCCCAGAGGGAAGCTTTTGCCTGTGTTGCAGGATGGCTGCCTCTGAGGGCAGGAGCCTGGGTTCTGACCCTGCCATCCCTAGGGAACAGGCAAAAAAAACTCCTCTCAGCTCTCTTAGACTTGAAGCTTCCTTTCTGGTACTCTGTCCCTAAAAGCTTTCCTTGGCAAACACAGGGGTTTTCTTTCAAAGGGAAAGCTTGGAATGAGGAGAGATTTGAAGTTAAATCCACACAAGGACAGGCCAGAAACTTCTAATCCCAAGGGTGTAGGTAAAAACCCCAACCTTCTCAGCTTCCTCTCCACAGATAAACATCAATCAGAGCTTTTTCTAGACTGAACCCTTTTTTCCCTTTGTTTCCCACCACAGAAACCAATCTTTAATTATTTTATAAATGACAAGAAAAACTTACACTGACAGCTGTCAGTTCTTCCTGAACTATAGACATGGAAAATTTCTTTTTTCTCCACATCAGCTGTTTTGTCACTTCTTCAGCTTGAAATCTGATAAAAACACACCCCAGGATACAGTGAACACAGCCAGGCTAGAATCAGTTTATCTCTGTACATACTGCTTTTTCTTCTTTGAACTTTCATTTAAAAGCATTAAGTGAAATCCTGATCTTAATACAGTCACAGGTTAAAATTCTTTAATGATGTGAAAAGAATTAGTTATCTGCCATATTAGCAATCGAAGTCAGGATTATTCATGGCAGTAATGAAACAACATCAATTACCTTCTCATTAAATCATAGTAATGAGTTACTATTTGGTGTAAATAATTGAGCAGTGTTGATTATTAGCCACTGTGATTTCTTGTCTTAAAAAGGAAAAGCAATTCTATGTTACAAGTAGGAAAGAAAAAATTCTAAGCAAAAGAGGGATGTTTTGATTCTTTTTTCCCTGGATTTCAAGGGATCCAAATAGAAAGACTTTTTTTTGACAAGTAGGTATTCTGTTATTCTAGAAGGTTCACAGGAACAACAAACTTTAACAAGTACCACCTTGAATTTGACAAATCTTTCATGAATGTCATTATCATCTGCCAATTTCTGTAGTAGTCAAATACACCCACCTTCAGCACCTTCTGTTCTACATAAACTTATTCTGTCTGATGAAGGCAGAATGCCTTCAATCAAAAGAGATCTTCTGATTTTTTCAAAGGCAGAATGCAACTCAAAAGAGAAATGAATACATTCTGATTTTTAACTCCTAAATAAATTTCTGTTTAAATTAGTAAATAGAGAAGTATAGGATAAACAATAGGAAGCATTTGTTTAAGTATTGAGAGAAAAGAGCCAGTAAAGAGTCTGCTAGAAAATAGAGAGGCTGTCTGCTAAATAAAAGTGGCTGGAGTACCAGAGTGCTTTGAATTATAAAAACCATTAATAAATGGTTTCACATTGATTACATATGGCAACTGAAGTGTGGCTGTGGACCTATGGGGTGGAGACTACATCTAAGTCCCATTTTTTGGGCCAAGATGCTTCACTTTCCTCTTTCACTCAACACCAGTGCTTTGTTTATTTAGTGTGATTTGGTTATTTGGTAGTAACTCGTGGAAATGCAGCTCATTTCAAGGGCAGCAAGGAATGGTGCAACAATTAATGCCCAGCTTGCAGTCAGGTTTGCTGTTTTAATTTTAGTATCTGCTCCCTTACTTTGGTATTCTTTCAAATGCTCCAAAAACAGACTTTAAAGACCACTGGAATTTGCAGATGCTTTTTAGCCTTTTTTGCCTTCAATTGCTCACTTCCTCACAAATAGCTCAGTACCAGTCTCTTTGGAGGGTTGGGTTGTTTCTCTTTGTACTTCTCCAGTCTCAGGGATATTCTTGTTCTTTAGAATCACAGAATATTCTTTACTGCAGTGTGTTTATCACAAATGTGAATCTGCTGCCTTCAGCTCAGACACATTTGGTGAGTAAAGTGCAAACAGAGAAATATGTACTATTAGAAAAATAATGCTGCGGGTTTGAGGTGTGAAAATTACCAGGAAAGTGTCATATTTTGCCTGCTGAGTCCTCTTTGGAGTGAAATAGCAAGAAAACCCACAAGCCAAAAATCAGGGTTGCATTTTTGCACAGGTATCAGCTTAACAAGATGTTGCTGCTGATGCTATAAACAACCAACAGTGCAGGAGGTCTCCTGTTCAAGAAATGTGAGTTCCTGGCCAGCTGCGGTCCCTGATAAAGCAAACTGTTTCATGGTTGTTACTTACATAGTTGTTGGAGAACCACAGGATTCTCAGTCTACCTTGTTATTCTGTAGCTACATTTTTCTCTTGCTTTTCCGCCCATTGCTGCAGTTCCTTGTGGGACTGATTCATTTCTCCTGGCCAGTTCATAACTCCCTGTGCCCAAGGATTGGTGGGTGAACAAATGAGCTTTCTGCATAAGGCTGCCTCATAAGGACTTTTCTGGTTTCCCCCTTTGTCATCTGAAGAGTCTGTCATTAAGGTATTTCACTTGTTAGGAACCATTTATAATAATTATAATAATGAGCTCTTTGTGCTCTCTTTTACACCAGCGACAGCCAAAAAAAAACCCACTCAGGAAAAAAAAGATTAATTATGTTTTTAAAAAACAGTTGAGAAGGAAGATGTTGATAGTGAACCAAAACCTACACCTGAGGCTTTTGGGCTAGGTGGCTGTCGTGCTCCTTCAGAACTCCCATGCAGAGAAGGGCAGAGGATGTGGTGTGAGAGAGGCAAGAGGGATCAAACTTCACCTTCCTCTGTTCCAAGAACAGCAATACTGAACCAAACTGGCTGAAACCGGAGAGGAAAATGGTTGAGAACAGAGCTGTAGGTGCTGGAACCCCAGGTGCCCGTGAGTGCCTGCAGAGGCTTCTGAGCATGAGAGCTCCTGCCAAAGGCCTGAATCCAGAGAAGGAGAAGCAGTGGCCTCTGTTGCATAACGTTTCAGGTGTGCTGAACCCAGCCACGCAGTGTGGGAATTAGCAGACACTTGCAAATTTATTTATGAACTGCAGAGCAAACAAATTAGCTTTGTCCGTCAGCTACCTTCTATAATGCCAAACAAATCCATGGACAGCTTTTTTGCCTTTTTTTTTTTTTCCTAGAAAAGGTTTTTATTCTGTTTTCTTTCTGATTGTTATTCCTATGTCATCTTTAACATCAGGGGGTTTTGTGGATTTATCAAAGAAAGGAAATGACACACTTACCCGCAGTTTTTTATACAGCCTTGCTTGTTTATTTGCCCTTGTGTAAAATCAATAGTCCTTCTATGCTGCTTATGCCAGATACATATAGGATGCTTGCTGCTAGAGCTCTTTTGCTCCTTTTTTTTTCCTCTATCCCCTTTTTAAAACTTAAAGTCATTCTCAATAAAAACAGCTCTGCTTATCAAATTACATTTTGGGTTTGTAGCACAGTGTTCCGGGTGGTAAAAAGGAGGCAAGATTGACTGGTCTGATTATTTTCCATATAAATAAGTATTATATTGCTGGTTGTTTTTTACTCTTGTTGTTCTGTTAGAGTCCAGACTAGCTGTCATGTATCTCAGTGGAGGTAATCCCTTTCAAAGTACAGCAACAGACTTCACAAATTAGCTTTGAGAGTCCTCTACACGTTTCTGGGATCGGCAAGCACTTTTACAAATAAAAGAACTCTCTTGCTATATTTTTTCTTCTTTTTATGTCCTTTGGGCATCTGCCCAGCATTTCAGTTCATACCTTAAAATAAAAATACTAAAATGCACACGATTCTATCCCACAACAACTTTTGTTCATTGCACAGAAAGAATGAAACTTCAGCCTTTATTTGTTGTGCTTCTGGTACTGACATGAATACATGAATGGGTTCCAAGGTTTTTAGGGGTCATTCTGTGACCTGTGATGCTCAGTCGGCTGTGGAGCAGATGTTCACCCAGACCTTCAGGCTTAACCATCTCATCACCTCCTGATGATGTAAAAATCCTCCTCTCCTACCTAGGATATTCTGATTTTATTAAATAACCATACAAGTCAACTCACATGGTATCCATTATTCTTATTAACTTCAAACCCACTTCTTTCTTCATTAGCTGGGTTGTATTAATTCATACCTCAATCTTGTCACTTCATTTATTAAGTCCTCCATCATCTGCACACCACATTCTGTTCCTGAGCAAACATCACAGCCATTTTGCAAGCAGTCCAGGTCTGACAGTGATCTTTCAAAAGGCATCATTAATATTGCTTAGTTATTTATTTACCACTCAGAAAGGTGCCACCCTGTATATGAGGAAGCTTCAAACCTATCCCAGTTATATTCTTCCTTTTAAGCACAGGATCTCACCTGAATGTACTACCTCAGCCTGCATTAGTAGAGGTGTTGAGCGTGAGTGGAAAAGGGAAGGTTTAGATGGAATTAGAGGTTTTCAATGGCAGAAGTGTCTTGGATATTCTAAACTGATGTCTTGCTTAATTTAGTATAAATGTTGTCCAGTGGTTCCTGCCCTACTGCTTTCTACGGGGTGAGGAAGTGAGCAGTCATCCACTGCTGGATTTTAAATGCTTATGGTATACTTTTACATCTAGCACTTAAATTCCATTTTCTCTTATTTCTGTTTTTTGTATATATGAGATGTAAGGCCATTTCTTCAGGTGCAGATAAATGCAGGAAGCAGGTGTTCTAAAAGTAGAAAAGCATTAGATGTGACTTCACATGTTTAATACCAACTGCATAACAGCAGGGAGTTATGCTGCAGGGTGATAGGGATCTGTGCAAACCAAGGGTGCTTTGCAGAAAAACTATGTGAATGTTTGTCTTCTTGAAGGAAATGAAATTGAGTTTCAGTTTCTCTATCTTTCAAGGTGGTATTGCGCTGGGTTTGGAGTTTTTTGTCTTGTTGCGAACAGGGTAAAATGAAATACGATTAATTAATACTATAATTTTTGTCCAGAACCTTGCATATTAATATAATAGAATGAACTAAATTCAGGAGGAAGCTGTGAAGTTGCAGTGAATTTTCCTCCACCTCCATCTGAATGGCTTGGACTGACATCTAGATAGGAATCTTTGCTGCATCCCAGCTTGGAGAATTTCTTGGTGTCTTTCCCACAGAATGTGACACACATTGAAACAATCCCTGTGTATTTCTGGTACTTCCAGGTCCGTTGAGGTTTTTTCGTACTAACACTACTCTACGCTACCTTGAGGCAAATATGCAAAGCAGGACTTTGAAATGTAGACATTAGGAACAGTTCAGTTAGGTAAAAATTGCTCATGGGAGCAATTGAGTAGACTGGGAAATTCATCCATTAATAGTAAAAAAAACTTTGAAGGAACAAAAACTGAGAACCACCATGACATTTTTCTAACCCGTGACAAATCTAATAAATTGCTTCAGCAAAAAGTTACTTTGAACGTATCTCCAAATGAACAGAAAGAGTTCTATATAGAAGATTAAACTGGAAGAGTAGGCACACAGTTATGGCAAGGCTGCATTGCCCAGCCCGAATTAATTTACCCAGAGCGCTTCCTGGGGAGGCTCTTCCTGAGCGTTTGCAGCTGGGGCAGGACCTTCAGGGACTCATTCCCAGGTCCTGTGGCTTCTAAAGCAAAATACTCAAGACACCTGATCTGACACATATTTAAATCAAGGAGGAGGTTTCCATATGAAGCGTATCAAATCCCATCTGATTTATATTAAATGCTTTTTTGGCATGCTTTCTCATTTTATCCAAAAGCCGTTTCTGGGTGATGGCCAGACAGGAAAGCAGGTTCTGTAGAACACTGATTAAAGATGAGGGCATCAGGCAGAGGCTTCACCTTGGGCAAATGCATTCAAGCGCAATTCTGAATAAATCAGTTTCGGGGGCAATGGGGAAAAGAAAGCTTCATGTACAGAGGTCCTGTATCAGCTGCAAGACATCCTTAAACTACACAGACCCTTATTCATGGTTAGGGCAAAATAACTCTGAGGTTTAATATACCATTACTGCTACCACATGACCTTAAAACATATGTATGGTCTGGTGGAGTCAATGACACTCTGCTGCTCGTCTCTCTGCATCCTCAGCATGGCAGGGTTTGTATATAAAAGAAGTGAGGGAGTGCACCGATACCAAATTCTGTCACGTGGTAGCAATGTTATTAGGGGTGAAAGCCATCAGAGGCTGCAAGACTGGCACAAGAAATAAGGCTTTCCTTGACTGAGGCTTTCCTAGGGTCTTTGTTTCTCCTCCTTTATAGCTGCAGGACGTAGATCATAAAACACGTTAGGAGCTGGCTATCTAAATTTTGGAGCTGTGCAAAACCAGAGTTTCTTTCAGGAGAACTTTTAGAAATTTTGAAGTCTGGTCCTACTGTGGAACGGAACAAAACGCTAGCATTTCAGAATTCTTTATGAAGAAAAAATGTTTCGTGTTTTAAACACAAAATCGCTTCATTTTTGCCGTGACGTGTTTAACTGCTGTTCTGCGTTCTCCTGAAACAAAAGAAGATAAAATGCATTCTCACAGATTTGACTTTAATCGATTAGCATATTCAGGTAAAACATGCTTCCAGTGCTGTTTTTCCAACAAGCTGTACAAACTGACATTTCCTTTTCAGATGGTTTCACCCTCCCAGATGACGTTACGTGTATCTAAGCATGAATGAACTTTTATACATCACAACACTTTTCTTGTCGTGGGCTTGGGGCACAGGTTTCCCAGGGGGAGGTCAGAGTCAGTTTTCCCTGGTGAAGGCCTGGCAAGTTTGCAAAGCTGGGTTTTCCAAAGAGGTCAGAACCTCATCCCAGAGGGAGGCTGGTTATCCTACAGGGTGTCAGACCAAAGAGCCATGGAAAGACTGCAGTGGCCTTGGACCACATGTGTGGAAGCGTGACATCTGTGTCTGCATTTCTTGATGGGGTTCCAGGCCAGTTCTGACCGGTCTTTGTGTGAATTCCAGCCCAAGGCACCCAGCAGCAGAGGGGCTGATTTGGCTCCCAGCCTTTTCTTTCTCTGATTCTTGCACAGAGCAATGTGTATCTTTGGCTCTGGTCTCTGTTCCCCTTAGACCAGGCATTGGCCAGCTGGAAGCACAAGGAGAAACTATAATAGAACTCAACTAGCAGGATTTTATGTTGTTATTAAACAGCTGTCCAAATACCATGTCAGAGTTGCTTAGAAGAATTCTTTCTCCCAGGTTTTAATGTACGTTTCTCAAGCAAGATGATAATCTCACATCTTTATTTAAGGCCAGATTTATTTTGAAACAGTTTAATTCTTTATACTTAAGAAGGATTTGCATGGCTGTAAATGGCAAGTGAATTTGGGTCATTGTGTGGCTTGTGATGCTTTGTTTGGTAAATATTGGCACAGAAGTTCTGATTCCTGTTAAAAATTTACTTCATATCACTGCAAAATGTTAATTGTCCTTTACAATGGGTTTTTTTGAGAAGTGTTTTCTCAAGCATTTGTACAATTCCAGTTTTGTATTGATGTGCTGTAAAAGAAAAAAGTTCATGGTTTTGCATTTGATCAAGCTATTGATTAAAAATTCCCCATCTATTTTCCCTCTTGGAAGACACAAAAAAAAGAACAGTAGGTCAGACTGTAGTCACAGCTTGGGTGTATTAAGCATAACATTAAGCATAACTTCACCTTTTCAACTTCTTTCTAAAAAATACTGAAGAAATTAGGGACCGATGCCAAAAATAGACGAGCAGAAAATCCGTACCAGGACAGGTGGATTAATTGTAAATGGTAAGCTGGGGCTTAAAAGTCCCTAGTCAAATGAATTGTACTTAGAGTTTCACACACGTAGTTACCTTTAAACAGGGAAGCTAAAAGGAGGAATGTGAAATTCCAAATGGTGAAGAATAGTGCCAAAACTTTACCCACCAGTTACCCACAGATCTGCATCAGTGACTCCTCCTCAGTCCGAACTTCCCCCCTTCTCTGATTATTTGTCATTGCCACTATCAGAGAAAATGAAAGAGAGAAGTGCAGTCTGGCAGGGAGGCATTTGGATTTTTTGCCACCTGGACTAAGTCTCTCTTCTGACTATAATAATCTACTTTTGTTCCAAGAAGGGAGTGGTCACAAAACAGAGAAAAGGCCAAAACCACCACAGATGGACACAGGAACCCAAGGGTAGCTGGAGTTACAAATACACATGTAGTTCTCAGAGATATCCTTAACAGGAGCTGGCTAGGTTGGTTACCCTCCAAAAGTTGCACCCAGAATGAAATCTGTGGGTATCAGAGCTCTTTTCAGTATGCTGAATTTTGCCAGATAGGTTTCACCTTGGTGACTGCTTGGAAAGCAAACAAATAAATATCCCCCATTAGGAATGGGCAATCTGGCATAAACGTTTAGTGTTGTGATGTGTGGCAGCCACTAAAATTAGCTGCACAGCTTGGGGAAAGTAGACTTCTAGAGCAAAATCTTTTTTAAACTAAAAGGAAAATCTAACATGTATTTTTAGCGGGTAGAGAAGCACTTTCTGCAAGGTCTGCTCTTCCCCACTTTGCTATTCTGTGTGTATTTTTGTCAAGTTTTTATACTTTGGTGTTTGCCAGGAGTAGAAACATTATCTAGAGTCTGTGCTAGTATAAATAATTGAGTTCTATGAACTGCTGCCTTTTACACCCACAGAGAATCTGGTCCATTTTTTGAAGATACATATGGGCACATTAAAGTGACTAATCTCTAAAGAATGTTCTGTACAGCCGTTGCCCACCCTTCCACTGCTGGGCTGCACATTTGCACTTTTAAGCCTGGCTTCCAGTTTATTTTTGGAATAATAAATAAATAAACTGAATGTGCAAATTCATTCTATCTTCCTGCCCTATTCCAGCTGCAAAGATTTTGCTTTTTGCTTACCCCTTTTTGAGTTATGATTTAATTGTTGGGATTTTTTTTTTTTAAATGCATATCCTTTTGGCTATCCGGTTCCCAGCTGCAAATTCCCAACATCATATTCAGCATTTTCACCATATGTTTAAAATAAAGAGCCATCCTTTCCCACCCCTTTGGAGAACAGATCACTCCCTACTCCACCAATAAGACAGCGGGGAAGGACTTGCTAGATTTCGCCAGGCACGGAGGGGAAAAGGCAGCGCTCACAAAGATTCTCCTGTTTCTTCCCTCCAGCAGTCCTTCCTCATTGCAGCTGAGCATGGTAGGGAGCTATTCCCACAGGGCCCTGCTTTCAACAGAGTCAAAATTTACATTCTGCTAGCCCCTCTCCTTCCCACATGTGCACACAGAACGGAGATTATTTTATCTCTTGAATCTTGCAATACAGACATTAGCAACTTGTCTGAACAAGTACAAAGAGGACATTTCTTGGCATGAAGTGCTTTTCCACGTTGAAAAAGTGAAAAATCGCTGCATTTACTTACAGCTTCCCTCTCCCTTCAGCATATGGACACTAGTCAAAGAGCTGGAGTCAAAAATCCCATTTTGAAGGTACTGAGAGCGCTGAGGGATGGCTGATGTCAGTGGGAGAGGTGGTTAATGGCTGCCTGGTAAGCAAAGACTCCCATGTCGAGGACGGCCAAATGGCTGGCTCTGCTCCCACCCTCATTGGTCAGAGCTCCACCAGCTCTGTGTTTTGTACTCCTGAGAGCCACAGGATAGCAGGACTTCAGGAGTCATGGATGACAGTGGCCCCAGGCACCCAAACCTTCCTCTCGCAGAATCCTTGGCCAGGATGGTCAGCCAGATCACAATCTATCCATGGGCCGCAAAGCTTCAGCAGCCCCTTTGATTTACTTTCTGCTATTCCCAGGAATTTAGATTATCTGGTCAGCGCCATGCCTTGCATGGGAACTCCTCCCTTAGCAGAAGAGCCTCAGGCTGGCCCCTGGCATATGCAGCAAATTTGCGATGATCTGCGGAGTCCTGGTTTTGCATGCCAAAATCACAGGATCTTTGCATCCCACAAGCATTGCAGCAGGCACCTCAGGCTTTTAGGCACTGTGTGCTTAATGCTTTTGCAGCCCTTGATTAAGTGAAATAAATTTCATCCTTCACCTTTGAAAAGATCTATCCCACTTTTCTTTCAGAATATGTCCGTTGGCTGCCGACGAATTCCAGACGTAGCAACTCTGATCCTGAATCAGAGACGCCCCTGCTGAATTGCTGTCAAGAGCCACCTGCAGCACTTGCTGTCTTGACATTTCTTGCACTCTTGGCAAACTTTGTTTCTTTCCCAGCTGCAGCTAGGACGATGAAAAAGAATTCTTTGTGTCCGTGCCGAAGTCCGTAACTCTGGAGCAGAACCAACTATTCCCCAGGGTTCCAGACTAGTGACACGTTGCATGAACTGTCACAGTTGCGATCCACAGAGATATTTCATTTAAAATTGGATTGTTGTCAAAGGTTCTCTTGGAAAGGCCACACACCTTTGGAAGTCCCTTCCCAGTGCTGGGCAACAGCTGGCCAGATTTATGGACTGTCTATCGATTTTTTTATTCCTCAGGTACAGCTTGTGAAGAGCAGAGATGAGCTGAGATTCTGGGAACACTTTTAAAAGTACAGAGCCTTCAACTACACTTGGGGCAATGCTGTAGGTGACTCACTGGCAGTGTCTGTGTGAGGCAGATTTTCAGGAGCTTGTCAAAGGTATCTGTAAGGGGGAACAGGCTTTATTTGCAGCTATAAAGAAATAATGGACTTATCAGCAGGACACCAGTATATTTACTTCACAGTAAGTAATATCTGGAAAAAGCTAATCTTCACATGCCATAAAGCAGGAAAGAGCTATAGCTTATTTATAACACACACTCTTCTGCAGAGCTAAAAGATCTATTATTGAAATAGCATTTCCTAGGTTTTGTGAAATGAGGGCTTAAAAATTATTTCAGCAAGTAAAAATGCTTAAGGCAGTCTTTCTGTAGCAGGAACAATTCTTCCAAGTCTTTGTGGTTATATCAAGGGGTCACCTGGACCAAGAATTAGTACCTCATAAAATAGTAATTAACAACAAAAGGAGGGCAGATGTGGATTGTTTTGAGCAAAGATACCTGTTACACCTCTCCAACCTCTCTGCCGTCTCAAATTATGACAGAGCAAATTCAGCCGTGGTGTAAAATCAGTGATTTCCATGAGGCTGAATTAGGATTTGAAGTGAGGAGAGTAGAAGTGATCCATTGCTCTTTCTCAGCTAAAAGAAACTGAGAACTGATATTTATATCAAAAATATGGCAATAGATTTCTGGGTTTCAAATGTATTTACTTAACAACTGTAATTCCTAAAGCTCTTCATCCAGTCTGATGTTTTTCTAGGGAACAGTATGCTATTCCTCTTCTCCTGTTAAACAGGATACACCAATTAGGGTCTACAGCATGGTAAAGCAGGGAAAATTCACTATGAGTTGAGAATCTGGCCCAAAGTGTGCTGAAGAGATCTAAGGGTGTCCCAGACAGCTAGGATACTGCAGTAGGAATGTGTAGTTAGGTGGAAAGGTGTAACTGCATCTTTACAGCCAAATATAAAGTTGTCTGAGTCAGTCAGCTCCTCTGGAAGAGTTAACCAGCCACATGTGGTTCTGGTGAGAACACAGATGTTGCCTCTATAATCTGTAATCTATATGTGGGGTGTTTTTCTGAAAGTAATGCAGCAGCAAAATGTGGAAAAAATAACATAACATTGCCTTCTGCTTTTCCATAAGTCCTCCAAAGAATATACGTCATCACCAGTTGAAGGTTGTCTGAAGTATGACACCTTGCCTTGGAGTTTCATGTCTTTATAAAGAAATGCAAGGACTTCAGTGTTTGGTCACTGTCGTGCTAAAACCCTGGGTAGCAATTCTGTTCCTCGTTATTAGGCATGCACTTGACAAAAAGGACAGTACATAAAGGGTTGGCCGGCAGGAATGAGATTTGCTTTCCCTTGAAGCTCTAGAAAAGGGGAAAAAATTTCACTTTTGGTGAAATAAATGACAGTTCCCCCTTCACTTCATCGTGCCTCAGATTACCCCATGCCTTGATAAGATCTGCTGAAGCTGGATTCTTTTCATCTCTGTGCTGTGGGTGTGTTGTCTTGGCGAGTTCTGTCTTGCAAAGGGCAGGGCCCTGCTGTCTAAGTAACCTGGTGAAATATCCGAGGGTATCGCAGAGGAGAGCGCAAGTCAGTGTGTAAAAGCACATTAGCAGAGACCATTAACGCTCCTCAGGTAGTGGCTGTGTGTTATTAAAGGTGAGTGGTACGCTGACCCCTGAGCACCACAGAGAGCTGGTACACTGGAAACTGTTCAGTCTTCTTTGTGGGCCTGTTCCTGTAACCTACGGTATAAAGGTCTTTGCATTGCAGTGGAAGAAAATTGCATTTATATAGTGAAAAAGAGAGCACACAGTACATTCTGAGTCACCAGAGGGTCGTTTGGTGGCTACTGGGGTACACGTGAACCTTGTGAAATACTTAGTTTGCAAACTTTAAATTCTACTAAGGTGCTCAAGTTTTCTGCCAGTGTCATTTACTTCTTTTTTAATTGAAATAATCAGAGAATAAATCACTTTCCTAATTTCCCAAAAACCCAGCTAAAGCAATACTTTGCAGCATGCATGGTTAGTAAAAAGATTTGGGTTATCTGAAAGCAGGACAAGACAGTTTGAAAGCCAGGGAGCAGTCCCAAGGAAATAGCAGCCTTTTGACTCCTGCCAGGGACTCCATCCATCAACAGTGTCAAAACGGATAAAAATAGCACATCTTTCCATTAAAGTTCTGCACGGGGGACGTAAACCAAGGGAACAGGAACCGTGTCAGGATCTGAGGCCGCTCTGGCCGCTGGAGGGCTCCTGGATTTTCCTGGCTGCTTGGAGGCCGGGCAGGTCTCTGTGCCAGTGCTGCTGGCTCGGAGGAGGCTCTCACTGAGCTGGCGGGGATGCTGACACTGTCTCCTGTCCTGAGAACAAGCAGCCAGGAAAATAGACTTCAGCCCAGTCGTGTTAACACTTCCTCTACCTGCACTCCAAAATCAGCTTTTCAGTCCTGAAGTGTCCTGTTCTCCTTTCTTCAACTAGATAGAGTTCCTTTTACTGAACAGAGAACTTAAACATCCGCAACTGCTCTGCTCCCACCTTGCTGTCAGGATTGCTCAGCCAGCCTGGGAAAAGGCATCTGGTTTGGGAACCCTTTGTCGTCATATAGACAGTCAGCCCTGAGTGCATTTTTTCATTCTTTACCAACAAAGATTAGAATTGCTTCCTTGTCTCTACAATGAATAATTAATGTATGAAGGGATTAGCAGAGTGACGTTTAAATTCAGTGTTTTGGAAACGGGATATGAAGTGAAATGCTGGGAACAGAGGCTTTTCAAAAACTTTTGGCTGTCCCCTGCCCTTCCCAGTTAGGACACTTGACATAAAGAGTCCTCGTGTGTGACACTGCCAGGAGCAGATCTGCGCAGACACAGCAAAAGAGCAGAGCTGTGTGGCAGGAATTCTTGGGGCTGCTTTTCCAGTGCCCCACACACAATGCCTGGGAAACTCCAGTGGTACTAATGTTTCGTTAAAAGTCCTTTTCTGGCACATCTTTTAAGGAAAAGGGTCAGGAACCGAACTGCAGTCTCTGAGCAGAGACACGGCAGGTATGTGGCTAATGAGATTCTAGCTGTATACATATAATTAAAAAGAAAAGCGCACAGAGGGTATTATGGCAGCCTCAGAAGAGCTTTAGTGATGGGAACTACTGAATATTGAAATAACATGCATTTCCTAAATCTGGTTGAGACAGATTTCTATGGTTTCAAATTTGCATTACTTGCCCCTAGAAGCTCTAGCTCAGGGTCAGCTCTGTCACACGGTACAGAGAATGACAACAGAAATACATTTACAGAGAATTTCACTGTCCAGTTAGGAGATAATTAAATATGAAGTTGAGTATGAAGAACCAATAAGACAACGCTGACTGCACAGAGAAACAATATGACACAGGTCCATTAGAAACTCCATTACCACAGGCTGTCTAAATGAACCTGCACAGGTTTTCACTTGCTGCTTTTACCTAGTCCTTACAGAATCTGCTAATTGAGGTCTGCATTGACTGGGTGCTTGTGTATAATTAAGGTTTTCATTTGAACTCTACGTCTTCTTGTGGCTTTCTTGCTCACATTTTGCAAAGGGCTTGTCATGTCGAATTTGTCAGCAGTTTCCCAAAAAGCTGAGGGAAGAATGCAACGTGTTCTGCAATTTATGTCCTTTCTCAACTGTAATCACGAAGATTATTCTAACAGAGTCTTCCTCTGCTGAAGCTGTTCTGTTAGAGGATGACTGTACATGCTCTCTGTAGTCTCTCATCCCTCAGGATGTCATTATTCTTAATGTTATAAATATCAGGATAATGACTCAATGGTCTATTAGGCTTTCTTAAACGTTCTAAAGCACAGTGTGGTCAGAAACTGCTTTGAACTTACCACTTCACTGATTTTTTAAAACATACCAAAGCTGAGTTTGACTATTAAATGCATCATAGAAGCGCCAGAGATGCAGCTGATGAAAATCACAAGATCTAAGTTTACATGGAGATTTCACTCTTTTTCCTTGTGGACAGCAAAATGGCAGGCTCAGAGAGCATCTCCTGACGGAGGAAGCAGGCCAACATCTTCATTGCTTTCCTGCCCAAGTTCATTTTCCAGAATAGACACTGATTTCTTGTTGCTCATATGTTCATTTCATCTGGTTTCGAGATTATCCAAATTCTAAACAGACATCTTTGTGTAGTAACACAAAAGAACTTGATTCTGCAAGGAGAGGATCTTCGGGCAAATGTGTAGAAGGACCTGTGCACCTGAAATCTGTCCAATTTTGGACACCAAATCCTAAAATACTTCTGCTTTTCTGCTACAACGCTCTAAGAAAACCCGAATCTTGAACTGGTATTTTGTACATAAATGTTCACCTTGAAAACAGGTCTGTAAAAGGCCCCCTCTTTACAGCAAACTATTTCTGCTTCATTTCTGTGTGAGTCCTTAGCCCTGTTGCAATATGTAATAAAGGGTTTAGCATAAAATTCAAGAATCCAGTTCGGATTTGGAATGAAAGAACATATTCAGAAAGACCATTGAAAACAGGTACTTCCAGCTCCTTTTAAAGAGACACTCTGCAGTGGGGACTGGTAAAGGTTTCTCCTTGAAAACTTAGTCCAACAACGAAGGAACAGGCTGAGATAAAGTGACTCAGACAATTAAGCGTATCCGGTATTTCAGTGAAAGGGAAAAACCCCTGCATAAAAAACGGTAAACGTAAAAGGATTTGCATCCTAAAGACCTTTCGATGATCCTGGGGATGTGTGTTTAATAGCAGAGTTTGGGCAAAGAGTGGTTAAAACTACGTGTTCCCACAAGCTGATTCTGTAACGCTGAGAAATCACTTAGCTCTTCTTGGATTTTTTTCTCTTGTCAGTGATGTGTGCATGGGGAAAAGGAAAAAGCATTTTAAGCCTTAATTCATAAATATTAGTCAAGCACTTTCCGTCCCCTGAACTGTTGAAGTTGTAATTATAAAAGAATAATATTTGAGGACTTCTTCTTTTCCAGTGCTAACCAACAGGTTTTGGTTTGGGCCTGAGACTTCCATGGTGGAAAGTGGGAATGCGAAGCAGCTCAGAACTGAGGTGCAGAGCTAAATGCTGAGAACATTTGGAAGAGATTAATGTTGTGTTATTAATGCTGTCCGGGCTAGAAAGTGATGGGAACGGCTGGGGGTGACTCAGCAGTGGGTGGTGCCTTGGATTTCCAGGAGTAGTGTCACCTGTTCAGCTTGCAGCCACTACATCTCACCAGGAATTTTTTTGGTTTCCATCAACACCCCCCAAATGCTGAAACTCCACATGTCATTGCTGATGGACATAAGGATATTTAATGTGAACTCTGTGGCTTTACCTGTTTGGCAGAGGAACCACTTTAACTATTGAGGAGGTGTCAGTAGAAAATTGTGAGACGTTTATTTGAGCCTCTACCATAAGAGTGTTTCCTGAGCCACAGTTCAGGGTCTACCCTGGTGAGAGGGAAATGGAGTTTGCCTGCTGGAAATAAATTAATGGAATGTCTATGAAACAGGAGAATTCCTCCTGTTATACTTCTCCCATTCCAGTCCTCCTCTTGCTGGGGGTCATTTATTATTGCTGCCATGCTTTATTGAAGAGGGTATTTCACAGAGGGAAATGTTTAATGAAATAAAAAAACTCAAGTAGGAGAGTGCAGTGTTGCAACATTTATACTGAATATGAAGTGAATGGACTATAATAAGTGTAAATAATAAAAGAAAATTATATAATTCCTGAGAGAAACACTCTAAACAGTAAAATGTTAAACATGTAGCTCTGTGGTATAAAGGAATGTGCCATGAAATCAGAGAATCACAAGGCTGGAAGCAACTTCAAGAGATTATTTAGTCCATTCCCCTTCCCCCACAACAGTGTACCAAATGTATTTGTCATTCCTGACACAGCTGTCGGGCTTTTTCTTAATTTTCCAGTGGTGATGCTCCAAAACCTCCTGAACCAATCTTGCTGTTGCAGGGCATTTTATAATATGAAGATTTTCATAAATCTTCCTTGATCCAATTCAATCCTTTTTTCCTTGTCTTATCCAACATATACATGAAGAAAGACAATCAGTCTCTTCCATTTCACAGCACTTACTTCTATTAGGT